>NC_141058.1:30342914-30942914 GCF_041138505.1 Cibotium barometz
TTTCTATTTTAACTTTCATTTTTCCACATTATCCTTTATCAATCTACATTACTTATTCCATATTCCATTTATATGTATACTCATCCCATCACATCATTTCTATCTCATCACTTCAGATTCCCTCACATCGCATATCGTATAGTCACATCCATACATCCACATCTATATGCGTACATTCACATCTACATGCATACATCTACATCTCTATGCATACATCCACATCCACATTCACATTCACCTCCATACATCTACATCTACATGTATACATCCACATCTCCATTCACATCTACATCTATACATCTACATCTACATGCATCCATCCACCTCCACATCCACATCTACATCTATACATCTACATCTACATGCATACATCCATATCTCCATTCCCATCTACATCTATACATCTACATCTACATGCATCCATCTACCTCCACATCCACATCTACATCTATACATCTACATCTACATGTATACATCCACCTCCACATCCACATCCGTATCTATACATCTACATCTACATGTATACATCCACATCCACATCTATACATCTACATCTACATGCATACATCCACATCTCCATTCACATCTACATCTACATGCATCCATCCACCTCCATATCCACATCTACATCTATACATCTACATCTACATGCAAACATCCACATCTCCATGCATGATAAAATTCTTTTAATTAATCTAGGATGATAGTTCCTAGAATATGGTAGAAAGTCCTCTTTTTATGCTTTGAATGAATTTATTTTATGCGTAATTTCTATAAAAATTTTGCCATAGCTCCGCTACTATGACTGATAAATCTCAATTTTTTTTCTAAGGGATAAAGCTCATTATTAAAGAAATAATTAGAATGGTCTCTAATTGGATCATCAATCCATAATGGTCTCTAATTGGATCATTAAGAAAACAATTAGAATGGTCTCTAATTGGATCATCAATCCATAATGGTCTCTAATTGGATCATTAAGAAAACAATTAGAATGGTCTCTAATTGGGTCATCAATCCATAATGGATTGAATCATCAATGTGCATAAACTAAAAGCATAGCAAAAAGCCATTAATTTGGCCTCAAGAATAGCTTAATCTTGGATTAAGGAAAAGCTTTATGAAAGGCTTCATTTGGATTGAGAATGGGTCATGAGTATGACCATTTCTTGAGTGAGAGAGAGAAATTATAAAAACCATTAGAATTTAAATATAAGTGAAAATTAACTTCTATAGCATTTATTAAATTATGTAACTCTTCACTACTATTCACCAGTTAACTTCATTAGCATTTAAAAAAAACCATACCAATTAAACTTCTCAAGCTTGAGAGTGGTTGAGAAGAGAGAATCATTGAGAAATCATAGAAAAGATCGAAATTCAATATACTTACCTTATGATTTGCTTGATTCTTTATTCACGGTAGAGGCCCCCAACCAATCAATTGGTTTAGTATGTTGATGGAGCCACCAATGGAGATTGAAGAAAGAGAGAGGTATCAAAAACTAGTGAATTATTAAAGAATTCACAGTTCTTGGCTTAGGTAGAGTAGAGTAACAAGGCATAAGACACTATATATTTTAGCTTAGGTGGAGTAGAGTAACAAAGCATAAGACTCTATCTAATTTGGCTTAGGTGGAGTAGAGTGACAAAGCATAAGACACTATATATTTTGGCTTAGGTGGAGTAGAGTGACAAAGCATAAGACACTATCTAATTTGGCTTAGGTGGAGTAGAGTAACAAGGCATAAGACACTATATATTTTTCAACAAGGGGAGGCTTCTATTTATAGGAAAATTTGAGCTCCTAACCAAACAAACTGATTCTAGAATTTTCCAAGTCAGTTTGGTTGAATTTGGACTAGATTTGGACCTAGTTTGGTTACTTTTTGATTCGATTTGGTTCCATTTCGATTTGGTTTGGTTCAAGAGAGATGAGAGATAAAAATATCACATTATTTTTGAGTTTAAAACTCATTCAAGCATGTGAAATATGCACCTCCTTTAAAGAATTCCCCTTCCTTACATATGTGTCAAAATTTTATTGCTCATAGTTTTTTACTAATAAACCTTGTACATTTTCAACTCTTCATCTTATGTGAAATATGCACCTCCTTTAAAGAACTCCTCTTCCTTACATATGTGTCATAGTTTTTTTACTAATAAACCTTGTACATTTTCAACTCTTCATCTTATGTGAAATATGCACCTCCTTTAAAGAACTCCCCTTCCTTACATATGTGTTTATTTACTAATAAACCTTGTACATTTTCAACTCTTCATCTTATGTGAAATATGCACCTCCTTTAAAGAACTCCCCTTCCTTACATATGTGTTTATTTACTAATAAACCTTGTACATTTTCAACTCTTCATTTTATGTGAGCATTTACTCATTTTTGGATACCCAAAATATCTCATATTTTTAATATTGCTCATAGTTTTTTTACTAATAAATCTTGTACATTTTTAACTCTTCATCTTATGTGAGCATTTACTCATTTTTGGGTATCTTCTTTTACAAATTGGATTTATCTCCTCCCTACACATGGATTGATGCTATTGGCCCATAGGAACCTTAATTGGACCATAATCTAAAAATTTCTGAAAATCTAGACCCTTAGACTAAGGTTCTTTATACTTATTTCCAATTAATTCCAATTGCACATTGGAAAATTCTTTTTGAATTTCTATTTCAGGGGAACTTATTTTAATAAGATGAGTTAATTTTCTATCCAAAAATATTCATAATCTGAATATTCTCTCTCTAGCATATTTTTCTCTCTCTAGGCTAAAACAGTTAGAACAAGGCCTTTATATTTCTGAAGAGGGATTGATTACAGGGGAAGATACTAGACATCAAAAAGGGGGTTGGGGGAGGAATCTTACATTCTACCCCACTTAAAAAACGCGAGATGTCCTCATCTCGCAACTTGGGATAATTTCGCAAGGTGAACGAATATGAGACTTAGAGGAAAATTTTAATCAAGATTAACCACCAAGAAAAGTCTTAAAGAGAGCAAGATTCAAAATAAGAACAAGATTTAAACTTTATTCATTCTCGGAACTTATACAGTAAAGATAGAAGAACTCTTTACACTTCCATAAGCCCGTCCATCATATGATCACAAAAGCAGTCTTCACAAGCTGCACAAGTATAGGGTAACTCATCTATGGGAATGATTCTGCTGGTTATTGCCGCACCTATCTCAGTGGTATGAGGTGATCTAACAAAAGGACCTCTGAGAGGCAAGCCAAAAACGGGGGTAAAGGCATATCTTCTCATGAGGAAGAAAACATGCCAGTAAAAAGACCCGCTCAGAAAACCCAAGATGCCTTGATCTCATGACAGTAGTATCGCGGACCCAAACCCAAAGCTTCAATAACCATGGCCAAGCGGACATTGTTACGAAAGTGTTGCTGACCCCAGGGTGTTACCCTAGTTATGTTTTGATAGGTCCGCCATTTGGTCTGCGCTACAGAAGTTCCTAGGTGAGGAAAAAGTGAGCGCTCATACTGTTCTATAAAGTCTTTCTTCACAGACTCTCTTGTGTCTTGAAGGTGAGAAATCATCAGGGATAAAACTAATTCATGTTGCCAAGCCATGAAGGAGATTAAGAAAGAAAGGAGATTGATGGGAGTAAGATTACTGTGAGCGACAAGTAAAAGTTACGACTTATATAAAGGAAGGAGCTAGCGTAACCTAGAAGCCAACGGTAACTTGCCACTGAAGTTTTACCGTCTTTCCATGATTTGTGTTTGACACATTTTTCTATAGAAGGCATTAAGAATTTTGAGATGAGGAGATAAAAGAAACTTGTAGGCTAAGTCACCTACTTTCATTGAATTCAGATATAAGGATCACAATATCTGGGGGATAACTTCTTATACTCCCCAAGAGATAAAGAACTTCTTTTGGGCCATACTCGAATGAAAACCAAAACCTTGGTATCCAAAACACCGATTCTCACTTCTAAACTCATTGTTCTAAATCCTTAAATTAGGCGTGACTCCTGAGAAGTATTTTAGGAAAAGGGTATTCCTTTTTTAAACAGAAACTTTCTTTTATTTTAGAGAGGGAATAATTATAAGATCCGAAAGGGAGATTCTTACTCCTATATACCTCGAAGGCTGGGGAGGAATCTTACATCCTACCCCACTTAAAAAGTGCGAGATGTCCTCATCTCGCAAGGTAGAGGACAGCTCTTATTCTTAAGATCCAATTTTATTCTGGGGTTCCTTATATTCTGGTCAACCCAACAGAACACTGGGATAATTATCCCTTATATAGAACTCATCATTAAATAACAATTCATTCAGATCATATCATTCATATCTTTAACATGATAAGGTCCATTAGACCGAAAAGTTTCCTTCGGAACATTCCTCCACGGAAATTTCAGTTAAGCAAGTTCTCAATTTGACATCCCTTAACTTGATCTACCGGTCAAGTATTAACAGTAGCAATCTGACAGCACAACCCACTAATCTCATAATGATTTGCTGAATTCGTTATCATCATTCTAGTTATGAATATCATCACAGGGACTCGTCCCATTGTGGTTTCATTATATTTCAACTAATTTTTAAAAATCAACATTTTTTCAATCAGCATTTTCAATCAGAATCCAAATCAATTCATTCATTCTCAAACAGAATTAAAAATCATATCAATCACATTCGAAATCATCATCTAGATAGCATTAACGCTTATAATTTCAAGTCTTAGATTTACTCGTATATACTGTCAGTAAAGAGCTGCAGTATACTCTCGGTATATATGTGTAGTCACGGCCCTTGGAATTATAAGGTAAATACTATCATGTCTAGGCCTCAAGCAAGTCAGGGACTCTATATAATTGCGGTACTTCCATCTGAAGAACTGATTACCAAATTATGAATTTCAGTTTGAATATCAAATTGTATGAATTATATCACACAATTATAACCTTTTGGTGTTTCTTGATAATTTTTTGACATATTTGTCTTCTCAGTTGATCTTTATTAACCAAATGCTCTGATACCAACTGTAAGATCCTTGTTCCCACCGAGCAACGGATTCGGGGTACTGGCAGCGGAAGTAGCGCTTCTCGCGTGGGACAGGGGTCCCACACTCGGGGCCTCGCCCACAGATATCCGGATAAGAGACTAATCCGTCGGTTGTTCCAAAACCGAACCCGAAAAAACTTCCTTTACCGGAAAGCACGGGCGATTCCACCAAGATAACTTTTTACTCTAACGTAGTCAAGATCATTTCTGATCGAGATGATCCGATTACATCTATAAGATACTTAGTCAGTTCAAGGAAGAAACTTGCACTTGGATCATTGGGATCAACGCTTTTTTCCCCATTCAAGAGGCACAGCCGTTGATTCCTATCCATAGAACAGTTACTGTCCGGGATTTATTTATTTATTTTTTCTATCGTAAAAACAAAAGTTTGAGTCTCGGTTTACGGATCCATCAGTCCAGCCTAACCCCATCCAATCCCATGGGTTAGCCAACCGCCCAACCACTGTAGTGATGGGATCCAATTAAAAATTTGGTTAGGTTTTGTCCCGGGTACCAAGGAAAAGAGTTCCAAGGCCCCCTAGCCGGATGTTCATGCAAAATAAAACTAGTCACACCACTCACACACCCAATATGAAATTGCCTTTTTTTCAACCAGATTCAACCAGTTTAAAACAATCCTTTAATAAAACCATAGTATCATTGATCACCATCTTCCAATTTATCCAATTGATTCTTAATTTCCCATCATTCCTTCATCAGAGTATCTATGGCATCATTGGTAACTAGAACGCTCAGGAGCCGTTTCGATAGTTCCTAGCCCATAATACTTGGCAATATAATCACTTAACAAGATGGACTCTCGTTGAAGATCAGCAAGATCAACCAACAGATCCATATAAGGAGCCATGGACTCATCCATTGAAGACCAGCAAGGTCAATCAACCAGATCCATGCTCGATTTCAGAAAACAACTCCAACTCTGTTCCAATATCTTCCTCGACGCACGCGTGGGTATCCTAGGCAACCCAGAGCCCGAGCACCGTATGGTCAGCACCCTCTAGGATCCTTCGCAGGTAACCTAGCGCTTCACGCATAGGCCGCTTCCTTGGCCCCTCATCCACCGTACCGGAAGCTCACCATTTTAATCGCACCGAGGCTGGTCAAGACCTCGGCCGACCTTGCTACGCGAGACGTCCTTCATTGACTCCCCGTCAGCAGTTGCAACTTTACCATCACGACTTTAATCACAAGACGGTCAAAATGCTCCCCCAGCATTCTTGACATAAAACAATCATTTACAAACAGCATTTACAAACAGTATTTACAAACAGTATTTTACAACAGTTTACAACACAATTTCTATTTTAACTTTCATTTTTCCACATTATCCTTTATCAATCTACATTACTTATTCCATATTCCATTTATATGTATACTCATCCCATCACATCATTTCTATCTCATCACTTCAGATTCCCTCACATCGCATATCGTATAGTCACATCCATACATCCACATCTATATGCGTACATTCACATCTACATGCATACATCTACATCTCTATGCATACATCCACATCCACATTCACATTCACCTCCATACATCTACATCTACATGTATACATCCACATCTCCATTCACATCTACATCTATACATCTACATCTACATGCATACATCCATATCTCCATTCCCATCTACATCTATACATCTACATCTACATGCATCCATCTACCTCCACATCCACATCTACATCTATACATCTACATCTACATGTATACATCCACCTCCACATCCACATCCGTATCTATACATCTACATCTACATGTATACATCCACATCCACATCTATACATCTACATCTACATGCATACATCCACATCTCCATTCACATCTACATCTACATGCATCCATCCACCTCCATATCCACATCTACATCTATACATCTACATCTACATGCAAACATCCACATCTCCATGCATGATAAAATTCTTTTAATTAATCTAGGATGATAGTTCCTAGAATATGGTAGAAAGTCCTCTTTTTATGCTTTGAATGAATTTATTTTATGCGTAATTTCTATAAAAATTTTGCCATAGCTCCGCTACTATGACTGATAAATCTCAATTTTTTTTCTAAGGGATAAAGCTCATTATTAAAGAAATAATTAGAATGGTCTCTAATTGGATCATCAATCCATAATGGTCTCTAATTGGATCATTAAGAAAACAATTAGAATGGTCTCTAATTGGATCATCAATCCATAATGGTCTCTAATTGGATCATTAAGAAAACAATTAGAATGGTCTCTAATTGGGTCATCAATCCATAATGGATTGAATCATCAATGTGCATAAACTAAAAGCATAGCAAAAAGCCATTAATTTGGCCTCAAGAATAGCTTAATCTTGGATTAAGGAAAAGCTTTATGAAAGGCTTCATTTGGATTGAGAATGGGTCATGAGTATGACCATTTCTTGAGTGAGAGAGAGAAATTATAAAAACCATTAGAATTTAAATATAAGTGGAAATTAACTTCTATAGCATTTATTAAATTATGTAACTCTTCACTACTATTCACCAGTTAACTTCATTAGCATTTAAAAAAAACCATACCAATTAAACTTCTCAAGCTTGAGAGTGGTTGAGAAGAGAGAATCATTGAGAAATCATAGAAAAGATCGAAATTCAATATACTTACCTTATGATTTGCTTGATTCTTTATTCACGGTAGAGGCCCCCAACCAATCAATTGGTTTAGTATGTTGATGGAGCCACCAATGGAGATTGAAGAAAGAGAGAGGTATCAAAAACTAGTGAATTATTAAAGAATTCACAGTTCTTGGCTTAGGTAGAGTAGAGTAACAAGGCATAAGACACTATATATTTTAGCTTAGGTGGAGTAGAGTAACAAAGCATAAGACTCTATCTAATTTGGCTTAGGTGGAGTAGAGTGACAAAGCATAAGACACTATATATTTTGGCTTAGGTGGAGTAGAGTGACAAAGCATAAGACACTATCTAATTTGGCTTAGGTGGAGTAGAGTAACAAGGCATAAGACACTATATTTTTTTCAACAAGGGGAGGCTTCTATTTATAGGAAAATTTGAGCTCCTAACCAAACAAACTGATTCTAGAATTTTCCAAGTCAGTTTGGTTGAATTTGGACTAGATTTGGACCTAGTTTGGTTACTTTTTGATTCGATTTGGTTCCATTTCGATTTGGTTTGGTTCAAGAGAGATGAGAGATAAAAATATCACATTATTTTTGAGTTTAAAACTCATTCAAGCATGTGAAATATGCACCTCCTTTAAAGAATTCCCCTTCCTTACATATGTGTCAAAATTTTATTGCTCATAGTTTTTTACTAATAAACCTTGTACATTTTCAACTCTTCATCTTATGTGAAATATGCACCTCCTTTAAAGAACTCCTCTTCCTTACATATGTGTCATAGTTTTTTTACTAATAAACCTTGTACATTTTCAACTCTTCATCTTATGTGAAATATGCACCTCCTTTAAAGAACTCCCCTTCCTTACATATGTGTTTATTTACTAATAAACCTTGTACATTTTCAACTCTTCATCTTATGTGAAATATGCACCTCCTTTAAAGAACTCCCCTTCCTTACATATGTGTTTATTTACTAATAAACCTTGTACATTTTCAACTCTTCATTTTATGTGAGCATTTACTCATTTTTGGATACCCAAAATATCTCATATTTTTAATATTGCTCATAGTTTTTTTACTAATAAATCTTGTACATTTTCAACTCTTCATCTTATGTGAGCATTTACTCATTTTTGGGTATCTTCTTTTACAAATTGGATTTATCTCCTCCCTACACATGGATTGATGCTATTGGCCCATAGGAACCTTAATTGGACCATAATCTAAAAATTTCTGAAAATCTAGACCCTTAGACTAAGGTTCTTTATACTTATTTCCAATTAATTCCAATTGCACATTGGAAAATTCTTTTTGAATTTCTATTTCAGGGGAACTTATTTTAATAAGATGAGTTAATCTTCTATCCAAAAATATTCATAATCTGAATATTCTCTCTCTAGCATATTTTTCTCTCTCTAGGCTAAAACAGTTAGAACAAGGCCTTTATATTTCTGAAGAGGGATTGATTACAGGGGAAGATACTAGACATCAAAAAGGGGGTTGGGGGAGGAATCTTACACAATTGGTTAAGTATGTTGATGGAGCCACTAATGGGGATTGAAGAAAGAGGGAAGCTCCAAAAACTAGTGAATTATTAAATGAATTCACAGTTCTTGGCTTAGGTGGAGTAGAGTAACGATGCATAAACACTATATATTTTTCAACAAGGGTGAGGCTTCTATTTATAGGAAAAATTGAGCTCCTAACCAAACAAACTGATTCTAGAATTTTCTAAATCAGTTTGGTCAATATTTGACCATTTTTAGGTCAGTTAAGCTAACTTTTTGGAACTAGACTTGAATGAGGAGAGAGGAGAGATGAAATATCTCAATTTTTATGAGTTTAAAACTCATTCAAGCATGTGAAATATGCACCTCCTTTAAAGAACTCCCCTTCCTTACATATGTCATATTTTTAATATTGCTCATAGTTTTTTACTAATAAACCTTGTACATTTTCAACTCTTCATCTTATGTGAAATATGCACCTCCTTTAAAGAACTCCCCTTCCTTACATATGTCATATTTTTAATATTGCTCATAGTTTTTTACTAATAAACCTTGTACATTTTCAACTCTTCATCTTATGTGAAATATGCACCTCCTTTAAAGAACTCCCCTTCCTTACATATGTCATACTTTTAATATTGCTCATAGTTTTTTATTAATAAACCTTGTACATTTTCAACTCTTCATCTTATGTGAAATATGCACCTCCTTTAAAGAACTCCCCTTCCTTACATATGTCATACTTTTAATATTGCTCATAATTTTTTATTAATAAACCTTGTACATTTTCAACTCTTCATCTTATGTGAAATATGCACCTCCTTTAAAGAACTCCTCTTCCTTACATATGTCATACTTTTAATATTGCTCATAGTTTTTTTTACTAATAAACCTTGTACATTTTCAACTCTTCACCTTATGTGAGCATTTACTCATTTTTGGGTATTTTCTTTTTACAAGTTGGATTTATCTCCTCCCTACGCATGGATTGATGCTATTGGTCCATAGGAACCTTAATTGGACCATAGTCTAAAGATTTCTGAAAATCTAGACCCTTAGGCTAAGGTTCTTTATAGCTATTTTCAATTAATTCCAATTGCACATTGGAAAATTCTTTTTGAATTTCTGTTTCAGGGGAACTCATCTGAATTAGAAGAGATATTTTTCTATCCAAAAATATTCAAAATCTGAATATTCTCTCTCTAGAATATTTTTCTCTCTCTAGGCTAAAACAGATAGAAACAAGGTCTTTATATTTCTGAAGAGGGATTGATTACAGGGAAAGATACTAGACATCAAAAGGGGGTTGGGGGAGGAATCTTACATTCTACCCCACTTAAAAAACGCGAGATGTCCTCATCTCGCAACTTGGAATAATTTCGCAAGATGCACGAATATGAGACTTAGAGAAAAATTTTAATCAAGATTAACCACCAAGAAACGTCTTAAAGAGAGCAAGATTCAAAATAAGAACAAGATTTAAACTTTATTCATTCTCGGAACTTATACAGTAAAGATAGAAGAACTCTTTACACTTCCATAAGCCCGTCCATCATATGATCACAAGAGACTAATCCGTCGGTTGTTCCAAAACCGAACCCGGAAAAACTTCCTTTACCGGAAAGCACGGGCGATTCCACCAGGATAACTTTTTACTCTAACGTAGTCAAGATCATTTCTGATCGAGATGATCCGATTACATCTATAAGATACTTAGTCAGTTCAAGGAAGAAACTTGCACTTGGATCATTGGGATCAACGCTTTTTTCCCCATTCAAGAGGCACAGCCGTTGATTCCTATCCATAGAACAGTTACTGTCCGGGATTTATTTATTTATTTTTTCTATCGTAAAAACAAAAGTTTGAGTCTCGGTTTACGGATCCATCAGTCCAGCCTAACCCCATCCAATCCCATGGGTTAGCCAACCGCCCAACCACTGTAGTGATGGGATCCAATTAAAAATTTGGTTAGGTTTTGTCCCGGGTACCAAGGAAAAGAGTTCCAAGGCCCCCTAGCCGGATGTTCATGCAAAATAAAACTAGTCACACCACTCACACACCCAATATGAAATTGCCTTTTTTTCAACCAGATTCAACCAGTTTAAAACAATCCTTTAATAAAACCATAGTATCATTGATCACCATCTTCCAATTTATCCAATTGATTCTTAATTTCCCATCATTCCTTCATCAGAGTATCTATGGCATCATTGGTAACTAGAACGCTCAGGAGCCGTTTCGATAGTTCCTAGCCCATAATACTTGGCAATATAATCACTTAACAAGATGGACTCTCGTTGAAGATCAGCAAGATCAACCAACAGATCCATATAAGGAGCCATGGACTCATCCATTGAAGACCAGCAAGGTCAATCAACCAGATCCATGCTCGATTTCAGAAAACAACTCCAACTCTGTTCCAATATCTTCCTCGACGCACGCGTGGGTATCCTAGGCAACCCAGAGCCCGAGCACCGTATGGTCAGCACCCTCTAGGATCCTTCGCAGGTAACCTAGCGCTTCACGCATAGGCTGCTTCCTTGGCCCCTCATCCACCGTACCGGAAGCTCACCATTTTAATCGCACCGAGGCTGGTCAAGACCTCGGCCGACCTTGCTACGCGAGACGTCCTTCATTGACTCCCCGTCAGCAGTTGCAACTTTACCATCACGACTTTAATCACAAGACGGTCAAAATGCTCCCCCAGCATTCTTGACATAAAACAATCATTTACAAACAGCATTTACAAACAGTATTTACAAACAGTATTTTACAACAGTTTACAACACAATTTCTATTTTAACTTTCATTTTTCCACATTATCCTTTATCAATCTACATTACTTATTCCATATTCCATTTATATGTATACTCATCCCATCACATCATTTCTATCTCATCACTTCAGATTCCCTCACATCGCATATCGTATAGTCACATCCATACATCCACATCTATATGCGTACATTCACATCTACATGCATACATCTACATCTCTATGCATACATCCACATCCACATTCACATTCACCTCCATACATCTACATCTACATGTATACATCCACATCTCCATTCACATCTACATCTATACATCTACATCTACATGCATCCATCCACCTCCACATCCACATCTACATCTATACATCTACATCTACATGCATACATCCATATCTCCATTCCCATCTACATCTATACATCTACATCTACATGCATCCATCTACCTCCACATCCACATCTACATCTATACATCTACATCTACATGTATACATCCACCTCCACATCCACATCCGTATCTATACATCTACATCTACATGTATACATCCACATCCACATCTATACATCTACATCTACATGCATACATCCACATCTCCATTCACATCTACATCTACATGCATCCATCCACCTCCATATCCAAATCTACATCTATACATCTACATCTACATGCAAACATCCACATCTCCATGCATGATAAAATTCTTTTAATTAATCTAGGATGATAGTTCCTAGAATATGGTAGAAAGTCCTCTTTTTATGCTTTGAATGAATTTATTTTATGCGTAATTTCTATAAAAATTTTGCCATAGCTCCGCTACTATGACTGATAAATCTCAATTTTTTTTCTAAGGGATAAAGCTCATTATTAAAGAAATAATTAGAATGGTCTCTAATTGGATCATCAATCCATAATGGTCTCTAATTGGATCATTAAGAAAACAATTAGAATGGTCTCTAATTGGATCATCAATCCATAATGGTCTCTAATTGGATCATTAAGAAAACAATTAGAATGGTCTCTAATTGGGTCATCAATCCATAATGGATTGAATCATCAATGTGCATAAACTAAAAGCATAGCAAAAAGCCATTAATTTGGCCTCAAGAATAGCTTAATCTTGGATTAAGGAAAAGCTTTATGAAAGGCTTCATTTGGATTGAGAATGGGTCATGAGTATGACCATTTCTTGAGTGAGAGAGAGAAATTATAAAAACCATTAGAATTTAAATATAAGTGGAAATTAACTTCTATAGCATTTATTAAATTATGTAACTCTTCACTACTATTCACCAGTTAACTTCATTAGCATTTAAAAAAAACCATACCAATTAAACTTCTCAAGCTTGAGAGTGGTTGAGAAGAGAGAATCATTGAGAAATCATAGAAAAGATCGAAATTCAATATACTTACCTTATGATTTGCTTGATTCTTTATTCACGGTAGAGGCCCCCAACCAATCAATTGGTTTAGTATGTTGATGGAGCCACCAATGGAGATTGAAGAAAGAGAGAGGTATCAAAAACTAGTGAATTATTAAAGAATTCACAGTTCTTGGCTTAGGTAGAGTAGAGTAACAAGGCATAAGACACTATATATTTTAGCTTAGGTGGAGTAGAGTAACAAAGCATAAGACTCTATCTAATTTGGCTTAGGTGGAGTAGAGTGACAAAGCATAAGACACTATATATTTTGGCTTAGGTGGAGTAGAGTGACAAAGCATAAGACACTATCTAATTTGGCTTAGGTGGAGTAGAGTAACAAGGCATAAGACACTATATATTTTTCAACAAGGGGAGGCTTCTATTTATAGGAAAATTTGAGCTCCTAACCAAACAAACTGATTCTAGAATTTTCCAAGTCAGTTTGGTTGAATTTGGACTAGATTTGGACCTAGTTTGGTTACTTTTTGATTCGATTTGGTTCCATTTCGATTTGGTTTGGTTCAAGAGAGATGAGAGATAAAAATATCACATTATTTTTGAGTTTAAAACTCATTCAAGCATGTGAAATATGCACCTCCTTTAAAGAATTCCCCTTCCTTACATATGTGTCAAAATTTTATTGCTCATAGTTTTTTACTAATAAACCTTGTACATTTTCAACTCTTCATCTTATGTGAAATATGCACCTCCTTTAAAGAACTCCTCTTCCTTACATATGTGTCATAGTTTTTTTACTAATAAACCTTGTACATTTTCAACTCTTCATCTTATGTGAAATATGCACCTCCTTTAAAGAACTCCCCTTCCTTACATATGTGTTTATTTACTAATAAACCTTGTACATTTTCAACTCTTCATCTTATGTGAAATATGCACCTCCTTTAAAGAACTCCCCTTCCTTACATATGTGTTTATTTACTAATAAACCTTGTACATTTTCAACTCTTCATTTTATGTGAGCATTTACTCATTTTTGGATACCCAAAATATCTCATATTTTTAATATTGCTCATAGTTTTTTTACTAATAAATCTTGTACATTTTCAACTCTTCATCTTATGTGAGCATTTACTCATTTTTGGGTATCTTCTTTTACAAATTGGATTTATCTCCTCCCTACACATGGATTGATGCTATTGGCCCATAGGAACCTTAATTGGACCATAATCTAAAAATTTCTGAAAATCTAGACCCTTAGACTAAGGTTCTTTATACTTATTTCCAATTAATTCCAATTGCACATTGGAAAATTCTTTTTGAATTTCTATTTCAGGGGAACTTATTTTAATAAGATGAGTTAATTTTCTATCCAAAAATATTCATAATCTGAATATTCTCTCTCTAGCATATTTTTCTCTCTCTAGGCTAAAACAGTTAGAACAAGGCCTTTATATTTCTGAAGAGGGATTGATTACAGGGGAAGATACTAGACATCAAAAAGGGGGTTGGGGGAGGAATCTTACATTCTACCCCACTTAAAAAACGCGAGATGTCCTCATCTCGCAACTTGGGATAATTTCGCAAGGTGAACGAATATGAGACTTAGAGGAAAATTTTAATCAAGATTAACCACCAAGAAAAGTCTTAAAGAGAGCAAGATTCAAAATAAGAACAAGATTTAAACTTTATTCATTCTCGGAACTTATACAGTAAAGATAGAAGAACTCTTTACACTTCCATAAGCCCATCCATCATATGGTCACAAAAGCAGTCCTCACAAGCTGCACAAGTATAGGGTAACTCATCTATGGGAATGATTCTGCTGGTTATTGCCGCACCTATCTCAGTGGTATGAGGTGATCTAACAAAAGGACCTCTGAGAGGCAAGCCAAAAACGGGGGTAAAGGCATATCTTCTCATGAGGAAGAAAACATGCCAGTAAAAAGACCCGCTCAGAAAACCCAAGATGCCTTGATCTCATGACAGTAGTATCGCGGACCCAAACCCAAAGCTTCAATAACCATGGCCAAGCGGACATTGTTACGAAAGTGTTGCTGACCCCAGGGTGTTACCCTAGTTATGTTTTGATAGGTCCGCCATTTGGTCTGCGCTACAGAAGTTCCTAGGTGAGGAAAAAGTGAGCGCTCATACTGTTCTATAAAGTCTTTCTTCACAGACTCTCTTGTGTCTTGAAGGTGAGAAATCATCAGGGATAAAACTAATTCATGTTGCCAAGCCATGAAGGAGATTAAGAAAGAAAGGAGATTGATGGGAGTAAGATTACTGTGAGCGACAAGTAAAAGTTACGACTTATATAAAGGAAGGAGCTAGCGTAACCTAGAAGCCAACGGTAACTTGCCACTGAAGTTTTACCGTCTTTCCATGATTTGTGTTTGACACATTTTTCTATAGAAGGCATTAAGAATTTTGAGATGAGGAGATAAAAGAAACTTGTAGGCTAAGTCACCTACTTTCATTGAATTCAGATATAAGGATCACAATATCTGGGGGATAACTTCTTATACTCCCCAAGAGATAAAGAACTTCTTTTGGGCCATACTCGAATGAAAACCAAAACCTTGGTATCCAAAACACCGATTCTCACTTCTAAACTCATTGTTCTAAATCCTTAAATTAGGCGTGACTCCTGAGAAGTATTTTAGGAAAAGGGTATTCCTTTTTTAAACAGAAACTTTCTTTTATTTTAGAGAGGGAATAATTATAAGATCCGAAAGGGAGATTCTTACTCCTATATACCTCGAAGGCTGGGGAGGAATCTTACATCCTACCCCACTTAAAAAGTGCGAGATGTCCTCATCTCGCAAGGTAGAGGACAGCTCTTATTCTTAAGATCCAATTTTATTCTGGGGTTCCTTATATTCTGGTCAACCCAACAGAACACTGGGATAATTATCCCTTATATAGAACTCATCATTAAATAACAATTCATTCAGATCATATCATTCATATCTTTAACATGATAAGGTCCATTAGACCGAAAAGTTTCCTTCGGAACATTCCTCCACGGAAATTTCAGTTAAGCAAGTTCTCAATTTGACATCCCTTAACTTGATCTACCGGTCAAGTATTAACAGTAGCAATCTGACAGCACAACCCACTAATCTCATAGTGATTTGCTGAATTCGTTATCATCATTCTAGTTATGAATATCATCACAGGGACTCGTCCCATTCCCCCTCATTGTGGTTTCATTATATTTCAACTAATTTTTAAAAATCAACATTTTTTCAATCAGCATTTTCAATCAGAATCCAAATCAATTCATTCATTCTCAAACAGAATTAAAAATCATATCAATCACATTCGAAATCATCATCTAGATAGCATTAACGCTTATAATTTCAAGTCTTAGATTTACTCGTATATACTGTCAGTAAAGAGCTGCAGTATACTCTCGGTATATATGTGTAGTCACGGCCCTTGGAATTATAAGGTAAATACTATCATGTCTAGGCCTCAAGCAAGTCAGGGACTCTATATAATTGCGGTACTTCCATCTGAAGAACCGATTACCAAATTATGAATTTCAGTTTGAATATCAAATTGTATGAATTATATCACACAATTATAACCTTTTGGTGTTTCTTGATAATTTTTTGACATATTTGTCTTCTCAGTTGATCTTTATTAACCAAATGCTCTGATACCAACTGTAAGATCCCTGTTCCCACCGAGCAACGGATTCGGGGTACTGGCAGCGGAAGTAGCGCTTCTCGCGTGGGACAGGGGTCCCACACTCGGGGCCTCGCCCACAGATATCCGGATAAGAGACTAATCCGTCGGTTGTTCCAAAACCGAACCCGGAAAAACTTCCTTTACCGGAAAGCACGGGTGATTCCACCAGGATAACTTTTTACTCTAACGTAGTCAAGATCATTTCTGATCGAGATGATCCGATTACATCTATAAGATACTTAGTCAGTTCAAGGAAGAAACTTGCACTTGGATCATTGGGATCAACGCTTTTTTCCCCATTCAAGAGGCACAGCCGTTGATTCCTATCCATAGAACAGTTACTGTCCGGGATTTATTTATTTATTTTTTCTATCGTAAAAACAAAAGTTTGAGTCTCGGTTTACGGATCCATCAGTCCAGCCTAACCCCATCCAATCCCATGGGTTAGCCAACCGCCCAACCACTGTAGTGATGGGATCCAATTAAAAATTTGGTTAGGTTTTGTCCCGGGTACCAAGGAAAAGAGTTCCAAGGCCCCCTAGCCGGATGTTCATGCAAAATAAAACTAGTCACACCACTCACACACCCAATATGAAATTGCCTTTTTTTCAACCAGATTCAACCAGTTTAAAACAATCCTTTAATAAAACCATAGTATCATTGATCACCATCTTCCAATTTATCCAATTGATTCTTAATTTCCCATCATTCCTTCATCAGAGTATCTATGGCATCATTGGTAACTAGAACGCTCAGGAGCCGTTTCGATAGTTCCTAGCCCATAATACTTGGCAATATAATCACTTAACAAGATGGACTCTCGTTGAAGATCAGCAAGATCAACCAACAGATCCATATAAGGAGCCATGGACTCATCCATTGAAGACCAGCAAGGTCAATCAACCAGATCCATGCTCGATTTCAGAAAACAACTCCAACTCTGTTCCAATATCTTCCTCGACGCACGCGTGGGTATCCTAGGCAACCCAGAGCCCGAGCACCGTATGGTCAGCACCCTCTAGGATCCTTCGCAGGTAACCTAGCGCTTCACGCATAGGCCGCTTCCTTGGCCCCTCATCCACCGTACCGGAAGCTCACCATTTTAATCGCACCGAGGCTGGTCAAGACCTCGGCCGACCTTGCTACGCGAGACGTCCTTCATTGACTCCCCGTCAGCAGTTGCAACTTTACCATCACGACTTTAATCACAAGACGGTCAAAATGCTCCCCCAGCATTCTTGACATAAAACAATCATTTACAAACAGCATTTACAAACAGTATTTACAAATAGTATTTTACAACAGTTTACAACACAATTTCTATTTTAACTTTCATTTTTCCACATTATCCTTTATCAATCTACATTACTTATTCCATATTCCATTTATATGTATACTCATCCCATCACATCATTTCTATCTCATCACTTCAGATTCCCTCACATCGCATATCGTATAGTCACATCCATACATCCACATCTATATGCGTACATTCACATCTACATGCATACATCTACATCTCTATGCATACATCCACATCCACATTCACATTCACCTCCATACATCTACATCTACATGTATACATCCACATCTCCATTCACATCTACATCTATACATCTACATCTACATGCATCCATCCACCTCCACATCCACATCTACATCTATACATCTACATCTACATGCATACATCCATATCTCCATTCCCATCTACATCTATACATCTACATCTACATGCATCCATCTACCTCCACATCCACATCTACATCTATACATCTACATCTACATGTATACATCCACCTCCACATCCACATCCGTATCTATACATCTACATCTACATGTATACATCCACATCCACATCTATACATCTACATCTACATGCATACATCCACATCTCCATTCACATCTACATCTATACATCTACATCTACATGCATCCATCCACCTCCATATCCACATCTACATCTATACATCTACATCTACATGCAAACATCCACATCTCCATGCATGATAAAATTCTTTTAATTAATCTAGGATGATAGTTCCTAGAATATGGTAGAAAGTCCTCTTTTTATGCTTTGAATGAATTTATTTTATGCGTAATTTCTATAAAAATTTTGCCATAGCTCCGCTACTATGACTGATAAATCTCAATTTTTTTTCTAAGGGATAAAGCTCATTATTAAAGAAATAATTAGAATGGTCTCTAATTGGATCATCAATCCATAATGGTCTCTAATTGGATCATTAAGAAAACAATTAGAATGGTCTCTAATTGGATCATCAATCCATAATGGGTCTCTAATTGGATCATTAAGAAAACAATTAGAATGGTCTCTAATTGGGTCATCAATCCATAATGGATTGAATCATCAATGTGCATAAACTAAAAGCATAGCAAAAAGCCATTAGTTTGGCCTCAAGAATAGCTTAATCTTGGATTAAGGAAAAGCTTTATGAAAGGCTTCATTTGGATTGAGAATGGGTCATGAGTATGACCATTTCTTGAGTGAGAGAGAGAAATTATAAAAACCATTAGAATTTAAATATAAGTGGAAATTAACTTCTATAGCATTTATTAAATTATGTAACTCTTCACTACTATTCACCAGTTAACTTCATTAGCATTTAAAAAAAACCATACCAATTAAACTTCTCAAGCTTGAGAGTGGTTGAGAAGAGAGAATCATTGAGAAATCATAGAAAAGATCGAAATTCAATATACTTACCTTATGATTTGCTTGATTCTTTATTCACGGTAGAGGCCCCCAACCAATCAATTGGTTTAGTATGTTGATGGAGCCACCAATGGAGATTGAAGAAAGAGAGAGGTATCAAAAACTAGTGAATTATTAAAGAATTCACAGTTCTTGGCTTAGGTAGAGTAGAGTAACAAGGCATAAGACACTATATATTTTAGCTTAGGTGGAGTAGAGTAACAAAGCATAAGACTCTATCTAATTTGGCTTAGGTGGAGTAGAGTGACAAAGCATAAGACACTATATATTTTGGCTTAGGTGGAGTAGAGTGACAAAGCATAAGACACTATCTAATTTGGCTTAGGTGGAGTAGAGTAACAAGGCATAAGACACTATATTTTTTTCAACAAGGGGAGGCTTCTATTTATAGGAAAATTTGAGCTCCTAACCAAACAAACTGATTCTAGAATTTTCCAAGTCAGTTTGGTTGAATTTGGACTAGATTTGGACCTAGTTTGGTTACTTTTTGATTCGATTTGGTTCCATTTCGATTTGGTTTGGTTCAAGAGAGATGAGAGATAAAAATATCACATTATTTTTGAGTTTAAAACTCATTCAAGCATGTGAAATATGCACCTCCTTTAAAGAATTCCCCTTCCTTACATATGTGTCAAAATTTTATTGCTCATAGTTTTTTACTAATAAACCTTGTACATTTTCAACTCTTCATCTTATGTGAAATATGCACCTCCTTTAAAGAACTCCTCTTCCTTACATATGTGTCATAGTTTTTTTACTAATAAACCTTGTACATTTTCAACTCTTCATCTTATGTGAAATATGCACCTCCTTTAAAGAACTCCCCTTCCTTACATATGTGTTTATTTACTAATAAACCTTGTACATTTTCAACTCTTCATCTTATGTGAAATATGCACCTCCTTTAAAGAACTCCCCTTCCTTACATATGTGTTTATTTACTAATAAACCTTGTACATTTTCAACTCTTCATTTTATGTGAGCATTTACTCATTTTTGGATACCCAAAATATCTCATATTTTTAATATTGCTCATAGTTTTTTTACTAATAAATCTTGTACATTTTCAACTCTTCATCTTATGTGAGCATTTACTCATTTTTGGGTATCTTCTTTTACAAATTGGATTTATCTCCTCCCTACACATGGATTGATGCTATTGGCCCATAGGAACCTTAATTGGACCATAATCTAAAAATTTCTGAAAATCTAGACCCTTAGACTAAGGTTCTTTATACTTATTTCCAATTAATTCCAAGTGCACATTGGAAAATTCTTTTTGAATTTCTATTTCAGGGGAACTTATTTTAATAAGATGAGTTAATCTTCTATCCAAAAATATTCATAATCTGAATATTCTCTCTCTAGCATATTTTTCTCTCTCTAGGCTAAAACAGTTAGAACAAGGCCTTTATATTTCTGAAGAGGGATTGATTACAGGGGAAGATACTAGACATCAAAAAGGGGGTTGGGGGAGGAATCTTACACAATTGGTTAAGTATGTTGATGGAGCCACTAATAGGGATTGAAGAAAGAGGGAAGCTCCAAAAACTAGTGAATTATTAAATGAATTCACAGTTCTTGGCTTAGGTGGAGTAGAGTAACGATGCATAAACACTATATATTTTTCAACAAGGGTGAGGCTTCTATTTATAGGAAAAATTGAGCTCCTAACCAAACAAACTGATTCTAGAATTTTCTAAATCAGTTTGGTCAATATTTGACCATTTTTAGGTCAGTTAAGCTAACTTTTTGGAACTAGACTTGAATGAGGAGAGAGGAGAGATGAAATATCTCAATTTTTATGAGTTTAAAACTCATTCAAGCATGTGAAATATGCACCTCCTTTAAAGAACTCCCCTTCCTTACATATGTCATATTTTTAATATTGCTCATAGTTTTTTACTAATAAACCTTGTACATTTTCAACTCTTCATCTTATGTGAAATATGCACCTCCTTTAAAGAACTCCCCTTCCTTACATATGTCATATTTTTAATATTGCTCATAGTTTTTTACTAATAAACCTTGTACATTTTCAACTCTTCATCTTATGTGAAATATACACCTCCTTTAAAGAACTCCCCTTCCTTACATATGTCATACTTTTAATATTGCTCATAATTTTTTATTAATAAACCTTGTACATTTTCAACTCTTCATCTTATGTGAAATATGCACCTCCTTTAAAGAACTCCCCTTCCTTACATATGTCATACTTTTAATATTGCTCATAATTTTTTATTAATAAACCTTGTACATTTTCAACTCTTCATCTTATGTGAAATATGCACCTCCTTTAAAGAACTCCTCTTCCTTACATATGTCATACTTTTAATATTGCTCATAGTTTTTTTTACTAATAAACCTTGTACATTTTCAACTCTTCACCTTATGTGAGCATTTACTCATTTTTGGGTATTTTCTTTTTACAAGTTGGATTTATCTCCTCCCTACACATGGATTGATGCTATTGGTCCATAGGAACCTTAATTGGACCATAGTCTAAAGATTTCTGAAAATCTAGACCCTTAGGCTAAGGTTCTTTATAGCTATTTTCAATTAATTCCAATTGCACATTGGAAAATTCTTTTTGAATTTCTGTTTCAGGGGAACTCATCTGAATTAGAAGAGATATTTTTCTATCCAAAAATATTCAAAATCTGAATATTCTCTCTCTAGAATATTTTTCTCTCTCTAGGCTAAAACAGATAGAAACAAGGTCTTTATATTTCTGAAGAGGGATTGATTACAGGGAAAGATACTAGACATCAAAAGGGGGTTGGGGGAGGAATCTTACATTCTACCCCACTTAAAAAACGCGAGATGTCCTCATCTCGCAACTTGGAATAATTTCGCAAGATGCACGAATATGAGACTTAGAGAAAATTTTTAATCAAGATTAACCACCAAGAAACGTCTTAAAGAGAGCAAGATTCAAAATAAGAACAAGATTTAAACTTTATTCATTCTCGGAACTTATACAGTAAAGATAGAAGAACTCTTTACACTTCCATAAGCCCGTCCATCATATGATCACAAAAGCAGTCTTCACAAGCTGCACAAGTATAAGGTAACTCATCTATGGGAATAATTCTGTTGGTTATTGCTGCACCTATCTCAGTGGTATGAGGTGATCTAACAAAAGGACCTCTGAGAGGCAAGCCAAAAACGGGATAAAGGCATATCTTCTCATGAGGAAGAAAACATGCCAGTAAGAAGACCCGCTCAGAAAACCCAAGATGCCTTGATCTCATGACACAGTAATATCGGGGACCCAAACCCAAAGCTTCAATAACCATGGCCAAGCGGACATTGTTACGAAAGTGCTGCTGACCCCAGGGTGTTACCCTAGTTATGTTTTGATAGGTCCGCCATTTGGTTTGCGCTACAGAAGTTCCCAAGTGAGGGAAAAGTGAGCGCTCATACTGCTCTATAAAATCTTTCTTCACAGATTCACTTGCGTCTTGAAGGTGAGGAATCATTATGGATAAAACTAGTTCTTGTTGCCAAGCCATGAAGGAGATTAAGAAAGAAAGGAGATCGATGGAAGTAAGATTACTGTGAGCGACAAGTAAAAGTCACGACTTATATGAAGGAAGGAGCTAGCGTAACTTAGAAGCCAACGGTAACTTGCCACTGAAGTTTTACCGTCTTTCCATGATTTGGGTTTGACACATTTTTCTATAGAAGGCATTAAGAATTTTGAGATGAAGAGATAAAAGAAGCTTGTAGGCTAAGTCACCTACTTTCATTGAATTCAGATATAAGGCTCACAATATCTGGGGGATAACTTCATATACTCCCCAAGAGATAAAGAACTTCTTTTGGGCCGTACTCGAATGAAGACCAAAACCTTGATATCCAAAACATCGATTCTCACTTCTGAACTCATTGTTCTGAATCCTTAAAACAGGTGGGACTCTTGAGAAGTATTCTAGGAAAAGGGTCTTCCTTTGTTAAACAGAACTTTCTTTTATTTTAGAGAGGGAATAATTATAAGATCAGAAAGGGAGATTCTTACTCCTGTATACCTCGAAGGATGGGGAGGAATCTTACATTCTACCCCACTTAAAAAGTGCGAGATGTCCTCATCTCGCAAGGTAGAGGACAACTCTTTTTCTTAACATCCAATTTTATTTTGGGGTTCCTTATATTCTGGTCAACCCAACAGAACACTGGGATAAATATCCCTTATATAGAACTCATCATTAATATTCAGATCATATCATTCATATCTTTAACATGATAATGGTCCATTAGACCGAAAAACTTCCTTCTGAACATTCCTCCACGGGAATTTCAGTCAAGCAAGTTCTCAATTTGTCATCCCTTAACTTGATCTACTGATCAAGTGTTAACAGTAACAATTTGACAGCACAACCCACTAATCTCATAGTGATTTGCTGAATTCATTATCATCATTCCAGTTATGAATATCATCACTGGGACTCGTCCCATTCATCCTCATTGTGGTTTCGCTCAGTTATTACATTTTAACTAAATTTTGAAAATCATCATTTTTCAATCAGAATCCAAATCAATTCATCAATTCTCAAACAGAATTAAAAATCATATCAACCACATTCGAATTCGTCATCTGGATAGCATTAACGCTTATAATTTCAAGTCTTAGATTTACTCGTATATACTGTCAGTAAAGAGCTGCAGTATACTCTCGGTATATACGGGTAGTCACGGCCCTTGGAATTATAAGGTAAATACCATCATGTCTAGGTCTCAAGCAAGTCAGGGATTCTATATAATTGCGGTACTTCCATCTGAAGACCCAATTACCAATTTACGAATTTCAGTTTAAATATCAAATTGTATGACTTATATCACACAATTACAACCTTTTTGTGTTTCTTGATAAGTTTTTGACAAATTTGGTTTCTCAGTTGATCTTTATTAGTCAAATGCTCTGATACCAATTGTGAGATCCCTGTTCCCACCGCGCAACGGATTCGGGGTACTAGCAGCGGAAGTAGCACATCACGCGTGGGTAGGGGTCTCACACTCGGGGCCTCGCCCACGGATATCCGGACAAGAGACTAATCCGTCGGTTTGTCCAAAACCGAAACTGGAAAAACTTCCTTTACTCGGAAAGCATGGGCGATTCCACCAGGATAACTCTTTACTATAACGTAGTCAAGATCATTACGGATCAACTGATCTGACTGCACCTTTAACGGTACTTGGTCAAATCAAGGTAGAAACTTGCACTTGGATCATTGGGATCAACGCTTTTTTCCCCATCAAGAGGCACAGCCGTTGATTCCTATCCATAGAACAATTTCTATCCGGGATTTACTTTATCTATCGTAAAAACAAAGTTGAGTCTCGATTTATGGATCCATCAGTCTAGCCTAACCCCATCCGATCCCATGGGTTAGCCAACCGCCCAACAACTGTAGTGATGGGATCCAATTTGGAATTTGGTTAGGTTTTGTCCCGGGTACCAAGGAAAAGAGTTCCAAGACCCCCTAGCCGGAATTTCATGCAAACATAAAACTAGCCACACCACTTACACAGCCAATATGAAAATTGCCTTTTTCTTAGCATCAGCTAACTTTAAAACAATCCTTTAATGAAACCATAGTACCACTGATCACAATCTCCCAATTTATCCAGTTGATTCATAATTTTCCATCATTCCTTCATCAGAGTATCTATGGCATCATTGGCAACTAGAACGCTCACCACCTGCCCACACAGAGGCCGTTTCCATAGTTCCTAGCCCATAATACTCGGCAATATAATCACTTATCAAGATGGACTCTCGTTGAAGATCAGCAAGATCAACCAACAGATCCATATAAAAGAGCCATGGACTCATCCGTTGAGGACCAGCAAGGTCAGTCAACCAGATCCATGCCCGGTTTCACAAAACAACTCTTACTCCTTGTTCCAATATCTTCCTCGACGCACGCGTGGGTATCCTAGGCGACCCAGAGCCCGAGCACCGTATGGTCAGCACCCTCTAGGATCCTTCGCAGGTGACCTAGCGCTTCACTCATAGGCCGCTTCCTTGGTCCCTCATCCACCGTACCGGAAGCTCACCATTTTAATCGAACCGAGGCTGGTCAAGACCTCGATCGACCTTGCTACGCGAGACGTCCTCCATTGACTCTCCGTCAGCAGTTGCAACTTTATCAGTTAGGTCTCCACGACCTTAATCACAAGACGGTCAAAATGCTTCCCCAGCATTCTTGACATAAAACAGCCATTTACAAACAGCATTTACAAACAGTTTACAAATACAGTTTCTATATTAACTCTCATTTTTCCACATTATCCCTCATTAATCCACATTACTTATTCCACATTCCATGTATATGTGTACTCATCCAATCACCTCCTTTTCCATCTCTTCACTTCAGATTCCTTCACATCACATATCATATATTCACATCCATATCCACATCCATACATCCACATCCACATCCACATTCACATCCATACATCCACATCTACATGCTTATCTCCATTTTCACATCCTCATTTATACATCCACATCCCATATCCACATTCATACATACACATCCATATATCCACATCTACATCCACATACATACATACATCCACATCCACATTCCACATTCACATCTATACATCCACATCTACATTCACATTCACATACATCCACATCCACATTCCCATACATCCACATCTATACATCCACATTCCACATTCACATCTACATTCACATTCACATACATGCATCCACATCTACATGCTTACCTCCATTTTCACATCCTCATTTATACATCCACATCCCATATCCACATTCATACATACACATCCATGCATCCACATCTATATCCACATACATACATACATCCACATCCACATTCCACATTCACATCTATACATCCACATCTACATTCACATTCACATACATCCACATTCCCATACATCCACATCTATACATCCACATTCCACATTCACATCTACATTCACATTCACATACATCCACATCTACATTCACATTCACATACATCCACATCCCCATTCCCATTCACATCTATACATCCACATCTACATCCACATACATACATACATCCACATCCACATTCCACATTCACATCTATACATCCACATCTACATCCACATTCACATACATCCACATCCACATTTCCATTCACATCTATACATCCACATCCATTCACATCTATACATCCACATCTACATCCACATTTACATCTATGCATATACATCTTCATGCATATATCCATTTTCATGTTCATACATCCACACTCCCATCTCCATATCCACACATCCACATACATACATCCATTTTCACATTCCCATTTATATAACCCCATATACTTTCACATCTAATCTTTTACATCACATCCATTCTCGCCCTATCACAACCCATATACATCTTATCCTATCACATACACTTCTTACCTCATCCCCCCATACACATCTTAATTCATCTTATCACATCCTAACTTATTTCATAAGCATCTTATCACCTCTTATCACATCCTATCACATACGCATCTTATCAATTCTTATCACATCTCATACACCTCTTATCACATCTTATCACATTTCATATCTTTTTTTTTTAAAGAGAATTCTTTTATTTGATATAAGATTTCTCTACACATTTATTTATACATAAATTCCATTTAAGGAGACTAACACTTTCGAAATTAAAATCAATCTTTTATGCATCTTCTTATGCATGATTTCAATTTGGTAGGGAATTATACTTTTAGAATAAAAGAATTTCTCTTATGCATCTAAGTTAAGCATAAAATCCATTTATGAGGAAAATCATACTTTTAGTATAAAAAGAATATCTTTTATGCATACCTATATGCATGAAATCCAATATGATAAAAGTAACACTTTTGATATAAAAAATTTTCCTTTATGCATACTTCTATGCATGAAAATTAAAAATGATAAAAGTAACACTTTTGATATAAAAATTTTCCTTTATGCATACTTCTATGCATGAAAATTAAAAATGATAAAAGTAACACTTTTGATATAAAAATTTTCCTTTATGCATACTTCTATGCATGAAAATTAAAAATGATAAAAGTAACACTTTTGACATAAAAATTTTCTTTTATGCATACTTTTATGTATGAAATAAAAATGGTAAAAATAACACTTTTGATATAAAAATTTATCCTTTATGCATACTTCTATGCATGAAAGTAAAAATGATAAAAGTAACACTTTTGATATAAAAATTTATCCATTATGCATACTTCTATGCATGAAAATAAAAATGGTAAAAATAACACTTTTGATATAAAAATTTATCCTTTATGTATAATATTAAAATTCAATTTCTCCATGATTATAATGAAATTCTTTCAATTAATCTAGGATGATGATTCCTAGAATATGGTAGGAAGTCCTCTTTTTATGCTTTGAATGAAAATTTTTTATGCATAATTTTTATAAAAATTTTGCCATAGCTCCGCTGCTATGACTAATAAATCTCAATTTTTCTAAGGGATAAAGCTTATCATTAAGGAAATAATTAAAATGATTCTCTAATTAGATCCTTAATCCATAATGGATTGAATCATCAATATACATAAACTAAAAGCATAAGAAAAAGCCATTAATTTGGCCTCAAGCATAGCTTTATCTTGGGTTAAGGAAAAGCTTTATGAAAAGCTTGATTTGGATTGAGAATGGGTCATGAGTATGACCATTTCTTGAGTGAGAGAGAGAATTTACATAAGAATCATTAGAATTTAAACATAAATAAAAATTAACTTCAATAGCATTTATTAAATTATGTAACTCTTCACTACTATTCAAACTTCAATAGCATTTAAAAAAAACCATACCAATTAAACTTCTCAAGCTTGAGAGGGGTTGAGAAGAGAGAAACATTGAGAAATTATAGAAAGATGAATATTCACTAATTACCTTACAACTTGCTTGATTCTTTGTTCACGGTAGAGGCCCCCAACCAATCAATTGGTTAAGTATGTTGATGGAGCCACTAATGGGGATTGAAGAAAGAGGGAAGCTCCAAAAACTAATGAATTATTAAATGAATTCACAGTTCTTGGCTTAGGTGGAGTAGAGTAACGATGCATAAACACTATATATTTTTCAACAAGGGTGAGGCTCTATTTATAGGAAAAATTGAGCTCCTAACCAAACAAACTGATTCTAGAATTTTCTAAATCAGTTTGGTCAATATTTGACCATTTTTAGGTCAGTTAAGCTAACTTTTTGGAACTAGACTTGAATGAGGAGAGAGGAGAGATGAAATATCTCAATTTTTATGAGTTTAAAACTCATTCAAGCATGTGAAATATGCACCTCCTTTAAAGAACTCCCCTTCCTTACATATGTCATATTTTTAATATTGCTCATAGTTTTTTACTAATAAACCTTGTACATTTTCAACTCTTCATCTTATGTGAAATATGCACCTCCTTTAAAGAACTCCCCTTCCTTACATATGTCATACTTTTAATATTGCTCATAATTTTTTATTAATAAACCTTGTACATTTTCAACTCTTCATCTTATGTGAAATATGCACCTCCTTTAAAGAACTCCCCTTCCTTACATATGTCATACTTTTAATATTGCTCATAATTTTTTATTAATAAACCTTGTACATTTTCAACTCTTCATATTATGTGAAATATGCACCTCCTTTAAAGAACTCCTCTTCCTTACATATGTCATACTTTTAATATTGCTCATAGTTTTTTTTACTAATAAACCTTGTACATTTTCAACTCTTCACCTTATGTGAGCATTTACTCATTTTTGGGTATTTTCTTTTTACAAGTTGGATTTATCTCCTCCCTACACATGGATTGATGCTATTGGTCCATAGGAACCTTAATTGGACCATAGTCTAAAGATTTCTGAAAATCTAGACCCTTAGGCTAAGGTTCTTTATAGCTATTTTCAATTAATTCCAATTGCACATTGGAAAATTCTTTTTGAATTTCTGTTTCAGGGGAACTCATCTGAATTAGAAGAGATAATTTTCTATCCAAAAATATTCAAAATCTGAATATTCTCTCTCTAGAATATTTTTCTCTCTCTAAGCTAAAACAGATAGAAACAAGGTCTTTATATTTCTGAAGAGGGATTGATTACAGGGAAAGATACTAGACATCAAAAGGGGGTTGGGGGAGGAATCTTACAGTTTATTAGTAAAAAACTATGAGCAATATTAAAAATATGAGATATTTTGGGTATCCAAAAAGGAGTAAATGCTCACATAAGATGAAGAGTTGAAAATGTACAAGGTTTATTAGTAAAAAACTATGAGCAATATTAAAAATATGAGATATTTTGGGTATAATGATTCCATTTTGACACATATGTAAGGAAGGGGAGTTCTTTAAAGGAGGTGCATATTTCACATAAGATGAAGAGTTGAAAATGTACAAGGTTTATTAGTAAAAAACTATGAGCAATATTAAAAATATGAGATATTTTGGGTATAATGATTCCATTTTGACACATATGTAAGGAAGGGGAGTTCTTTAAAGGAGGTGCATATTTCACATGCTTGAATGAGTTTTAAACTCATAAAAATTGAGATATTTCATCTCTCCTCTCTCCTCATTCAAGTCTAGTTCCAAAAAGTTAGCTTAACTGACCTAAAAATGGTCAAAAAGTGATCAAACTGACTTGGAAAATTCTAGAATCAGTTTGTTTGGTTAGGAGCTCAGTTTTTCGTATAAATAGAAGCCTCCCCTTGTTGAAAATATATAGTGTCTTATGCATTGTTACTCTACTCCACCTAAGCCAAGAACTGTGAATTCTTTAATAATTTACTAGTTTTTGACACTTCTCTCTTTCTTCAATCCCCATTGGTGGCTCCATCAACATACCAAACCAATTGATTGGTTGGGGGCCTCTACGGTGAACAAAGAATCAAGCAATTTGTAAGGTAAGTATGGTGAATTTTGATCTTTTCTATAATTTCTCAATGTTTCTCTCTTCTCAACCCCTCTCAAGCTTGAGAAGCTTAATTGGTATGGTTTTTGAATGCTATTGAAGTTAATTGATTAATGATAGTAAAGAATTACATAAATTTTCATTTATGTTTAATTCTAATGGTTTTTTTCTCTCTCTCACTTAAGAAATGGTCATACTCATGACCCATTCTCAATCCAAATGAAGCTTTTCATAAAGCTTTTCCTTAATCCAAGATTAATCTATGCTTGAGAACAAATTAATAGTTTTTTTTATCTATGCTTTTAGTTTATGATTATTTTTTATTTAATCCATTAAGGGTTAATGATCCAATTAGGGATCATTCTAATCATTTTCTTAAAGATAAGCCTTATCTTTTAAAATAATTGAGATTTATCAGTTATAGTAGCGGAGCTATGGCAAAATTTTATAAAAATTTACACATAAAATAATTTCATTCAAAGCATGAAAAGAGGATTTTCTACCATATTCTAAGAATTATCATCCTAGATTAATTGAAAGAACTTCATTGTAATCATGAAAAAATTGAATTTTTATATTATGCATAATAGATAAATTTTTATATCAAAAGTGTTACTTTTATCGTTTTTATTTTTATGCATAGAAGTATGCATAATGAATAAATTTTTATATCAAAAGTATTACTTTTATCATTTTTATTTTTATGCATAGAAGTATGCATAATGGATAAATTTTTATATCAAAAGTGTTACTTTTATCGTTTTTATTTTTATGCATAGAAGTATGCATAATGGATAAATTTTTATATCAAAAGTGTTACTTTTATCATTTTTATTTTTATGCATAGAAGTATGCATAATGGATAAATTTTTATATCAAAAGTGTTACTTTTATCATTTTTATTTTTATGCATAGAAGTATGCATAATGGATAAATTTTTATATCAAAAGTGTTACTTTTAGCATAATTGAATTTCATACATAGAGATATGCACAAAAGATGAAAATTTTATTATTTTATTATAAAACTATAAAGAAAAAAAATGATTATTTTATTATAAAATGTTATTTTCATCATATTGAATTTCGTGCATAGAAATGAAAAAAATAAATAAATTATTATTTTATTATAAAAATATTACCCAAAAAAATTATTTTATTGTAAAAGTGTTACTTTTATCACAATTGAAATTCTTGCATAGAGGTATGCATAAAGGATAAGTTAGGATGTGATAAGAGGAGTTAAGATGTGATAAGAAGTGTATGAGATGTGATAAGAGGTGTATGAAATGTGATAAGATGAGATAAGATGCATATGAGATAAGTTAGGATGTGATAAGATGAGTTAAGATATGATAAAAGGTGTATGAGATATGATAAGAGGTGTATGAGATGTGATAAGAGGGGTATGAGATGTGATAAGATGAGATAAGATGTATATGAGATGAGTTAGGATGTGATAAGATGAGATAAGATGCATATGAGATAAGTTAGGATGTGATAAGATGAGTTAAGATGTGATAAGAGGTATATGAGATGTGATAAGAGGTGTATGAGATGTGATAAGATGAGATAAGATGTATATGAGATGAGTTAGGATGTGATAAGATGAGTTAAGATGTGATAAGATATGTATGGGATGAGATAAGAAGTGTATGTGATGAGATAAGATGTATATGGGTTGTCATAAGGCGAGAATGGATGTGATGTAAAAGAATAGATGTGAAGGTGTATGGGGCTATATGAATGGGAAGGAAAAAAAAATAGATGTATGTATGTGGAGTATGGATGTGAATGTGCATGTAAATGTGGATGTATGTATGAAGATGCATGAATGTGCATGTAGATGTAGATGTACGAATGAGGATGTGGATGTATGCATATGGATGTGTATGTATGGATGTATGCATATGGATGTGTATGTATGGATGCATATGGATGTGTTTGTATGGATGCATATGGATGTGTATGTATGGATGTATGCATATAGATGTGGATGTATGCATGTGGATGTGTATGTATGGATGTATGTATATGGATGTGGATATATGAATAAGGATATGAAAATGGATGTATGCATGGATGTGTATGAAGAATAATGAAGGTGAATGTGTATGGGAAATAATGTGTCGTTGATATGAATGAATGGATGAGAATAAGTACATATGAAGGGAATGTGGAATAAGTAATATGGATTGAGGAGGGATAATGTGGAAAGACGGAGTTCGATATAGAAACTGTATTTTGTGACTGTTTGTAAATGACTGTTTTATGTCAAGAATGCTGGGGAAGCATTTTGACCGTCTTATGGATTGAGGTCATGGTGACCTAACTGATAAAGTTGCAACTGCTGATGGAGATTCAATGGATGACGTCTCGCGTAGCAAGGTTGGCCGAGGTCTTGACCAGCCTCGGTTCGATTAAAATGGTGAGCTTCCGGTATGGTGGATGAGGGGCCTAGGAAGCGGCCTACGAGTGAAGCGCTAGGTCACCTGCGAAGGATCCTAGAGGGTGCTGACCATACGATGCTCGGGCTCTGGGTCGCCCAGGATACCCATGCGTGCGTCGAGGAAGATATTGGAACAAGGAGTAAGAGTTGTTTTCTGAAACCGGACATGGATCTGGTTGATTGACCTTGGTGGTCTTCAATGGATGAGTCCATGGCTCTTTATATGGAGCTGTTGGTTGATCTTGCTGATCTTCAACGAGAGTCCATCTTGATAAGTGATTATATTGCCGAGTATTATTATGGGCTAGGAACTATTAAAAAGGCCCCTGAGTGGACAAGTGGTGAGCGTTCTAGTTGCCAATGATGCCATAGATACTCTGATGAAGGAATGATGGGAAATTGAATCAACCGGATAAATTGGAAGATTGTGATCAATGGTACTATGGTTTCATTAAAGGATTGTTTTAAAGTTAGTTGATGCTAAGAAAAAGGCAATTTCATATTGGGTGTGTAAGTGGTGTGGCTAGTTTTATATTTGCATGAACTTCCGGCTAGGGGTCCTTGGAACTCTTTTCCTTGGTACCCGGGACAAAACCTAACCAAATTCCAAATTGGATCCCATCACTACAGTGGTTGGGCGGTTGGCTAACCCATGGGATCGGATGGGGTTAGGCTGGACTGATGGATCCGTAAATCGAGACTCAAATTTTGTTACTACGATAGATAAAGTAAATCCCGGATAGTAATTGTTCTATGGATAGGAATCAACGGCTGTGCCTCTTGATGGGGAAAAAAGCGTTGATCCCAATGATCCAAGTGCAAGTTTCTTCCTTGATCTGACCGAGTATCTTTATAGGTGCAGTCGGATCAATTTGATCACTAATGGTCTTGACTACGTTAGAGTAAAAAGTTATCCTGGAGGAATCGCCCGTGCTTTCCGAATAAGGGAAGTTTTTCCGGGTTCGGTTTGGAAAAACCAATGAAATAGTCTTTTGTCCGGATATCCGTGGACGAGGCCCCGAGTGTGGGACCTTGCCTCGCGCATGAAGTGCTACTTCTGCTACTAGTACCCCGAATCCGTTGCGCGGTGGGAACACGGATCTCACAGTTGGTATCAGAGCATTTGGCTAATAAAGATCAATTGAGAAACCAATTATGTCAAAGATTTATCAAGAAGCACAAAAAGGTTGTAATTGTGTGATATAACTCATACAATTTGATATTCAACTGAAATTCGTAATTTGGTAATTGGATCTTCAGATGGAAATACCGCAATTATATAGAATCCGTGACTTGCTTGAGGCCTAGACATGATGGTATTTACCTTATAATTCCAAGGGCCGTGACTACCGTATATACCGAGAGTATAACTATAGCTCTTTACTGACAGTATATACGAGTAAATCTAAGACTTGAAATTATAAAGCATTAATGCTATCCAGATGATGATTTCGAATACGGTTGATATGATTTTTAGTTCTGTTTGAGAATTGATGAATTGATTTGCATTCTGATTGAAAAATGATGATTTTTGAAATTTAGTTGAAATGTAATAAGCTGAGCGAAACCACAATGAGGATGAATGGGACGAGTCCCTGTGATGATATTCATAACAAGAATGATGATAATGATTTCAGCAAATCACTATGAGATTAGTGGATTGTGCTATCAAATTGCTACTATTAACACTTGACTCGGTATATCAAGTTAAGGGATGACAAATTGAGAACTTGCTTGACTGAAATTCCCGTGGAGGAATGTTCAGAAAGAAAATTTTTCGATCTAATAGACCATTATCGTGTTAAAGATATGAATGATATGATTTGAAATAAATTGTTATTTAATGATGAGTTCTATATAAGGGATATTTATTCCCGTATTCTGTTGGGTTGACCAGAATATAAGGAACCCTAGAATAAATTGGATCTTAAGAAAAAGAGTTGTCCTCTACTTTACGAGATGAGGCATCTCGCACTTTTTAAGTGGGGTAGAATGTAAGATTCCTCCCCAGCCTTTGAGATATGCAGGAGTAAGAACCTCCCTTTCTGATCTTATAATTTATTCCCTCTCTAAATAAAAGAAAGATTTTGTTTAAAAAAAAGGAAGACCTTTCCCCAGAATACTTCTCAAAAGTCCCACATGTTTTAAGGATTATGAACGATGAGTTCGGAAGTGAGAACTGGTGTTTTGGATGCCAAGGTTTTGGTCATCAATAAAAAGACTACCCAAGATCGACAGAAGCAGTATGCAGATAAAAAGAGAACATTCAGAGAATTCAAAGAAGCAGATATGGTCTTCATTCGAGTACGGCCCAAAAGAAATTCTTTATCTCTTGGGAAGTATAAGAAGTTTTCCCCCAGATATTGTGGACCATATTTGAAATTAAAGAGAGTAGGTGACAGCATACGAGCTTCTTTTAACTCCTCATCTCAAAGTTCTTAATGTATTTCATGTAAGCCTTCTAAAGAAAAATGTGCCAAAACCAATTCATCGAAAGGCCGTAAAACTTCAGTGGCAAGATACCCCGTTGGCTTCTAGGTTACGCTAGTTCCTTCTTCTATATAAGTCGTAACTCTTACTTGTCGCTCACAGTAATCTTACTCCCATCAATCTTCTTCTTTCTTAATCTCCTTCGTGGCTTGGCAACAGGAATTAGTTTTATCCATGATGATTTCTCACCTTCAAGACGCAAGCGAGTCTGTGAAGAAGGATTTTATAGAACAGTATGAGCAATCACTTTTCCCTCACTTGGGAACTTCTGTAGCTTAGACCAAATGGTGGACCTATCAAGACATAACTAGGATAACACCCTGGGGTCAGCAGCACTTTCGTAACAATGTCCGCTTGGCCATGGTTATTGAAGCCTTAGGTTTGGGTCCCCGATACTACTGCGTCATGAGATCAAGGCATCTTGGGTTTTCTGAGCGGGTCTTCTTACTGGCGTGTTTTCTTTCTCATAAGAAGATATGCCTTTACCCCATTTTTGGCTTGCCTCTTAGAGGTTCTTTTGTTAGATCACCGCATACCAATAAGATAGGTGCGGCAATAACCAACAGAATTATTTCCATAGATGAGTTACCTTATACTTGTGCAGCTTGTGAGTGCTGCTTTTGTGACCATATGATGGACGGGCTTATGGAAGTGTAAAGAGTTCTTCCATCTTTACTGTATATGTTCCGAGAATGAATAAAGTTTAAATCTTGTTCTTATCCTGAATCTTACTCTCTTTAAGACTTTTCTTGGTGGTTAATCTTGATTAAAATTTTTCTCTAAGTCTCATATTCGTGCATCTTGCGAAATTACCCCAGTTTGCGAGATGAGGACATCTCGCGTTTTTCAAGTGGGAGAGAATGTAAGATTCCTCCCCAGTCTCTCAAAACGTCTAGTATCTTTCCCTGTAATCAATCCCCTCTTCAGAAATATAAAAGATCTTGTCTCTGCCTATTTTGACATAGAGAGAGAAAATATTCTAGAGAGAGAATATTCAGATTTTGAATATTTTTAGATAGAAAAATTTCTCATATTATTAAAATGAATTCCCCTGAAACAGAAATTTAAAAAGAACTTTCCAATGTGCAATTAGAATTTATTGGAAATGGGTATGAAGGACCTTAGCCTAAGGGTCTAGATTTTCAGAAATTTTTGGATTATGGTCCAATTAAGGTTCCTATGGACCAATAGCATCAATCCATGTGTACGGAGGAGATAAATCCAATTTGTAAAAGAAGATACCCAAAAATGAGTAAATGCTCACATAAGATGAAGAGTTGAAAATGTACAAGGTTTATTAGTAAAAAACTATGAGCAATATTAAAAATATGAGATATTTTGGGTATCCAAAAAGGAGTAAATGCTCACATAAGATGAAGAGTTGAAAATGTACAAGGTTTATTAGTAAAAAACTATGAGCAATATTAAAAATATGAGATATTTTAGGTATAATGATTCCATTTTGACACATATGTAAGGAAGGGGAGTTCTTTAAAGAAGGTGCATATTTCACATAAGATGAAGAGTTGAAAATGTATAAGGTTTATTAGTAAAAAACTATGAGCAATATTAAAAATATGAGATATTTTGGGTATAATGATTCCATTTTGACACATATGTAAGGAAGGGGAGTTCTTTAAAGGAGGTGCATATTTCACATGCTTGAATGAGTTTTAAACTCATAAAAATTGAGATATTTCATCTCTCCTCTCTCCTCATTCAAGTCTAGTTCCAAAAAGTTAGCTTAACTGACCTAAAAATGGTCAAAAAGTGATCAAACTGACTTTGAAAACTCTAGAATCAGTTTGTTTGGTTAGGAGCTCAATTTTTCCTATAAATAGAAGCCTCCCCTTGTTGAAAATATATAGTGTCTTATGCATTGTTACTCTACTCCACCTAAGCCAAGAACTGTGAATTCTTTAATAATTCACTAGTTTTTGACACTTCTCTCTTTCTTCAATCCCCATTGGTGGCTCCATCAACATACCAAACCAATTGATTGGTTGGGGGCCTCTACCGTGAACAAAGAATCAAGCAATTTGTAAGGTAAGTATGGTGAATTTTGATCTTTTCTATAATTTCTCAATGTTTCTCTCTTCTCAACCCCTCTCAAGCTTGAGAAGCTTAATTGGTATGGTTTTTGAATGCTATTGAAGTTAATTGATTAATGATAGTAAAGAATTACATAAATTTTTATTTATGTTTAATTCTAATGGTTTTTTTCTCTCTCTCACTTAAGAAATGGTCATACTCATGACCCATTCTCAATCCAAATGAAGCTTTTCATAAAGCTCTTCCTTAATCCAAGATTAATCTATGCTTGAGAACAAATTAATAGTTTTTTTATCTATGCTTTTAGTTTATGATTATTTTTATTTAATCCATTAAGGGTTAATGATCCAATTAGGGATCATTCTAATCATTCTCTTAAAGATAAGCCTTATCTTTTAAAATAATTGAGATTTATCAGTTATAGTAGCGGAGCTATGGCAAAATTTTATAAAAATTTACACATAAAATAATTTCATTCAAAGCATGAAAAGAGGATTTCCTACCATATTCTAAGAATTATCATCCTAGATTAATTGAAAGAATTTCATTGTAATCATGGAAAATTTAAATTTTTATATTATGCATAATAGATAATTTTTTATATCAAAAGTGTTACTTTTATCGTTTTTATTTTTATGCATAGAAGTATGCATAATGGATAAATTTTTATATCAAAAGTGTTACTTTTATCGTTTTTATTTTTATGCATAGAAGTATGCATAATGGATAAATTTTTATATCAAAAGTATTACTTTTATCATTTTAATTTTTATGCATAGAAGTATGCATAATGGATAAATTTTTATATCAAGAGTGTTACTTTTATCATTTTTATTTTTATGCATAGAAGTATGCATAATGGATAAATTTTTATATCAAAAGTGTTACTTTTAGCATAATTGAATTTCATACATAGAGATATGCACAAAAGATGAATATTTTATTATTTTATTATAAAATTGTAAAGAAAAAAAATGATTATTTTATTATAAAATGTTATTTTCATCATATTGAATTTCGTGCATAGAAATGAAAAAATAAATAAATTATTATTTTATTATAAAAATATTACCCAAAAAAATTATTTTATTGTAAAAGTGTTACTTTTTCACAATTGAAATTCTTGCATAGAGGTATGCATAAAGGATAAGTTAGGATGTGATAAGAGGAGTTAGGATGTGATAAGAAGTGTATGAGATGTGATAAGATGAGATAAGATGCATATGAGATAAGTTAGGATGTGATAAGAGGTGTATGAGATGTGATAAGATGAGATAAGATGCATATGAGATAAGTTAGGATTTGATAAGATAAGTTAAGATGTGATAAGAGGTGTATGAGATGTGATAAGAGGGATATGAGATGTGATAAGATGAGATAAGATGTATATCAAATGAGTTAGGATGTGATAAGATGAGATAAGATGCATAGGAGATAAGATGTGATAGGATGAGATAAGATGCATATGAGATAAGTTAGGATGTGATAAGATGAGTTAAGATGTGATAAGAGGTATATGAGATGTGATAAGAGGTGTATGAGATGTGATAAGATGAGATAAGATGTATATGAGATGAGTTAGGATGTGATAAGATGAGTTAAGATGTGATAAGATGTGTATGGGATGAGATAAGAAGTGTATGTGATGAGATAAGATGTATATGGGTTGTTATAAGGCGAGAATGGATGTGATGTAAAAGAATAGATGTGAAGGTGTATGGGGCTATATGAATGGGAAGGAAAACAAATAGATGTATGTATGTGAAGTATGGATGTGAATGTGCATGTAAATGTGGATGTATGGATGAAGATGCATGAATGTGCATGTAGATGTAGATGTACGAATGAGGATGTGGATGTATGCATATGGATGTGTATGTATGGATGTATGCATATAGATGTGGATGTATGTATGTGGATGTGTATGTATGGATGTATGTATATGGATGTGGATGTATGAATAAGGATGTGAAAATGAATGTATGCATGGATGTGTATGAAGAATAATGAAGGTGAATGTGTATGGGAAATAATGTGTCGTTGATATGAATGAATGGATGAGAATGAGTACATATGAAGGGAATGTGGAATAAGTAATATGGATTGAGGAGGGATAATGTGGAAAGACGGAGTTCGATATAGAAATTGTATTTTGTGACTGTTTGTAAATGACTGTTTTATGTCAAGAATGCTGGGGAAGCATTTTGACCGTCTTATGGATTGAGGTCATGGTGACCTAACTGATAAAGTTGCAATTACTGACGGAGAGTCAATGGATGACCTCTCGCATAGCAAGGTCGGCCGAGGTCTTGACCAGCCTCGGTTCGATTAAAATGGTGAGCTTCCGGTATGGTGGATGAGGGGCCAAGGAAGAGGCCTATGAGTGAAGCGCTAGGTCACCTGCGAAGGATCCTAGAGGGTGCTGACCATACGGTGCTCGGGCTCTGGGTCGCCCAGGATACCCATGCGTGTGTCGAGGAAGATATTGGAACAAGAAGTAAGAGTTGTTTTCTGAAACCGGGCATAGATCTGGTTGATTGACCTTGCTGGTCTTCAATGGATGAGTCCATGGCTCTTTATATGGATCTGTTGGTTGATCTTGCTGATCTTCAACGAGAGTCCATCTTGATAAGTGATTATATTGCCGAGTATTATTATGGGCTAGGAACTATTGAAAAGGCCCCTGAGTGGACATGTGGTGAGTTCTAGTTGCCAATGATGCCATAGATACTCTGATGAAGGAATGATGGAAAATTGAATCAACCGGATAAATTGGAAGATTGTGATCAGTGGTACTATGGTTTCATTAAAGGATTGTTTTAAAGTTAGCTGATGCTAAGAAAAAGGCAATTTCATATTGGGTGTGTAAGTGGTGTGGCTAGTTTTATATTTTTCTTAGCTGATGCTAAGAAAAAGGCAATTTCATATTGGGCGTGTAAGTGGTGTGGCTAGTTTTATATTTGCATTCTGATAGGAAGGGGTTGGTCTTTGCACTCTCGGTCCTTGACTTCCCGGTCCCCTTGACATGGTAGGAGTCAGGCAGGCTTTCAGTTGAAGACCAAAACCCTGGCATCCAAAACACCGGTTCTTGCTTCATCCCTTTAAATCCTTGAAAGATTTGGGGCTCCTGAGAAAGTGTTCTGTGGGAAGGGTCTTCCTTCACTTGTAAATCTTCCAGTATCTTGATTCTGATTTGGGCCTTGCTGCCTCTTTGGGGGTGGAAAATTTGAAATACTTCCTGGGGTTTGGAATCTTTTAAAATTATAGGGTGCAGGCTTTGGCGGGACCTTAACAACAAAGGCTTTAGCAAAGTCCTTTGCCATTCTTACTGCTTCGGCCATTGAGACAGGTTTGGCATTCTTCACTAAGGTGTCCAATGGCTCGTTCATTCCTCGAATGAACCGGCCACCATCAGCTGCTCTTCATCCAACTGAGGGGAATATTTGAGGAGAAGGGCAAAATATTGATGGTACTCTTCAATTGTTTGGCTATCCTGATTTAGTTCCAAGAACTCATTCATCTTAGTTTCAAGGAAGCCTAGAGGACAAAACCTCTTTCTGAGGTAAGCTTTAAGATTGGTCCAAGTCCGGGTATTCCGGTCGAGACGGTTAGTCTCGCAGTGATTCCTCCAAGCGACCTTGGCCGTTTCCACAATCTTTAACCTAGCGAGAGCCATCTTGCTTCTCTCATTGTATCCAGTTACATCAAAGTATTCTTCCATTGCCTCAATCCACTTTTCCACTACTTCACCTAACTGCTCCCCTTCACCCTTGAAGGGACCAGGCTGGGATCTTTGCAGGGCTTTTCGAACATCTGGATCTAACTCTTCGTCAATTAGAGGATCTGTGCAGGGCTTTTCGAACATCCGGATCTAACTCTTCGTCATCCATTAGAGGATCCCGTTGCCTTGCACGGGCCGCGTGCCTCATGATGCTGACAAAACGAGATCTTTGTCAACTTAACTTTGACAACAAATTTATGATTATTTAATTTTTATGATTTATTCTTTAAACACATAATTATTTCATCATACTTCATGAAACAAGATTTACTCTGATAATTTTATTAACCATATTCACAATCATGAAAACAATTTGGATTTTTATTTTTATTTACAAAACATCGTTTAATATTAAAAGTTTTTGATATATACATAGAGCATCACGGCTCCCAAAATCACTGTCTCAATTGTATACGCATAAAGAAGCAAAATTGCGAAGGAGACATGCCATGGTACACACGATTCATTACACAAAGAGGTGCTGTAATTCTATCTCTAGGGATAAAGCAGCTAAGAAGCCTAAAAACTCAGCATGAAATTCTGAAGTTCCTGCCACCTGGGTGAATGAGCAAAGAGTTGTACATGCTGAACAAGTCCTAGCCTTATCAGAATCATGGCTAAGGAAATATTTTTCCTGATCCTCTAACGCTGACTGGTACTGACATTAATACATCGTCCTCCACAGAACCACATATACCGACGTCGCTCTCAAGAGGATCAAGAAAGTAAAGACTCTCAAAATGACGCGCTAGTCTCACTTTGCTCACTCGAGTCATAGCAGAGTTGATGAGGTGCTCAATTTGCAAAGGCTATCATATCTTGACTCTGGGAGAGTCCAAGAATGCCAGATAGATTCTGGGTATCCATCTATAATTTCCAATTCAATTTATGAGTTTTCAATTTTTGAAGTTCCTTTAACATAATATTAACAAGCGAAAACATTATTTCCCAGATTTACTTTAAAATTTTTAAGCAATTTCTGCTACTGTTATGTAAATTTACAACAGCGCTCTGATACCAACTGTGAGATCCCACTGCCCCCTCTACGCACCGGATTCCCTGATGGTAGCAGCGGAAGTAGCTTCCTCTTGCGCGGGGCAGGGTTTCTCACTCGGGGCCTCACCCTCGAATGTCCGGGCACGAGACTAAGCTCGTGGTCATTCCGAAAACCGAAACTGGGAAAATTTCCCATGCCTGGAAAGCGGAGACGATTCCACCATTTTTATTTTCTTAGCGAGGTCAAGATACTGAACTACCTTCATCTGATAAAACCAGATAGAAGGGAAACTATTACAGACTTAACTTTGAAGGAATCAACGCTGTTTTCCTAATTGAATCACGCACAGCCATTGATTTATTCTTTAGAGAAGTCTTCAGGATTCTAATTAACTACTCGAGCGTATTTCTATTAATCAATTTTATTATTAAAACTCTATTGATTCGAGCCTAACCCCATCCGGCCCATGGGTTAGTCACCACCCAACCACTGGAATAGTAGAACCAGACAAGTACTCACCCACCCATAATTGAAAGCCTTTCTTAACTTTTGCTTTAGAATACAGATACTCACACACTCCTCTTTAAACTTTAATTTATAAAACAATCCATTGACAATTGGTTTACAGATGTCATAACTCAAAATTTCCATTCAATCCTTGTTTCTCACAAAACAGTATCACTCTGGACTCTCCGTTGAGACCAGCAGGTCAACAACGAGATCCAGTAAACAGATTACAATAATTTTCTCATCATTTATATATACATCTTCCATGACATACGGATGGGTGTCCTAAGCACCGCGAGCCCGTGCATCGCCTGGTTAGAACCCTCCATGATCCTCCTTAGGTGTCCTGGCACTTCACTCTCAGGGACCGCTTCGTCGGCCCTCGCCCATCATACCGGAAGCACACCATTTTACACCATACCTAGGCTCGTAAAGACCTGGGCAGGTTTTTGCCACGTGAGCCGTCCTTTGAACACTCCCCACCGCCAGCTGTTGCAACCAAACTTCCCTTACAAAAAACACATATATCAAATGCTCCCTCTAGCATTCTGGCATAAGACAGTCCTTTAAGAAAACAGGGTGCAAGTTTTTAGTTTTGATTTTCATTTGAACACAATGGATATATCTTAATTCCGTATCCCAAGACTTCTAGATCACAGGTCTGGATTCCCAAGCAAAATTCCTCGAATTCTATAATCTTGATGCTCAGATCAAAATCAAAGGTCTCAACTTAGTTTCAGATTCGGTGGGTGATTTGAGTGTAGATTACTGAAATGGTCATATCATCTATTCTTGAAACTGACGAAGGAGTTATGTCTTTGTCATAGTCTGATTTAGGTTTTTAGACTGGAAAGGTTCTCTCTGAACTCTCTTTATCGAAGGGTAATATTTCAATTACTAGTTTACTGAATTTCATTCATTGAGTATTTTCTTAACTAAATTCAAAACTAATTACGAATTCCTATGAGGGATAAATTAATCATTTAACTAAAATTCCGACTGCGATAGATTTTTCGAATTTTCTCATTATCATCCTAGAGAATATGAAATGGTTAAATTTTCTTTCATAGAGTATTTACTTAATTCATTTACCCATATTCATGGGATTTAAACAAGGATTAAAGAGAACTCTTATTTTGATATAAAAATTTTGTATGCATCTATTTATGCATAAAATCCAACTTCCATGGGAGAAACACTTTTATATAAAAGAAAATCCTTTTATGCATCTATTTATGCATAAAAATCAATATTAGTGAAAGTAACACTTTTACAATAAAAAATATCTTTTATGCATCATTTTATGCATAAAAATCCATTTTGATAAAAGTAACACTTTTATAATAAAAAATATTCTTTTATGCATAAAAATCCATTTCAATGAAAGTAACACTTTTATAATTAAAAAAATTCTTTTATGCATCTATTTATGCAAAAAAATCCAACTTGATGAAAGTAACACTTTTATAATAAAAAATATATTCTTTTATGCATCTATTTATGCATAAAAATTCATTTTGATGAAAGTAACACTTTTATTTAAAAAAATATTCTTTTATGCATCTATTTATGCATAAAAATCCATTTTGATGAAAGTAACACTTTTATAATAAAAAAATATTCTTTCATGCATCTATTTTTGCATAAAAATCAATATTGATGAAAGTAACACTTTTGTTATAAAAAACAATTAACCAATATGCATCTTTCTATGCATAGAATTTATATCTAATGAAAATCACTCTTTTATAATATTAAAAAAATAACCAATATGCATCTTTCTATGCATAGAATTTATATCTAATGAAAATCACTCTTTTATAATAAAAAAATAATCAATATGCATCTTTCTATGCATAGAATTTATATCTAATGAAAATCACTCTTTTATAATAAAAAAATAACCAATATGCATCTTTCTATGCATAGAATTTATATCTAATGAAAATCACTCTTTTATAATAATAAAAAAATAACTAATATGCATCTTTCTATGCATAGAATTTATATCTAATGAAAATAACACTTTAAGAATAAATATATTTCTATTATGCATTTTTCTATGCATAGAATGAAAATGACACTTTCAGAATACACAAACGATAGGGATTATTCTTTTAGAATAATAAAAGATGATAATTATTTCACAAAATTCTAGAAAATTTTGCCATAACCTCCTTTGTATGGCTGATCATTTTTTAAATTTTTCCTACTTTAATTTACTTTTAAAAATTAACCCCAATTGGTTTTAAGCACTCTAAACTAATCAATTTTCACTTTTAAAAGAGAAACCATATGAAAAGTTTAATTCCAACTATTGGATCACGTAACTAGGATAAAGAAGGGTTGATTTTAATAATGAGAGAGGGGGAAAGCCTTCCCAACAAGGCATAGATTCGATTTAGCATTTCAACAAAACAAAAATTAGAAAACCATTAAAAGAGTAAAGAAAAATATAAGATTTCTAACTTACATGAATTCTGGGAGCTTTCCTTTGGCTTGATGGTTTGAGGGATCTACTCTTGTTTGCAACAAGAGTGGCCACCAATTCTTTAGAAGAGGGAATGGTCAAAAACTAGTGAATTATTAAGAAATTCACAGTTCTTAGCTCTTGGGAGGAGTAGAGTAACAGTGCATAGAACACTATTGAGCTTCAACAAAGGGGGAGGCTTCTATTTATAGGAAAAAGTGAGCTTCTAACCAAGCAAATTGATTCTAGAATTTTCCAGATCAGTTTGGTCAATTTTTGACCATTTTTAGGCCAGTTTAGCTTACTTTTTGGAACTAGACTTGAATTAGGAGAGAGGAGAGATGAAATATCTCAATTTTTGATAATTTAAAACTCCACCACACATGTGAAATAGGTGCCTCCTTCATGAGGGGGGAATTCCCATTGTGAGGTGTCAAAAATCTATTTTTTTAGTATTTCCTTTGGTCCTTAGTCCACTCTTCATCTTATGTGAGTATTTACTCATTTTTGGGGGGGGATTTTCTTTATTTCTTCTATTTATCTTCTCCACACATTTGGATGAATCTGATTGGTCGCTCAAAACCTTAATTTAAAATTTTTCGAAAATCTGGACCCTAGGATAAGGCCTCTTGAACAGATTATACTTGATTTCTAATGCACGTTCTGAAAATCTTTTTGAACTTTTGTTTCGGGGGAACTTATTTTAATAAGAAGAGATATTTTTCCATCCAAAAATATTCGAAATGTGAATAACCTCTCTCTAGAACATTTTCTCTCTCTAGGCGAAAACAGGTAGAAACAAGATCTTTAATATTTCTGAAGAGGGGTTTGATTACAGGGGAAGATGCTGGACATCTTGAGAGGCTGGGGAGGAATCTTACAACCGGCATACTTAGGTAGCACCTGACATCCCCCCATTGGGTGCTCTCAATGCATGCTGGTAGCTACCGGCATACTTAGGTAGCACCTGATTGGGTGCTCTCGGTGCATGCCGATAGCCACCGGCATACTTAGGTAGCACCCAACATGCAATGGGTGCTCCCGGTGCATGCCGGTAGCTCCCATTGCATGTCGATAGTTATCGGCATGCATTGAAAGCTACCGACATGCACCCAGAGCTCTCAGTGCATGTCGGTAGCTGTCGGCATACGTACGTACACGTGGCATGCATTGGGTGCTCCGGGTGCATACCGGTAGCTCTCGGTGCATGTCGGTAGTTATCGGCATACATTAAAAGCTACCGGCATGCACCTAGAGCACCCAATGCATGCCAATAGCTACCAACATACTTAGGTAGCACGCAGCATGCATTGGGTGCTTTTGGTGCATGTCGGTAACTCCCGGTCCATGTCGGTAGTTATCAGCATGCCATTGGAAGCTATAGGCATGCACCCACAACTCTTGGTGCATGCCGGTATCTACCGACATACTTAGGTCGCACCCACATGCATTCGGTGCTCCGGGTACATGCCGATAGCTCCCGCTACATGTCGGTAGTTATCGGCATGCACTGGAAACTACCAACATGCACCTAGAGCTATCGGTGTAGGGGTCGGTAGCTATCGGCATACTTAGGTAGCACCCGACATGCATTGGGTGCTCCGGGTGCATGCCGGTACCATGTTGGTAGGTATCAACATGCATTGGAAGCTAAAGGCATGCACTTGGAGTGTAAGATCCCTGTCCCCACCGCGCAACAAATTCAGGGGTGCTAACAGTGGAAGTAGCACTTCTTGCGTGGGGCAGGGTCCCACACTCGGGGCCTCGCCCCCGGATATCCGGACAAGAGACTAATTCATCCGTTCTTCCAAAACCGAACCCGGAAAAACTTCCCTTGCCCGGAAAGCTCGAGCGATTCCTCCAGGATAAATTTTTCTCTAACGTAGTCAAAAGCCTTAACTAACTGAACTGATTTGACCGAACCCGTAAGCCCCATAGTCAGATCAGGGAAAGATTGCACTTGGATCATAGAGACCAACGCTTTTTTCGTCATTGTTGAGAGGCACAGCCATTGATTCTTTTCCATAGAACAAATTTTGTCCGGGATTTACTTCATCTAGCGTACCATAATAGAATTGAGTCTTAATGTAGGGATCCATCAGTCTAGCCTCATCCAGTCCCATGGGTTAGCCAACCACTGTAGTGATGGGATCCATCAGTCCAGTCCCATGGGTTAGCCAACCACTGTAGTGATGGGATCCAATTAGGAATTTGGTTAGGTTTTGTCCCGGGTACCAAGGAAAAGAGTTCCCAGGTCCCCTAACTAGATATTCATGCAAACTTAAAACTAGTCACACCACTTACACACCCAATATGAAATTGCCTTTTTCACAGATTCAGCTATCTTTAAAACAATCATTTAATGAAATCATAGTCATTGATCAGAATCCTCCAAAATTTTTTGGTTGAATTCTAATTTCTAATCATTCCTTCCTTAGTGTACCTATGGCATCACTGACAACCAGAACGCTCACCACCTGTCCACTCAGGGGTGTTTTCGATGGTTCCTAGCTCATAGTACTCGGCAGTATTCACATATCAAAATGGAATCTTTGTTGAAGATTAGCAAGATCAACCAACAGATCCATATAAAAGAACCATGGACTCATCTGTTGAGGACCAGCAAGGTCAATCAACCAGATCCATGCCCGAATTCAGAAAACAACTCTTACTCCTTGTTCCAATATCTTCCACGACGCATGCGTGGGTATCGTGGATGACCCAGAGCCCGAGCACCGTATGGTCAGCACCCTCCAGGATCCTTCGTAGGTGACCTAGCGCTTCACTCATAGGCCGCTTCCTTGGTCCCTCATCCACCGTACCGGAAGCTCAGCATTTTAATCGAACCGAGGCTGTTCAAGACCTCGGCCGAGACCTTGCTACGCGAGACGTCCTCCAATGACTCTCCGTCAGCTATTGCAACTTTATCAGATTAGGTCTCCACGACCTCATTCACAAGACGATCAAAATGCTTCTCTAACATTCTTGACATAAAACAGTCATTTAAAAATAATTCAAAAATACAGTTTCTATAACAAACGCTCGTCTTTCCACATTGCTCCACATCAAACCACATTAATTAATTCCACAACCATTTCATAAGTATTCTTGTTCTCATCCAATCACATCATTCTCATCGCATCACATCTTTCCTCAATTTATCCTCATCAGATCTCATCCACTCGCATTTATCCATATCCACATCTCATCACATCACATTCATTCACATCTCATCCATTCAGACCACATCACATTCACTCACATCACATTCATTCAGACCACATCACATTCACTCACATCTCATCCATTCAGACCACATCACATTCACTCACATCACATCTCATTCATTTTACCTCACATCTCATTCATTCACATCTACCCAATTCACATCCCATCACATCACATCTCATTCATTCACATCTATCCCGATTCACATCCCATCACATCACATTCATTCATATCCATGACATTCACTTTCATTCATATCCATCACATTCATTCTCATCACCATTACGTCACATCACTTCTATCCACATCATATCTCATTCATACACATCTCATCTCATTTATAAACATCTCATCTCATCCATCCAATCATTCACATGTACGACTACTCGCATCTATCCATACATTCATATCTATCACATCACATCCACATATATTCATGTCACATCTCATCTCTTTACATCACATCACATTCTTTCACATACACATCTATATCCATTCTTTCACATACATCCACATCCATTCTTTCACATACTCATTCACGTCCATTCTTCTCATACACATTCACATCCATTCTTCACATACACATCCTTATCCATTCTTTCACATACTCATTCACATCCATTCTTCACATACACATTCACTCACATCTCATATCATTCATTTACATTCTGATTCACATCACTCTCATCCGTTCATTCACATTTATCTGATTCACCTCACATCTCATCACATCTATTCACCTCACATCTCATCACCTCTATTCACATCACATCCATCCATCCATTCATTCCCATCTATCTGATTCACATCACATCTATTCATCTCACATTCTCATCATCTCTATTCACATCACATTCATCCATTCAATCATTCCCATCTATTTGATTCACATCACATCTCACATCTATTCACCTCACATCTCATCACCTCTATTCACCTCACATCCATCCATCCATTCACATCTATCTAATTCACATCACATCCATCCATCCAATCATCATCTATTTGATTCACATTTTATCTCATCACATTTATTCACCTCATATTCTCATCACCTCTATTCACACCACATCCATCCATTCATTCTTCTCATCTATCTAATTCCCATCACATCTATTCACCTCATATTCTCATCTATCTAATTCCCATCACATCTAATTCACATCTCATCACATCTATTCACCTCATATTCTCATCACTTCTATTCACATCACATCCATCCATCCATTCACATCTATCTAATTCACATCACATTCTCATCATCTCTATTCACATCACATCCATCTATTCAATCATCATCCATCCATTCAATCATCATCTGATTCACATCTTATCTCATCACATCTATTCGCCTCATATTCTCATCACTTCTATTCACATAATTTAAACATAGAATTTAAGAGGATTCTAATTTTTGATATAAAGATTCTTTACGCATCTATTTATACATAATTCAATTTTAAGGAAAATAACACTTTTGAAATAAAATTAAATCCTTTAGGCATCTTTCTATGCATAAATTCAATTTTAATGGGAATAACACTTTTGAAATAAAATAAATCTTTTATGCATCTTTCTATGCATAAATTCAATTTTAATGAGAATGACACTTTTGAAATAAAAATCAATATTTTATGCATCTTCCTATGCATAAATTCAATTTTAATGAGAATGACACTTTTGAAATAAAAATCAATATTTTATGCATCTTCCTATGCATAAATTCAATTTTAATGAGAATGACACTTTTGAAATAAAAATAAATCTTTTATGCATCTGTCTATGCATAAATTCAATTTTAATGAGAATGACACTTTATTAAAAATAAATCTTTTATGCATCTTTCTATGCATAAATTCAATTTTAATGAGAATAACACTTTTGAAATAAAAATAAATCTTTTTGAATGCACAAACGGAGGGAATTACTCTTTTAGAATAACCTAATGAGTGATAAGCTTTAGTTCCACAAAATTTAAGAAACTTTTTCCATAACCTCCTTTGTATGGCTGACCATTTCTCAATTTTATCATTCAATTTATGACTTGAATTAATCCAATTTGAATTCTAATATCTCTAATCTACTCCATTTTCCAAAAATCAAGAGAGTGAACAATGAAAAGAGTTTAATCAATCTTTTAATTAAATTTTCTAGGATTGAGAAGGGTTGAATTGTAAAGAAGAGAAGGGGGTGGCCTTTCCATTAAGGCATAGCATCAAATTTTAATTCAACATTTACAAAGCATAAAATTTGAGAAAACCATAGATTTAAAAATTCACAAAATAAGTAAAAATTAAGCTAACATGGAGCTTGTAAGCTTTGCTTTGGCTTGAGGGATTGAGGGTTCTACTCTTGTTTGCAGAGCAAGAGTGGCCACCAAATTCACTTGGAGAGGATTAGGCCAAAAACAATTGAATTATCAAGAAATTCAATGTCAAGATAGGCTCAGGACAGAAGCAGAGTAACAGTGCATAAACACCATTAAGCTTTTACAAAGGGGGAGGATTTTATTTATAGGAAAAAGTGAGCCTCTAACCAAGCAAACCGATTGTAGAATTTTTCAGATCAGTTTGGTCACTTTTAGGTCAGTTTAGCTTACTTTTTGGATCTAGTTGAAACAAGAGAGAGGAGAGATAAAAATATCTCATTATTTTTGAGTTTAAAACTCATCCACACATGTGAAATAGGCACCTCCTTCATGAGGGGAATCCCCCACACCGAGGTATCAAAAATGCATCATTTTCTCTAAATATCTCTTCTTTTTTAACTAATAAACCTTGTCCTTAGTCAACTCTTCATCTATCTAAAAACTGAATTATCTCTCTCTAGGCCAAAACAAGTAGAAACAAGATCTTTTATTATTATGAAAAGGGGATTGATTACAGGAGAAGAAACTAGACATCTTGAGGGGCTGGGGAGGAATCTTACATGGAGCTCTTGGTGCATGCTGATAGCTACCGGTTTACTTAGGTAGCACCCGACATCCAGCGGGTGCTCCGGGTGCATGCTTGTAGCTCCCGGTGCATGTTGGTAGTTATCGGCATGCATTGGAAGCTACCGGCATGCACTCAGAGCTCTTGGTGCATGCCATTAGCTACCGGCATACTTAGGTAGCACAAAGCATGCATTGGGTGCTCTGGGTGTATGCTGGTAGCTCGCGGTGCATGTCGGTAGTTATCGGCATGCATTGGAAGCTATCGGAGAACCCAATGCATGCCGGTATCGGCATACTTAGGTAGCACCCGACATGCATTGGGTTCTTTTGGTGCATGTCGCTAGCTACCGGTGCATGTCAGCAGTTATCGGCATGTATTGGAAGCTACCGGCATGCACTTGGAGCTCTCAGTGCATGTCGCTAGATATCGGCATACTTAGGTAGCACTCGATATGTAGCATTGGGAGCTCCCAATGCATGTCGGGAGTTACTGGCATGCATTGGAAGCTACCGACATACTTAGGTAGCACCCGTGCATTTGGTGCTCTCGGTGCATGCCAGGAGCTATCGACATGCGAGGTAGCACCCTGCATGCAATGTTGAGAGTTACTAGCATGCAGTGAAAGTTATCGGCATGCCTAAGTAATACCATCAAACATTGGGTACTCCTGCTGCATGCCAATAACTACCAGCATACTTAGGTAGCACCCGACATGCATTGGGTGCTCTCGATGCATGCCGGTTAGCTACTGGCATACTTAGGTAGCACCCGACATGCATTGGGTGCTCTCGATGCATGCCGGTTAGCTACTGGCATACTTAGGTAGCACCCAATGCATTGGGTGCTCTCGGTGCATACTTAGGTTAGCTACTGGCATACTTAGGTAGCACCCAATGCATTGGGTGCTCTCGGTGCATCTCGGTAGCTCCCGTTGCATGTCAATAGTTATCGGCATGCATTGGAAGCCACTGGCATGCACCGAGAGCTCCGAGTGCATGCCGGTAGCTCCTAGTCCATGTCGGTAGTTATCATCATGCATTAGAAGCTAGAGGCATTCACCCATAACTCTTGGTGCATGCCGGTGGTGGCTACCGACATACTTAGGTAGCACCTAGAATGCATTGGAAGCTACCGGCATGCACCTTGAGCTCTCAGTGCATGCCGGTAGCTATCGGAATACTTAGGCAGCACCCGACATGCATTGGGTGCTCCGGGTGCATGCCAGTAGCTCTTGGTCCATGTCGGTAGTTATCGGCATGCATTGGAAGCTACTAGCATGCACTTGGAGCTCTCGATGCATAGCTACCGATATACTTAGGTAGCACCCGGCATCCATGGGTGCTCCGGGTGCATGCGGGTAGCTCTCATTGCATGTCGCTAGTTATCGGCATGCATTGGAAGCTACTGGCAGGCAAGTACCCGGAGCTCTCGGTGCATGCCGTTAGCTACCGGCATACTTAGCTAGCACTGGGCATGCATTGGGTGCTCTGGTTGCATGCTGGTAGCTCTTGGTGCATGTCGGTAGTTATGGGCATGCATTGGAAGCTATTGGCATGCACTCCGACAACCCAATGCATGCTGGTAGCTACCGGCATACTTAGGTAGCACTAGACATGCATTGGGTGCTTCTGGTGCTTGTCGGTAGCTCAGGGTGCATGTGAACAGTTATGGGCATGCATTGGAAGCTACTGGCATGCACTCGGAGCTCTCAGTGCATGTCGGTAGCTACCGGGATGCCTAGGTAGCACCCGCCATGCATTGGGTGCTCCGAGTGCATGCCGATAGCTCCTGGATATTGGTAGTTATCGGCATGCATTAGAAGCTACCAACCTGCACCCGGAGCTCTCGGTGCATGATGCGGATAGCTACTAGCATACTTAGGTAGCACTGTTGCGTGACGAGTGAAGATCAATGCAAGGATGCAACAAAAAGATGTTTAGGGCTCTTGTAAAGAGTTCCAAGTTGTGAATGAGTGTGGGAGTGGGCTTGACAATAATCCCACATGGGAACTTTTGGGAGTTTTAGAGTTTTTGTATAAAAAGTGGCTCATTTGAGAGCTTAGGAACACATTGGGCAAACTCATGTTTGAGCTCTCTTGAGACTAGCTCTCCCTCTTTTCCCACAGAGGTGCAAGCTCTTCTCTCTCCCCATCTACATTATTGTAAGTTCTATTTTTGTTAATTCAAAGCAATGAGTTGATGTTTGTCTCTCTTCTCTTGTCAATTCTCTAGTGAGCATGTTTCTTGTTGATAGCTTCAAGGTTTGTGTGCATGCTAGGGAAATGAGTGTTGAGAATGAAGAATGCTTTGATCTTGTGTATGCAATAGCTTAGCTTTGATCTTGTGTATGCAATAGCTTAGCTTTCTTCTTGTTTGGATGCATGAATGAGTGGGATGATGAGTGAGTGAGTAATAGCAAGATTGAGCTTGTGTGGGTGTTAAGTCTATGTCAATAGTAGTAGTATTCTTAGCATTCTCTCCATCAAATGGATAAGCTTTTGTGCACCGGTACGGGTTGAATCCCTAGCTCTGAAAGGGATGCAAATCCCATTGGATTGAGCTACATGTGGATCATACTACTCTTGCTACAAGTGAGAGAGTTTTCCGTCTCTCAATTGGCGCCGCTGCCGGGGAGAAGACTCAAATCCGGTTGAGAGTGTGTGGAAACCACCATTATTTCCTCTTTTGGTTGCAAAACCATTGAGTGATTAGGTTAAGTTCGGGTGTGCGATCTTGGTGTGAGTGGATAAGGTTAGGATAAGAAAAAAACCATTGAGCGGTTGAGGTTTCTCCCGCATTGTTTTTTTATGTTTTATTGCTTTTATTCCTTTTCAAGTACCGTTATTATGCTTACATTCATTGTTTTTTTTTGTCATTTCATGCTTTCATGCTTTTCGCTAACATGTAATTAGTAAAAAAATAAAAATAAAAGAGGTACGTTGCTAAGCTTTTCCATAGCTTATGCAAGCTCCATAGGCTCCCAAGCGTGAAGCCCACTTAAGGAAGAGAGGAGAGAGGGAAAGAGAAGGGAGAAAGGAAAAAAAGAGGAGGAGAAATTATTTTTGTTATATTTTAAAAAAAAACACACAAAGAGAATTGTGCCTGTGTTTTATGTAAATAGTAAGGCATATTAAAGCCTTACTAAAAACATTATTAAGGCGGCCGGCTGAAAGCAAAAAAAAAAAGAGAAGGCGGCTTTTGACTGGCCAACGGTTGCACGACCTGCAGCGAGCTGTGAGGAGACTGGCCGTGTGGGCCGCATGAAGGTGAGCCTGGCTGCGAATGAGGTGACGTGGAGAAGGCGTTGAAGGTGACGTCCGACTGCAGCGAGCAAAGGCCAGAGAGTGGCCGACTGCAGCGAGCTGTGAGGAGAGTGGCCGCTGACTGGCCGGCGTCAGGCTCAGGGCTGCATTGAAAGAAGGCTGAAGGCGGAAGGCGTGGAGAGAGGCGACAGCTAAAAGGGCAGCTGCGAAGGCCAAGCAGTGGCTACAGCTGACATGGCCAAAGAGGTGGCGCAGCAGCAGACAAAGGCGTGGAGACGGCTAAGCACGACCTTCAGCTACTGGCCGGCGGTGAGGCGCAGCAGCAAAAGGCAAGTGTGAAGGCGTTGAAGTTGGCCGTGTGGGGGCCGGTGTTGCTACAGAAGGCCGCGTGGAGGCGCCAAAGAGAAGCAAAGGTCGAGGCGGCTGGCAGCTGGAAGCGACTGTGGCTGTGAAGAAGGCAAAGCACGTGAAGCTGGCGAAGAATCCGGAGGAGATAACGATAAGGGGAAAAAAAAGAGGTTAGTATTGTTTCTTCTTTTTTAATTTGTTATTTTGTTATTTTTTTTGTTGGTGATTTTTATGTTGTTGCATTTTAAAAAAAAATATAAAATTAAAAAAAGAAGAAGAAAAAACCATGAAACAATAAATAAAAAAAATTAAAAGAAAAAAAAAGAGAGAAAAGAAAGAAAGAAAGAAAAAACAAAAACAAAAACAAACAAAATAATAATAATAATAATTTTTGTGTTTTTATTTTGAGTCCATATTCTTTGCATAATGTACATTTTTTTTAAAACTTTTGTAAAATTTTGCATAATTAGTGTAACTTGTATTTTTTTAAAATTTTTGTAATTTTGTGCATAGTTAGTATTTTTGTTTAATTAGTAAAAAATTAAAAAAATATTTTAAAAAAAAAGAAAAAGAAAAAGAAAAATTCTGTAAATTATGTGTTTTTTTTAGGAGTCCATATTCTTTGCATATTTTGCAATTTTTAATTTTTTTAAATTTCTATAATTTTTTGCATAATTAGAGTAACTTACATTTTTTTAAAAAAATTTGTAATTTTGTGCATAATTAGTATTTTTTTTAGCATAATTCATATTTTTGTGTAATTAGAAAAAAAAAGTTAAAAAAAAAGAAGTTAAAAAAAAAAGATAGTTATACACACATTCATGTTAGTTGCATTTAGTGGTTAGGTAGGGTAACAAAATATATATATATATATATATATATATATATATATATAAACATAAATATATATATATATATATAAAATTTGACCTTATGCACTTGCGGTCAAGACGTCACATAGACACTGCCATAGGGCCTAGGGCACCCTCTAGAGTACCTACGCAAGAAAGTGGGACCCAATCGGTAGGAAATTTGGCAGATATTGCTGAAACTTTTTTCGAATCCAAGTCTGATACCCTTTCTAAAACAACTAGCTCATTGTCCATGGACAATCTAGGGCCGTCAAATAGTCATCCCTTAGCCCCAAATAGGACACCCACAAGATCTTTTAATCCATTTGAAGCCGACACCATGGGGTTAACACTCAATGTGAGACTCCAATATGTCTACACGAATGCTCAAGGAGCTGAGATCTTTAGGGATCCACAACAACGGTATCTTGTTAAGATCGCAGACTTCTTCTCAGAACTTGATAGAGCACCTCTAGTCAATGACCAGGGTAACATGTACATGGGTGGAGATGGTGTTCGCTACGAAGTCACCTACCATCCAGAGAATGTAGACAAATTAGGGGAGCTCTCTAAAAGCGAGTTCTTAGACTTATCAAAGCTTTCCAGAGCAAGGGAGTCTAGAGATGATTGGCTCATTGAGCCGGACATGCTTGGACCATCCAATGCCCAGTCCTCAAAACCATCCATAGGTGATTTACTTCTTGTAGATCTAAAATTGGAAAGGGATAGGAAAGGCAAGAGCAAAATGGATCAGGGGGCTTAGAACCAATGGGAGTTTGTACGACAAATTCCAGTGACAAAGGTCTTACAGGATGAACCACTTCAAGAGGTCTATAAGGACTCTTTAGAGGGATATTATACCACAACTAGATTGCCAGAGCTAGATCTTCCTCTAGCACTTGTGGTGGTAGTTAAGAAGCTTGCAGGACACATGAACCGAATCGTTGATAAATGGGCCAATGAATACCAAACCTTAGATTGGAAGGAGATTCGGGAGCTCATGTGGAAAGGACAACCATTATTCATGGAAGTGTTCTCAACAAATACAGCTAAACCAGGAGAGACAACCTTTCTTGGAGAAACTATTGCTCCTCCCCTACTAGAGTTCACCAAAGAGGGACCCTCAACATCAAAGTGGACCCCTGCTAGTAACCCATCTCTAGCACCACCAAGACATTATCCTACACCAAAAGTGAAACCACAGATCACACCACAACAACGTTTCTCTCACTATGACAATCGGAGGGTAGGGGAACCAACTCGGCCTCCCATAAATGCACCTCCTGAAATGCGGGTAACAAGATCTTTGGAGGGGGTTGGTGAGGCAGGTAATAGGGGACCCACACCAATTTGGGATGCATGTGGACCATCTTACCAAAGAGAGGAACAATTCCCACTGAGAGTGAGAGGCCGTAGGCCCTATGGCGAGTATTCAAGACAAGTAAGGCCATCAACTCTTCAGAAACTGGTAAAGAAGTACGAAGGGTTGGGAGATCCATATGACCATGTAGCAGCATTTAGGCAAGCTGTTCGAGCTGAGCAAGTGACTGACAAGCATACTCAAATTGAAGGATTTGGGCTCACTCTTGAGGGAAAAGCCCTTGCTTGGTTTCAGGAACTAGAGGCTTCAGACAAATCTTCTTTACGAGTTTTGGAAGAGAGATTCATTGCTGCTTTTTCCTTGACGGGGATTCAACATGACACGGTAGCAAACATCTACTCTTTCAAGCAAGGCAAGAATGAGAGTGTTAGAGATTGTGTAAATAGGATGAAGCAGTACATTAATCGTTGCCCAGAAGATGAGAAGCCCGCCCAGAGTCGATTAATTTCTCTCTTCTTAAAAGGACTCAAAAATTCAACATTGCATACACATCTCTATGCAAAGAAGCATACAAATTTCAATGAGTGTTGCCATGATGCTATGGATTTCACAGATAACTTCAAATTTCAAGATGGTACTGGCCCTGAGGTGAAACCTAGAGATCTGTGGGTGATGACCAAAGTTCAGGGTCTAGCGCGCTAGTAAATCCAGACCAAATAGCTAACCTTGTACTAAGGAGTTTGGGACAGACCTATCGCCCACCCATGCAGCCACAACAAGAGCAGCAGCGAATGAGGAGTGTACTACCTACAGGTCCTCATCTTTGTGGAGCATGTGGCGGTAACCATAAAACCGAAGAATGTAATACCTTTTCTCCTCTAGTCACAAACCAACCCACAAAGAAGTGGTGCCAAGCCTGTGCTTGGAACTTTACCCACACCACACAGGAATGTGCTCGCATTGCAAGAATGAGACAGGAGCATGAGCAGCAAAGGGGTGGAGTGGCTCCACAAAGGTATCAATAGTATACTAATTTTGAACGTAAGCCACCGATGGCACAAGAGCAAGCACGACTTGTTCTTGACGCTCAACCTCCTGCTCTTGGGACTGCTCCTGTGAGGGTTGTTGACTACGACAATTCAAATATGTGTAGAGACTTGGTAAACCCAGGCTATGTGGAGGAGGAATATGCATCATATTCATCCAAGGAAAATCTCTTTGAAAGTCCCGCATATCAAAGTCAAGCGCTGGAGGCTCAACCAGGGGAACAAAATTCTTTGATGTTGCTAGGCGACTACCAACCTAGGACTCCAGGCCCCTCAGGTCAATGGCAGCAAAGGAAAGTAGAAGCCAAACTAATGGGCCCCTGTTATGAGTGCGGAGAACCCCATTGGGCTCGTGATTGTCCACATCGCTCAAGGCAAGCAGCTCGATCCAATACAATAGTACCAGAGTTTCCACCAATTGAAAGATATTATCTAGGGTGTTGTGTAGAACACTTCCCAAAGGATTGTCTGCTGAAACCACATGAGGAAGGCACATCTCAACCCAAGGTGTCTCACTCAACCTTGTAGGGGCAGTTCCATCGGCACCTTCATCTCAGAATGAGGATGTCGTGCCACTTAGAGTCATGACTAGATCACAGACATGAAATGCCGAAATGCAAACTGATGAAACACCTCGAACTAGGGATGCAAAGGCAAATCTAGTGGACAAGACCCTACATTCCAATAGAAAAAGGACCACTAGGAGGAAAAAGAACCGAAACAAGCGAACTAAAAGTGCATCCACTAGTTCTCAAGAAGTCTCTAAACAAAACATGAAGGATCAAACTTTTACATCCCAAGAAGTGCATGAGGAACATAAACCTCAACCTGGGCCTAGTGCCAAACAAGATGAGGCTAGTACGACCGAGGATAGTTCTGGGGGTTCTGTTTTTGTGGATAAGGTGAATGAGACTCTAGATGCCATCATTGATGCTCATAGAAGTCGCATTGCAGCTTTATCTGAGCTACCCAAGAAGCTTCAAGAATACCCAAACCCTCGTGATGAGGAGAAGATCAATCTAGCTGTACATCAGCAACTCATTAGGGAAGCTCAATCAATACTTGAGGGACCACCTCCACCTATTCCTCGGGGCCCAACCTCTCTTAAGCCAACATTAGAAACCATACCAGAAGTGTCATCAAGTCGGAAAATGAAAAGTGAGCTCATTTCACAAGCTCCTAGCGAGAGGTCTGCACCAATTGACACCCCATTAAAAGAAGGAATTCTGCCACCACCTAGCCTTGCCTTCCCATGCAATGATGAAGTTATTGATGCTAACGAGGACATGGCAAATGAGATGTGGGCAGTAGTTCATGAGAAAGTTAATGAGAACATGTCCTCTATTATATCACCTCCATTCTCTGAGGTGGATTTTACTAGGGGCACAAAAAACAACTTTAGACGCCCAAGCATCCAGGAGGAAGTTCAAACAATTGTTTCTCCTAGAAGTAAGCATACAATGAAAACCTTACCATCATATTTGGGAGAATATGAGAACTGTTCTCAAACCTTGAGGATACCCTCTATGCATAAAAGGTTGACAAAGGAGATGGATATGGATATGGGTATCGTGCAAGCTATTTTGTCAGCACCAGTGGCTTGTACCTTACCTTTGCTTGATTTGATAAAGCTTCCACCTGTGTTGTGGAATGATATTGCCACATGTTTGTCAGATCAGGTATTGCTACAAAAGGGTCACCATCATTGTACTATACACCCTGAGACAAAGCATGTTATGCCAGTTCCTATCAACAAAGTAGGAAAATTTTGTGAGGATGATCAGGGAAATTCTACCCTCCCATTAGAAGTGCGAAAAGTAGCTTCAACTGCAATACTTGATAGCGGTGCAGGAGTGGGCATTGTGACAAGGTCCATTTGGGAAAAGTGGGGCAAACCAGCTATTAGGAGTACCAGGATGCGCTTGCAGCTAGCAGATGGAAGCTTAGAACATCCCCTTGGGCTGCTTGAGAATATATTGGTCACCACATGTGGGATTGAATATGAGCACACCTTTGCAGTAGTGGATTTTGGAAAACATCCAAACTATGAAGTGATATTGGGTATGTAAGATCCCCCTGTTCTCACCGAGCAACAGATTCGGGATACTAGCAGCGGAAGTAGCACTTCTCGCGCGGGACAGGGGTCCCACATTCGGGGCCTCACCCACGGATATCCGGATAAGAGACTAATCCGTCGGTTGTTCCAAAACCGAACCGCACGGGCGATTCCACCTGGATAACTTTTTACTCTAACGTAGTCAAGATCATTTCGAGCTGATCCAATTACATCTATAAGATACTTGGTCAGATCAAGGAAGAAACTTGCACTTGGATCATTGGGATCGACGCTTTTTTCCCCATTCAAGAGGCACAGCCGTTGATTCCTATCCATAGAACAGTTACTGTCCGGGATTTATTTTATCTATCGTAAAAACAAAAGTTTGAGTCTCGATTTACGGATCCATCAGTCCAGCCTAACCCCATTCGATCCCATGGGTTAGCCAACCGCCCAACCACTGTAGTGATGGGATCCAATTAAGAATTTGGTTAGGTTTTGTCCCGGGTACCAAGGAAAAGAGTTCCAAGGGCCCCTAGCGGGATGTTCATGCAAAAATAAAACTAGTCACACCACTCACACACCCAATATGAAATTGCCTTTTCACAGATTCAACCAGTTTAAAACAATCCTTTAATAAAACCATAGTATCACTGATCACCATCTTCCAATTTATCCAGTTGATTCTTAATTTTCCCATCATTCCTTCATCAGAGTATCTATGGCATCATTGGCAACTAGGACGCTCACCACCTGTCCACTCAGGGGCTGTTTCCTAGTTCCTAGTCCATAATACTCGGCAATATAATCACTTATCAAGATGGACTCTCGTTGAAGATCAGCAAGATCAACCAACAGATCCATATAAAGAGCCATGGACTCATCCATTGAAGACCAGCAAGGTCAATCAACCAGATCCATGCCCTATTTCAGAAAACAACTCCTACTCGTTCCAATATCTTCCTCGACGCACGCGTGGGTATCCTAGGCGACCCAGAGCCCGAGCACCGTATGGTCAGCACCCTCTAGGATCCTTCGCAGGTGACCTAGCGCTTCACTCATAGGCCGCTTCCTTGGCCCCTCATCCACCGTACCGGAAGCTCACCATTTTAATCGCACCGAGGCTGGTCAAGACCTCGGCCGACCTTGCTACACGAGACGTCCTTCATTGACTCTCCGTCAGCAGTTGCAACTTTATCAGTTAGGTCTCCACGACCTTAATCACAAGATGGTCAAAATGCTTCCCCAGCATTCTTGACATAAAACAGTCATTTACAAACAGCATTTACAAACAGTTTACAATACAGTTTCTATTTTAACTTTCATTTTTCCACATTATCCCTCATCAATCCACATTACTTATTCCATATTCCATTTATACGTATACTCATCCCATCACATCATTTTCCATCTCATCACTTCAGATTCCTTCACATCACATATCATATATTCACATCCATACATATATCCACATCCACATCCACATTCACATCCATACATCCACATCTACATCCATACATCTATTTTCACATCCACATCTACATGCACATTCATGCATCCACATCCATACATCCACATCTACATGCACATTCACATCCATACATCCACATCTATATGCGTACATTCACATCTACATGCATACATCCACATCCACATTCACATTCACCTCCATACATCTACATCTACATCTACATCTACATCTACATGCATACATCCACCTCCACATTCACCTCCATACATCTACATCTACATCTACATGCATACATCCACCTCCACATTCACATCCACATCTATACATCCACCTCCACATCCACATCCACATCTACATCTACATGCATACATCCACATCTCCATTCACATCTACATCTATACATCTACATCTACATGCATACATCCACCTCCACATCCACATCCACATCTATACATCTACATCTACATGCATACATCCACATCTCCATTTACATCCTCATCTATACATCTACTTCTACATGCATACATCCACATCTCCATGCATACATCCACCTCCACATTCACATTCACATCCATACATCTACATCTACATGCATACATCCACCTCCACATTCACATCCACATCTTTACATCTACATCTACATGCAAACATCCACATCTCCATGCATACATCCACATCCACATTCACACTCACATCCATACATCTACATCTACATGCACACATCCACATCTCCATGCATACATCCACATCTACATCTACATGCATACATCCACATCCACATCCATACATCTACATCTACATGCATACATCCACATCCACATTCACATTCACATCCATACATCTACGTCTACATGCATACATCCACCTCCATTCATATCCACATCTATACATCTACATGTATACATCCACATCTCCATTCACATCCACATCTCCATTCACATCCACATTCACACTCACATCCATACATCTACATCTACATGCATACATCCACATCTCCATCCTTACATCCACATCTACATCTACATGCATACATCCACATCCACATCCATACATCTACATCTCCATGCATACATCCACATCTACATCTACATGCATACATCCACATCCACATCCATACATCTACATCTACATGCATACATCCACATCCACATTCACATTCACATCCATACATCTATGTCTACATGCATACATCCACCTCCATTCATATCCACATCTATACATCTACATGCATACATCCACATCTCCATTCACATCCACATCTATACATCTACATCTACATGCATACATCCACATTTAACTTGAACACCACTAATCCAAAATGAGCGCTTTATAGCTCTTTAGATTCCATTTTTCAGGCGCTTTCCAACGATAGGTCATATGATAGGGTTTTGAGAAACTTACAAACATGTTATCCATGTCCCCTTTTTTAAGTATTCAAAAATGGGAATTGGGAAATTCCCAAATTCACTAATATGGTGTTATTCCTAGAATATGATAGGAAGTCCTCTTTTCATGCTTTGAATGAAATTATTTTATGTGTAAATTTTTATAAAATTTTGCCATAGCTTCGCTACTATAACTGATAAATCTCAATTATTTTTAAGATAAGGCTTATCTTTAAGGGAATGATTAGAATGATCCCTAATTGGATCATTAACCCTTAATGGATTAAATAAAAATAATCATAAACTAAAAGCATAGATTATAAAAAAATTATTAATTTATTCTCAAGCATAGATTAATCTTGGATTAAGAAAAAGCTTTATGAAAAGCTTCATTTGGAATGAGAATGGGTCATGAGTATGACCATTTCTTAAGTGAGAGAGAGAAAAAACCATTAGAATTAAACATAAATGAAAATTTATGTAATTCTTTACTATCATTAATTAATTAACTTCAATAGCATTTCAAAAACCATACCAATTAAGCTTCTCAAGCTTGAGAGGGGTTGAGAAGAGAGAAACATTGAGAAATTATAGAAAAGATCAAAATTCACCATACTTACCTTAGAATTTGCTTGATTCTTTGTTCACGGTAAAGGCCCCCAACCAATCAATTGGTTTAGTATATTGATGGAGCCACCAATGGGGATTGAAGAAAGAGAGAAGTGTCAAAAACTAGTGAATTATTAAAGAATTCACAGTTCTTGACTTAGGTGGAGTAGAGTAACAAAGCATAAGACACTTTATTTTTTTCAACAAGGGAAGGCTTCTATTTATAGGAAAAATTGAGCTCCTAACCAAACAAACTGATTCTAGAATTTTTCAAGTCAGTTTGGTTGAATTTGGACTAGATTTGGACCTAGTTTGGTTACTTTTTGATTTGATTTGGTTCCATTTTGATTTGGTTTGGTTCAAGAGAGATGAGGGATAAAAATATCACATTATTTTTGAGTTTAAAACTCATTCAAGCATGTGAAATATGTACCTTCTTTAAAGAACTCCCCTTCCTTACATATGTGTCAAAATTTTATTGCTCATAGTTTTTTTACTAATAAACCTTGTACATTTTCAACTCTTCATCTTATGTGAAATATGCACCTTCTTTAAAGAACTCCCCTTCCTTACATATGTGTCAAAATTTTATTGCTCATAGTTTTTTACTAATAAACCTTGTACATTTTCAACTCTTCATCTTATGTGAAATATGCACCTTCTTTAAAGAACTCCCCTTCCTTACATATGTGTCAAAATTTTATTGCTCATAGTTTTCTACTAATAAACCTTGTACATTTTCAACTCTTCATCTTATGTGAAATATGCACCTTCTTTAAAGAATTCCCCTTCCTTACATATGTGTCAAAATTTTATTGCTCATAGTTTTTTACTAATAAACCTTGTACATTTTCAACTCTTCATCTTATGTGAGCATTTACTCATTTTTGGGTATCTTCTTTTACAAATTGGATTTATCTCCTCCCTATACATGGATTGATGCTATTGGCCCATAGGAACCTTAATTGGACCATAATCCAAAAATTTCTGAAAATTTAGACCCTTAGACTAAGGTTCTTTATACCTATTTCCAATTAATTTCAATTGCACATTGAAAAATTCTTTCTGAATTTCTGTTTCAGGGGGATTCATTTTAATAAGGTGAGATATTTTTCTATCCAAAAATATTCAAAATCTAAATATTCTCTCTCTAGAATATTTTCTCTCTCTCTCTAGGTTAAAACAGCCACAAACAAGATCTCTTATATTTCAGAAAAGGAATTGACTACAGGGGAATCTGCTAGACATCAAAAAGGGGTTGGGGGAGGAATGTTACAGGGTAGACCATTCATGCGACAATTTCAAACGATTCAAGATTGGGGATACAATTATTTGTACCTCCGACATGATTCTGTCATCACAAGGGTCAACCTAAAGAATCACTCATATCGTGATATAACAAGGTCTCCAATAGATGAGTTTGATTCTGCTTCATCTGAGGGCTCAAGAGTTTTATTGTCAGATGGGCGAGAAGATCTGTGGTGGATGTGTGGAGCCTCATGTAGGGATTTCAACACTGAGAGACTTAAGGGTAATCGAAGTGTATCAGATGAGGCATACATTCCACAACCCTTCCCTGAGCACTTAATTGATCCACTAGAATGGAGTCATGTCCTTGCAACATTATCGACATGTGCTTTACCTAAGCCAATTCAATTTTGTGACTCAGATGGATATGACATTATTTCTATACGAATGGTATAACCACGTGACCTTCTAGATGATTTGTACTATAGGGATGCATCCACAACAGCTCTGCAAGTAGAGGAAGTCTCAGTGGAGGATTTAACACTCGAATCTGCTAATGATGCTGATAAGGAAGATGGATGGGACTCTGATTTTGATAATAATGTGATAATCCCTGAGGAAGAGTTAGGAAAGGCACGCCTACTCTTGAGAGGAAGGGAGGTTCAAGTAGAGATCCCTCGAAGCCGACCTAAACGTAAATGCTGTAAGAGCCATAAGAGAATCCATAAACAAGATGAGAGGGAATGACGTGAGAGAATTCAAAAAGAAAAGGAGGAGTTTCAGAGTGAACACTCTAGACCACCACCTCATTTCTCAGGAAAGAACGGATATCTATACTATGTCCAAGCACAAGATAGTATCAAAGACCAAGTAAAACGATCAGATGGATTCCAAGCAGGAGAAAAGCTAAAAATTGTTAGCAAAAATCGTTAAAAAACGAAGAAACAACAACCAAAACTCAAGTCTAAAACCGAGTCAAAAGAGAGTGTTGGAAGTGCCAAGATAACGGTTGAACAAAAAAATCCGATTCAAGATGGCAAAGGAGAGCTCAAAACCGCATGGTCTTCAATGAGTGAAGACTCAAGTGGACAAGAACAAGGTCTCAATGTTCCCCCCAACTTCACACAGTACACTCTTCAAGATCGGAAGATTGTTCTTCAACAGCCCATGCGACAAAAGCCAAGCATGCCAGGGGTTTCATATGATGGTCTAGAAGATGCAAAAAAGATTGATATCGCTAAGCCAGGAGAAGAGCCTCGCTATGTGTGGATTGCCACAGACTTGTCCATAGATGAGGAGAAGTTATTAATTCAGACAATAAAGGAGTATCGCAATGTTTTTGCTTGGAGTTATAAAGACCTCAAAGGAGTTGATCCGAGTATATGTCAGCATACAATTCCATTGCGAGAGGATGCAAAGCCTTCCAAGCAACGTCCTTATACTTACAATGAGAATTTTGCACGAAAGATAAAAGAAGAAATAGACAAGCTCTTAGAGGCAGAATTTATCTATGAAATTGAACACATTGAATGGGTCTCCCCTATTGTAGTGGTGCCCAAGAAAAATGGAAAACTTTGAGTATGTGTAAACCTCAAAAAGGTAAATACAGCTACTGTACGTGATCATTACCTTCTTCCAATCACGGATCATGTTCTGGAACGAGTTGCAGGGAAAAAGGCATATAGTTTCTTGGATGGATTCTCCGGTTACAATCAAGTGTCTATTGATCCAAAGGATCAACACAAGACAGCCTTTGCTACTGAAGATGGCATCTTTGCCTATCGTGTTATGCCATTTGGTCTAACAAATGCACCAGCAACCTTTCAGTGGTTAATGAGTCATGTATTCAAGGAGTACCTTAGGCAATTTCTTGAGATCTTCATGGATGATTTATGTGCACTCACAAGAGCGTGATGATCACATAGAACACCTCAGACTAGTGTTTCAAAAGTGTCAACTTTATCGTATATGCTTGAATCCTGACAAGTGCAAATTCATGGTAAGACAAGGAAAAATCTTGGGCCATATTGTTTCTCACAATGGGATTTCAACAGATATGGATAAAATTGATGTCATTGTCTCATTACCTCGGCCTATCAACCCTAAAGGGGTACAAACATTCATGGGACATTGTGGCTATTATCGTCGATTCATCTACATGTACGCTGTCCTAGCCAGACCATTATATGCTCTTCTTGTAAAGTTTAATTGGACTGATGAGTGTGAGGAATCCTTTGAAAAGTTGAAGCAAGCATTAGTGACTGCACCCATCTTACGAGCACCAGATTGGAACCAAATCGTTCATGTCCATATTGATGCTTCAAACTTTGCAATTGGATGTATTTTGGCTCAATCGAGAGAACATAATAAGGATTTCCCAATCTCATATGCTAGTCGACAGTTGAACAATGCTGAGAAGAATTTTACCACAACAGAAAGAGAAGGTTTGTCCATGATATATGCAGTGAAAAAGTTTTGCCATTACCTTTTGGCAAACAAAGTCATATTTTTTGTGGACCATCAAGCATTGCTATATTTGGTGAATAAGCCTTATGCAACTGGAAGGATTGTGAGGTGGTTTATCATCCTTCTTGAGTTTGATTTTGAAGTGGCAGTTCGAAAAGGAACAACTCATCTTAGGGCAGATCATTTGTCTCGAATCACCTCTGGCGTAGCTCCTGTGGGTGTGGATGATGATATGTTAGATTCAACACTCTTTCTTGTAGAGACAGCTCCTAGATGGTCTGAATCCATCTTAGAAATTTTGACAAGTGGGCAGATACAACTAGCAGGTCCTAATGTGGACCTATGGCGACCATTCAAGTTAATCTCAGGGAGATTATATCGTCAGGGTAATGATGGAGTGTTGCGGCTCATACCTAACCCTAACCAATATGAGGAGATCTTGGAATGGGCACATGCGGGTATCGGTGGAATCCATGCATCAGCTACTACTTGTGTGCGACGTATATCTCAAGATGGGCAATGGTGGCCTACCATGCATGCGGATGCTGAAAAATTTGTTCGTAACTGTGCTTCATGTCAAATTCAACAGCCAATTCATAATGTCACATTATTCCAAATTTCAACTACACCAAGTTGGAGTAAGTATATTGTGGACTATCTTCAGCATGGTCATACGGATCAAAAAATTCCTAAACATCGAAAGCGTGCTATTAAAGTTGAAGCGGCAAACTATATGCTGATAGAGGGCCAACTCTACAAGAGGGGCAAGGATGGCAACTTACGCATGTGTGTAAAGCTGACTACTTGAAAATCTTGACTCATGCACATTAAAGTTGAAGCGGCAAACTATATGCTGATAGAGGGCCAACTCTACAAGAGGGGAAAGGATGGCAACTTACACATGTGTGTATGTGAAGCTGACTACTTGCAAATCTTGACTCATGCACATGCAGGTGTTGGGGGTGGACACTTTTCGGGCAATACCACAGCTAAGCTGATTAGGTGGTCTGGGCTTTGGTGGCCAACCTTACAAATGGATGCCGAAGAATATGTAAAACGTTGTGACGATTGTCAAAGGACCAAACCTCCCATCACTAAGGACAATATGCCATTACGGCCTATGTTAAGCACATGTGCTTTTGCAAAATGGGGTATTGATTTTGTCAGTCCCATTAAACCTCCAGCTCGTCACACGCATGCCGAATATATTATAGTCGCAACTGACTATTTGACCAAATGGGTAGAGGCAAAGGCTACAGTAAAAAATGATGCCAGAACCACAGCCAAGTTCTTGTATGAGTACGTGTTTACACGCTATGGCTTACCCATTCAAATCGTTAGTGATCAAGGTGTGCACTTTGTGAATGAGGTCATAGAGTTTTTGCTTCAAGAATTTATGCAAGCGTTCTACACCCTATCATCCCTAGACCAATGGACAAGGTGAGAGTCCTAACAAGATTCTCTGCACAGCACTCACAAAGATTGTTGAGGGACATAGGACTGATTGGGAGCAAAAGTTACACTCAGTTCTTTGGGCATATAAGATAGCCTATAAAACATCTGTGGGCACAACCCCATTTGAGCTTGCTTTTGGGCTAGATGCAATTTTTCCCATTGAATTTCTTGTGCCTACTCTACGAGTTGCTAAACAATTGGACTGGACTGGTCATGAGCTTTCACAACGCATTGATGAATTGGAAAAGCTTGATGAGACCCACTTATTGGCGGTAATGGGGATGTATGCAGAAAAAAGGAGACAAAAGCAATGGTATGATAGAAATGTAACAACTGGCCGATTTAAAAAAGGGGATCTTGTGCTCTTGTACACACTTAAGAAACATAAGCGAAAGCTCAAGAAACGTGGCCTAGGACCGTTTGTGATTAATGAGCTTACTCCAAGTGGTGCAGTGCGTTTAGAGACACTAGAAGGTGAGCAAATGCCTAACTTCATTAATGGAAGTCGTCTCAAGAAATACAATGAACCATTAACTGAAGCCATGCTCCAACAAATGCATGCTGCACAAACACGGAAAGAAGCACTTGACCTACTTAAACGTCAGGCTCAAGAAGAGGCTAAAGCTAGAGTTGCAAAAGCCAAGGAGCGTCGCAAAGCTTCTATGTTGGCCTTACAGTTGGCTACTGATGAACCATATGTCGATCCTTTCAATATTCAAGTGTGTCTTCATCTTCATGAGACTACCTACTTTGTCTCTGCCTTAATTGACTCTGGTGCAGATTATAATGTTCTCTCGTTTGACACATGGATAGCCTTGGGACAACCAACACTTGTGCACATTCCTATTGACTTACGAAGCTTCTCAGGTGAAGATAACCCTATAGAGGGAAAATGTGTCATTATGATGTCCATTCAGGATCACCAGATGTCAGTGCCCTTTTATGTGGCAAGTAAGTCCAAGGTAGTGGTAGAGGCTGTTCTCGGTCGATCATGGTTAAGTGCTACCAATTGTTCATTAGATTGGAAGAATAGACAATACAAGTTGCAAATTGATTCTGATTGCATCTTGGGATCTGCTACTCCACGAGCTTTATCATGTCAAAAGGGTGGTGTTTCTACCTTACACAACCCACTTTCAAAATCTGCTCTTGAAGCTCCAACACAAATGATGTGGATAATTGATGAGTACTCAAGTGAGGGCCATGGCTGGCATGTTCCAACTACTTTAGTCACTGCTCAAAGAAGGCCAAGCAAGAAGGAATTATCAATTTGGCTACCCAAAGATGCGTACAAACTTGTACCATCTAGCCTAGTTGCTAAGCCTCCTAAAAAGCATATCTTTTCCAAGCCTAAACCTCAGATTGTTACTCGTTGGGTCCCAAAGCATGTTCTTAAAGCACAAGGCTATTATGAGGGTGCAACAGCACTTTGGCTTCCTAAATGCCATGGTTTGCTAGGGGTAAAAGGGTGTATCAATAAGATTCCAAAAGCTACCCTTAGTTTTCCATATCAGTGGGTGCAAAGGAAATCAACACAACCTCTTCAAGATAAGATAGGTGGCTGTGATAGCACCTACAAATCTACTTGTGTTGACCTTCCCAAAACATGTATTGAATCACCAGTTGTCCCAATTTCTCCTTGTTACACAATTCCACAATCAACTTGTGTACCTAAGACAAGTCCAAATGAGTCTTCTTTGAGCATAGATTCTAGCACTTCAATGCCTAAATCCTCTTATCTTGCTCAAATTCCTCGACAATTGCTACCCTTTCCACCTCTTAAGAAGGACATACCCAAAACCAAAGATAAGGCATTAACACTACAATTGAAGCTCTTTGGTAGATCAATGTTTGAATAGTGTGGTTCCTTATGCCTTTAGAGGATTGTGTTCTTTTTTAGATGATCTTATCTAAAATGTTTTTGATTGGGATTGTAATGATGGATATGAGTGTTTCTAAATTTCATTGTTCTACGTCTAGATATCTCCTGATGGATACTTGGCGAGATACATGTGCACCATGCATTGACCCTGATAGTACTCGACCTGAATATCGTGAGGGTTATAGTGCTCCTCCTTTTCAAACTCATTCTAGGTACTTCTATGCTCCCTTAGGTGAAAATTGCTGTGGGCATCACTTTGTCACATTATTCTATCAACAGCATCACCCATTATTCTATCAGCAGCATCACCCATTTCCTCATTGTCAAGAGTGTGCACGACTCGTATTAGGAGAAGCTTCACACATTTGTTGGATATGCCGCTCTTACTTTAGACGATATGGCACGGGCTTAATGAAACAAATTGTGGGAATTACACCCCAACGCCATAATCTTCTTAATGTGAGAATACCAGAGAGAGGACCAAATCAACGTAGATTACCTGAGGAGGGTCAAGCACAACAATGGAGGGATACATGCTTAAATGACTTGCAACCACCTATCTTGCAAGCCCTCCTTCCCCAAGCCTCAACATGTCAATTTTGGATCAATATGATTACCTATATTGCGCAATTCCAAAATCAAAATTGTCTGCTTAACCTTCCCATAGAACCAATGCCATATTTTAGCGAGGAAGCACTCCTTCCTCTACCACCTTTTCCAGAGGCCGGTTTTTGTGAAGGGTTGTCCCTGCATCCTGAAGTAATTGATACCATCTTTCTAGCAGAAGTGGACACGGATCCACCACCAGCGCAAGGGTAAGCTCAGTGACTCCACAATAAGATCAACAAGCCAGGGCACTTTTCTCCCACTGGGTTTTTCCCCTCGGCTATATTCGGTGATTGGCACCAATAACAAATTTTATTCCTTTCTTTTCTTTTCTTGTTTGTTAATAAACATTTTGCAGAGATCTCAGCTAAACAAGAGCATATAACCACGCCCCAATAGTCCACCTACCGTGCACACAAATTAGGAAGGGGGGAGACATGCAATGCCTACAAAGAGCAAAGAGAAACAATCTGCACAACACCAGCAATGCATCAATGCAAAGGCACAACATCAACGAGCTCTACAACAGGTGTATTCAAATCATATTCTTTTGTTCTTTATGTGCTTTTAACTTTTGGATACATTGTTTGCATGTTCACACACAGTTGGCTGGTTTAAGTTTTAGATTAGTTGTTAAAATGTGGTGAGTGATTTCTAGATCTTAGAGGACTTAGTAGAAGGTATTTCTATTTGAAGACAGTGTAGGATATATACCAACGGAGTATGCCAAGTTCTTATGCTCTCGAAGTATATTAGTTATCCTTAGTGGTAGATACCTCTTAGGTATGGGCTAGGTGCTAGGATTAATAAAGAAATTTATGAAAAATATACACTAAAAAATATATACAAGTGAATCGAGACACGACGTGTCTATAGCCATGTGGAATGCTTGGTAGGACCTGGGGTTGTCTTATCACCTTGGGGCCGATGCCTTGGTTTCCATGGGGTGAATACTGACATCTAAAAGATTCAAAAAAAGACCTTCAAGGACTCTATCGCCTTGATGGATGTTGGTAGGACTCTGGGGTACATTATGGGCCCTCGAGACCGATGCCCTCATCTTCATGGGATACTCCTTATGTCAAAAGAAAGAAAAGGGTCTGTCGCCCTTGAGATACCTAGCGGCCTTTAGATTCTCTTAGCGGAGGTCTCTTGGCCATTGCTTGGGTCTCATTGGGATGGAGCCTTCCTCTTTATCATCTTTTACACATACGTTAAAAAAAAAACAAACAAACAAAAAAAGAAAAAAAAAAAAAGAAGTTGCCCAATCACCTTTGCTCATATTTAGGAGTAGGTTTGTCACTTAGGTTTGCCACTTAGGAATAACTTGAATACTTGTAGGACATTGAGACTGCGGTCATAACCTGCGGTGTACAAGCACACTTGCCTTTACATAGCACTATCTACCACTTAGTCTCACTTTGACTAGTCTTTACTCACCTCTTTTAGCACTCTTTAAAACTCTAATCAGCCTTTCACTTGTATGCTCACGTGTGAGATTGTCATTGATGTTTTTTTTAAAAAGGCTTTACTTGTATCCATTGTTTTTACAGCTTTTGCTTCTACCGCGCTCGAGGACGTGCGCAAAATAGGAAGGGAGGAGTGTTGCGTGATGAGTGAAGATCAATGCAAGGATGCAACAAAAAGATGTTTAGGGCTCTTGTAAAGAGTTCCAAGTTGTGAATGAGTGTGGGAGTGGGCTTGACAATAATCCCACATGGGAACTTTTGGGAGTTTTAGAGTTTTTGTATAAAAAGTGGCTCATTTGAGAGCTTAGGAACACATTGGGCAAACTCATGTTTGAGCTCTCTTGAGACTAGCTCTCCCTCTTTTCCCATAGAGGTGCAAGCTCTTCTCTCTCCCCATCTACATTATTGTAAGTTCTATTTTTGTTAATTCAAAGCAATGAGTTGATGTTTGTCTCTCTTCTCTTGTCAATTCTCTAGTGTGCATGTTTCTTGTTGATAGCTTCAAGGTTTGTGTGCATTCTAGGAAAATGAGAATGAAGAATGCGTTGATCTTGTGTATGCAATAGCTTAGCTTTCTTCTTGTTTGGATGTATGAATGAGTGGGATGATGAGTGAGTGAGCAATAGCAAGATTGAGCTTGTGTGGGTGTTAAGTCTATGTCAATAGTAGTAGTATTCCTAGCATTCTCTCCATCAAATGGATAAGCTTTTGTGCACCGGTACGGGTTGAATCCCTAGCTCCGAAAGGGATGCAAATCCCATTGAATTGAGCTACATGTGGATCATACTACTCTTGCTACAAGTGAGAGAGTTTTCCATCTCTCCAAGCACCACTTAGCATGCATTGGGTGCTCTGGGTGCATGCCAGTAGTTGGTGAATGTCGGTCGTTATTATCGGCATGCATTGCAAGCGATCGGCATGCATTGGTAGAGCAGTCGGCATGCATTGGGGGCTCCAAGTGCATGTCGGTAGCTCCTAGTGCATGTCAGTAGCTCCCAATGCATGTCGATAGTTATCTCGATGCACTGGAAGCTACCAGCATGCATTCAGTGCTCTCGGTGCATGTCTATCTGCATCCATTGGAAGCTACCGGTATGCATTCGGTCCTCTCGGTGTATGCCGGTAGCTACCGGCATACTTAGGTAGCACCCTGGTGGGAGCTCCCCCGGTGCATGTCAGGAGTTGCTGGCATGCATTAGCTACCTGGTACTTAGGTAGCTCCAGGCATTCGGAGCTCCCGATGCATGCCGATAGCTACTGGCATATTTAGGTAGCATCTGACATGTATTTAAAGATACCCGCTTGCCCAAGTAGCACCTGCATTGGGTGCTCCGAGTGTATGCTAGTAGCTATCGGCATACTTAGGTTGCACCTGGCATGCATTGGGTACTTCTTGTGCATGCCGGTACATGTCAATAGTTATCCGCATGCATTGAAGCTACGGGCATGCACCCGGAGCTCTCGATGCATGCTAGTAGCTACCGGTATACTTAGGTAGCACTCGGCATGCATTGGGTGCTTGGGGTGCATGACGGTAGCTCCCAATGCATGTCAGTATAGTTATCGGCATGCATTGGAAGCTACCGGCATGCAGCCGGGTGATGAGAAAACCTGGTGCTCATGCTAGATCAAGTGTGTGGAGTGGAGAGACTCAAAAAGTACAAGAATAATATCTTGCTTATTAAGTTGCTTATACATACAACTAGGCTTTGCTCTCATACAAAATGCCTCATGGCCTCACCTTTAAATAGGTGAACAAGTGGACCTCAAGTCCATTCACACTCACACCCTTCTCTCACCCTTCTACTCAACCTTAGTCTCTTAATACCCCCCCTCAATACCAACTATGGAAGGATGGAATAGGTGGTATTGGACATAAGATGCCTTTATAACATTAGGCGTACAAGGCTTGAATATAGGTGTGGTTATCTAGGATTTACAAACGTGTTCCTAGAGCCTTAGAGGCTAATTCATTGTTGCCATCTAAGTCTTTATTTGTTGTCGATGAAAATGTACACCTCAATGATGGTGCACTCCACTCTTTGTGTTTGCTTCGCTTCTTGTAGATGACATGCTTGAGAGACACATGCCATTGTTTCCACCATATGCTTTCCACCTTGACCATTCTCACACAATGATCATAAGCAGACTGCCACCATTGCTTAAGTGGTTTGCTTTTAAATGGTCCTCCAACATGCTTTATGCTTCCTTGAATAATATATCTCCTCCATGAGTAATGAGGTAGATTTAAATAGGGAAGGGAAAGGGAAGGTCTTACCACTTGCCGCTATGGATTGGTCAAGGGCAGTGTCTACTCCACAATTACAATAGCTTTTATGCATGTTAGCTAAATGATACCCATTAGGGTTTGAAGGTTCAAGCTTAATAAAAATAAGTAATTGGTTGAGGTAAGTTCTCAAACCAATAAGGTTTATCATCTTTGGCTCAAGAAGGAGAGGACATGGCTCATAATGTTGCCAATGCCTCTTACAAAAGTAATGCCAAAAAATGCTTAAAATCATGACAACCAATAAGGTAGAGCATTTAGGGATTCTATGCTTAACCTTACGACTCATCTTATACGATGAAAAATCAGAATATGCAGTGGAATGAAGTGCCTTGGGCTTGGGAAACGAGAACATATGGCTTATGGCATGCCTATGCCTCTTACAAACAAGAGCCTAAAGGGTAATACACATAAACATTGTAAATGAACACTTAGTGTACATGTGTTCAAGTTTAAAATCCATCAAAAGTCAAACCAGAAATCTTCAACCTCTTTAGCTCATGAGATGAAGGCAATTGATTAATGGTTGCACCATTGCTCTTTGGAAGAAGCGGTTGTTGATGAAGGCTTGAAATGTAGCACTTATGGTGTATGCCCGGCCTCCATGTTGATGAAGAAGAGCCTTCGTAATGTAAATGACCTCTTCCTTTGATGATTAAGACCACCTTAGTGTTTAGTAACACTTTAGTTGATGATTAATATCACCATTTGTGTGTATAAAACACAATTAGTGCTAAAAAGCACATTTTTAGTGTAAAATAACACTTATTTTGGCGATTAACTCACCATAAGTGTTTAATAACACTATGAGTATTTAAAAACACTTTAAGATAACCTCCTTTTGTTGGATTAACAGAGTGATTAGTGTTAAACAACACAATTAGTGCTTAGAAGCACACTTTAATCACTTTGAAAGCTTAAAACTTGATGTCGGTGTTGAAGCTTGACGGGTATGAGGTTTATGGCTACCTCATGTAGATGGAAAACAATTCAAAATCAAGATTAGGACCAGCAATACTAATGCACTCTCACACTTGAGTGATTAGTGCAAGGGAGTGATGATATGAGCAAAAAAAAACCTTGAAAAATCAAGCTTTAATGGAAGCTTGAGTTGAAGAAGAGAGAGGCGACTGGATTGTTTTGACTGTAGCCGTCACTTCAGGCCGCCATCGGAGCTCAAACCCGAGCTGTAGACTCTTCATTTAGTGGGCTATCAAAGCCCTAAGGAGCCTTGCCTAATAATGGCGTACAGCCGGCGAATGGCTGTACGGCCAAGGCTGCAACAGCAAACTGGCGCTGATTTGCTACGTGGGCAATACCGCAGCGGATGAGCGTTGAATCAACCAATCGGCTATACGAAATGATGCGCCAACGGGTCCTCTACACTTCATTAGTTGAAATCCTTGAGAAATATCCACTCTACAAGCTGCTGTAGCTCCTCAACCATGAGAGGGTTGAGCTCCACACAAGGAAGATGAGGAAAAAAGTGGATATTTTTGACCTAATCTACACCACAAATGGTTCAAATCACCTAGGCTCTAGATACCGTGATGAGAAAACGTGGTGCTCATGCTAGATCAAGTGTGTGGAGTGGAGAGACTCAAAAAGTACAAGAATAATATCTTGCTTATTAAGTTGCTTATACATACAACTAGGCTTTGCTCTCATACAAAATGCCTCATGGCCTCACCTTTAAATAGGTGAACAAGTGGACCTCAAGTCCATTCACACTCACACCCTTCTCTCACCCTTCTACTCAACCTTAGTCTCTTAATACCGGGCTCTCGTTAAATGTTGGTAGCTACCGACATAGCATGCATTGGGTGCTCCGGGTGCATGTTGATAGCTCCTGGTGCATGCGGGTAACTCCCAGTGCATGCCGATAGTGATGATCGGCATGCATTGGAAGCTACGAGCATGCACCCGGAGCTCTCAGTGCATGCCAGCAGCTATCGGCAGCATACTTAGTAGCACCCGACATGCATTGGGTGCTCCAAGTGCATGCGGTAGCTCCCGGTGCATGTCGGTAGTTATCGGCATGCATTGGAAGCTACCGGCATGCACCTGGAGCACCCAATGCATGCCGATAGCTACCAAAATTCTTAGCTAGCACCCATCATGCTTTGGGTGTTTCTAGTGCATGATGTTGATAGCTCATGATGCATGTTGGTAGTTATCGACATGCACCGAGAGCTACCGTCATGCATCCAGAGCTCTTGGTGCATGTTGGTAGCTCCTGGTGCATGTCAGTAGTTATCTGCATGCATTGAAAGCTACCGGCATGCATTTAGTGCTCTTCGTGTATAATGCGAGTAGCTACCAGCATGCATTCTATAAGATTTCTCCTCGAGCTGAATATTGATTAAGCCTCTACTTCAATCCCTGTAATCATTCTATGTTTTTGAATACAAGAAAATATTATTTTTCCTTGTTTTGCCTAGTGAGATAAAAATTTCTAGAGAGTGGTAAATCAATATTGGGATATTTTTAGATAAATAAATTCTACAAATATCAAAAAAATGTTTCCCTGAAACAAAAAATCAAAATAGATTTTCCAAGGTGCAATTGAAATTAATAAAATTTGATTTAGAAGACCTTACCCTAAGGGTCAAGATTTTTGATTTTTTTTAAATTATGGTCCAATTAAGGTTCCTTATGGACCAATAAGATTAATCCAAGTGTTGGGACAAGATAAATCCAAAGAATATAAAAAAATATCAAAAAATGAGTAAATGCGCACATAAGATGAAGACTAGGTTTATTAGTTAAAAATTATGAAGTATTAATAAAAAAATGAGATATTTTGGAGTAATCATTCATTTTTGACACATGTGGGTAAGGAGAAGGGGGACCTTCAAGGAGGCACCTATTTCACATGTGTGGACGAGTTTTAAACTAAAAAATAATAGGATATTTTTCTCTCTCCTCTCTCCTAGATCAAACCAAATCAAAAAAGGAGCCAAACTAGTCCAAAACTTGTCCAAATTTAGCCAAACTGAAACTCGAAAATTCTAGAACTCAGTTGGACTCAGTTAATGGACTCCCTCACCTAAACTATGCTGGTATTACTCTAAGTTAAGCTTATTTTCTATTATCCTCTAAAAACCCTCTACAAATTGAAGAGATTGGAGCTTCTCTCTCTCTTCAATCTTCCTTGGAGACTCCAACAACATACCAAACCAATTGATTGGTTGGGGGCCTCTACTGTGATCAAAGAATCAAGTAATTTAGAAGGTAAAGTGTGGATTATTGTCTTCTTTTTCTTAAATCTCCGAATGTTTCTCTTCTCAACCCCTCTCAAGCTTGAGAAGCATTAATGTGAATGGCTTTTGAATACTATTGATTCTTTGATCACAGTAGAGGCCCCCAACCAATTGATTGGTTGGGGGCCTCTACTGTGATCAAAGAATCAAGTAATTTAGAAGGTAAAGTGTGGATTATTGTCTTCTTTTTCTTAAATCTCCAAATGTTTCTCTTCTCAACCCCTCTCAAGCTTGAGAAGCATTAATGTGAATGGCTTTTGAATACTATTGAAGTTTTTTAATGTATTGTAATGAAGAAACACATAAATTTTTATTTATGCTTAATTTATAATGGTTTTTAAGCATTTCTCTCTCTCCCCCAAAGAATGGTCATTCCTATGACCTATTCTCAATTCAAATGAAGCTTCTCATGAAGCATTTCTCTAATCTAAAAGTAATTTCTATGCTTGTCAATTGGAGGCCAAAATAATAGCTTTTTAATACTTTTATGATATTTAATTTATGATAAAACTAAGAATCAATCCATAATTGGATAATGATCCAATTAGTGGTTATTCTAATCACATGAATAATACTAAACCTTATTCTTAAAAATTTATTGAGAATTATCAGTAATAGTAGCGGAGCTATGGTAAAATTTTTGAAAAATAAACACATAAATCATTTTCATTTATATTATGAAAAGAGGACTTCCTAGGATTAATCATCCTAGATTAATTAAATGATTCTCATTATAATCATGAAAAAAAATTAATTTTTATGTTTATGCATAAATAATAAATTAGAAAAAAGAGAAATTTCTAGTAATTCATTTTTATGTTAAAAGAGTAATCCCCACCATGACAATGGAAATCCATGTATTTCAATGAATTAAGAGAAAAAATTGAAATGCTAAAATAATGTATATTTTATTTAAAAATTAAGGAAAGATTTTAGTTAAATTTATCTTTTTGTATAGAATTTTAAATGGTGAAAGAGGAATTCCCACTATATTGGAATCCAAAAATTTAAATGAGAAAACTATAATTCCTAGTGTAAAGGAATTAATGAAGATTTTTATTTAAATTGTAAGAGAAAATTTAGTTAAAATTATCTTTTTGTATAGATAAATTTAAATGATGAAAGAGGAATTCCCACCATATTGGAATTCAAATATTTAAATGAGAAAAGTGGGATTTTTAGCTTAATGAAATTCATGGATATTTTTTATGTAATTTTTTAAGAAGAATTTTAGAGAGATTTAATTTATGGTAAAAGATAAATTCCCATGACAATTGGATTACACTCATTGAAATGAGAGAAAGAAGGATTTCAAGTTTATTAAAAAAAAAAGGTATTGATATTTTAGTTAAAAGATGAATTTTCACCATAATTCTACCTAATGAATTAAGGTTGAGAAGAAATAATGTGATAAAAGGAATATCTTTGGATATTTTAATTGGTAAAATCACTAAATTGATATTTACCTAAAATTAGAAGTTTATGTGAAGGGAATCCTTGTAGAACTAAATCGAATGAATTTGGTTAGACTACCTGAGGGATGGATAGTAAACCTAATTGTCCTTCTCTCGATCTGAATCAGACAAAAACTTCGTGACCAATTCCAGTTACTAAATCCAAAGAATAAACTACCGAAACTAATCCAGTTTTTCCTTGACCAAACTCACCAAGAATCTAGTTGGACAAATGGACAAAATGATGGGGTAGATTACCCTCATGAGAGATCAAGGATCCTCATTATAAAACTGGGAGTTATGGAAAAAGGGTTTTTGGAACCGATCTCAAACTGTAATTTTACTTGCATTGGAACCTCTGTTTTTCATTCAAAGGATTGTTTTACGCCAGAATGCTGGAGAAAGCATTTGGCTTATGTTTTTCTAAGAGGAGGTTCGTTGTGGAACAGCTGGCGGGAGTCGTCAAGGGACGTTGCTCACGACGGCGGCAAAGCTTGCCAAGGTCTTGACCAGCCTCGATAAGGTTAAAATGGTGCGCTTCCGGTACGATGGGTGAGGACTGACGAAGCGGTCCCTGAGTGAAGTGCTAGGACACCTAAGGATTATCCTAGAGGGTTTTGACCAGGCGATGCACGGGCTTGAAGTTGCTAGGACACCCATGCGTACGTCGAGGAAGATTTCGGATGGACAAAAAGGAAAGATTTTTGAGATCCAAATTTTGATACTGTCTTGGCTCTCTCGTACTGATGCATCATGGCATCTTCCAAACTCTAGCTCATGGTGGATACACCATTGCCGTCATGTCCATCGGTGAGTGCCTCGACAATTCACACACCAACATGGAACTCTCTGCTCATTGTATATCTGTGCCTCATCATCGTCATGCTGCACGGATCTAGAGGATGTCACAGAAGATGTCGAAGGAGACGAGGACACACCTCCTTGCCCTATCATATGAGCTTGTAGGCGTGCTAGAGGAGGTAGTGTAATAGAGGATGAGGCAGAGCCTGTTTGCCATTGGAACAAAATAAAAATTACAATAACTATTCATTAAATTTAGTTATGTACGAGTTTGCAATAAAAGTATTCATAGCATGTTCAATTTTTTTGCATCATATGAACCTAGTAAGTATTATCTGTACTTGTAATCTATATTTGGACTCATTTTTTTGTTGTAACTTATGTCTACGCTATATGAAATTCGGTGACAACTTCATGGGCGAGTGTTTCATAGCTCACAGTTGTTGATACATGCATTTATTTTTTATTCTAACTTCTTGGATGTGACTTTGAAATGTGTAGGAGATATTGCAGAGTGGCGGAGAATACCTACCCCACTAGTATTCATCCTGAGTCGTGGAGGGCCTTTCGGCACGAGCTGCGACTCAGGACACATTGGGATCAGTAGAAGGTATGTAATGTCTACTCTCTAGCTATATACTAATGTTTGTCTTAAATCTTAGGTCTATATACACATATGTCTATAGGATACAGCATGAGGAGCTAGGCTACAGGCTGGGCATACATCACGTCTTGGTAGGATGAGCAAGAAGGGATTAACTGTTACTATTGTAGGTTCACATTTTGTCTTAGCCATGCATGTAGGTGTGTATCTTATGTTCTTTATATCAACCGATAACTCATGTGGTTTTTAAATAATAGGTGAAGGACTCTTAGTCCTCAAAAGATAGAGATGGCCACCTAGTAGGGTTATAGGTTTTTGAAGACCCAGCTACCTCCACTAGCTACTTTTGTAAGTAATCTAGATTAAATGTCATTCGAGTTCTACTTAAAGTATTCAAACATTAAATAATTACGCTTTCTAAACCGTAGGAGTTGCACGGTGATAAGGACATGGCAGAGGTAGAGCGAAAGAGTGCCATGGGGCACAAATCTATGTCGACGGAGTAGCGTGCATCAGGGAACAATGATCATGAGGACGACGAGGATACCATGATCATGAGGACGACGAGGGTACCATGGAGACTAGAGGATCCTCCTTCTCCTTTCTCTAGATCCCTAGCTTGTTTTGAGTCCCATTTTGTATTTGGAGGCGACGTTGTACATAGTTTTATGTACTATTACACATAGACATGAGGATAGGATTAGGTAGACTATGCCGGCCTCACATTCTACCATTTGTACTCATCATATTTTTGCCATTTATAGACATTTGATCACTTTATATACTTTGTACTCTTGTACGCTTATATATATTTACATAAGCTTTTATTTTTGTTTAACTTTGTGCATAAATGTAATTTGCTTACCGATGTTATAATCTACCATGTTGAATTGTTCTTTTCTCACTTGTGTGCTCTACCTGAGAGAGAGAGAGAGAGAGAGAGAGTGTAAGATTCCTCCCCCAACCCCTTTTTGATGTCTAGTATCTTCCCCTGTAATCAATCCCTCTTCAGAAATATAAAGACCTTGTTTCTAACTGTTTTAACCTAGAGAGAGAAAATATTCTAGAGAGAGAATATTCAGATTTTGAATATTTTTGGATAGAAAAATGATATTTTTATCTCTCATCTCTCTTGAACCAAACCAAATCAAAATGGAACCAAACCGAAACAAAAAAGTAACCAAACTAGGTCCAAATCTAGTCCAAATTCAACCAAACTGACTTGGAAAATTCTAGAATCAGTTTGTTTGGTTAGGAGCTCAATTTGTCCTATAAATAGAAGCCTCCCCTTGTTGAAAAAAAGATAGTGTTTACACATTGTTACTCTACTCCACCTAAGCCAAGAACTGTGAATTCTTTAATAATTCACTAGTTTTTGACACTTCTCTCTTTCTTCAATTCCCATTGGTGGCTCCATCAACATACTAAACCAATTGATTGGTTGGGGGCCTCTACCGTGAACAAAGAATCAAGCAAATTGTAAGGTAAGTATGGTGAATTTTGATCTTTTCTATAATTTCTCAATGTTTCTCTCTTCTCAACCCCTCTCAAGCTTGAGAAGCTTAATTGGTATGGTTTTTGAATGCTATTAAAGTTAATCGATTAGTGATAGTAAAGAATTACATAAATTTCCATTTATGTTTAATTCTAATGGTTTTTTCTCTCTCACTTAAGACATAGTCATACTCATGACCCATTCTTAATCCAAATGAAGCTTTTCATAAAGCTTTTCCTTAATCCAAGATTAATCTATGCTTAAGAATAAATTAAGAGTTTTTTTATCTATACTTTTAGTTTATGTATTCCATGATTATTTTTGATTCAATCCATTAAGGGTTGATGATCCAATTAGGGATCATTCTAATCATTCCCTTAAAGATAAGCCTTATCTTTTAAAATAATTGAGATTTATTAGTTATAGTAGAGGAGCTATGGCAAAATTTTATAAAAATTTACACATAAAATAATTTCATTCAAAGCATGAAAAGAGGATTTCCTACCATATTCTAGGAATTATCATCCTAGATTAATTGAAAGATATTCATTGTAATCCTAGAGAAATTGATTTTTATATTATGCATAATTGAATTTCATGCATAGAGGTATGCATAAGAGATTAATATTTTATTATAAAAGAGTTACTTTTAGCTTAATTGAAATTCATGCATAGAGGTATGCATAAGAGATGAATATTTTATTATAAAAGTGTTACTTTTAGCATAATTGAAATTCATGCATAGAGGTATGCACAAGAGATGAATATTTTATTATAAAAGTGTTACTTTTAGCATAATTGAAATTCATGCATAGAGGTATGCATAAGAGATGAATATTTTATTATAAAAGTGTTACTTTTAGCATAATTGAAATTCATGCATAGAGGTATGCATAAGAGATGAATATTTTATTATAAAAGTGTTACTTTTAGCATAATTGAATTTCATGCATAGAGGTATGCATAAGTGTAAGATTCCTCCCCCACCCCCTTTTTGATGTCTAGTATCTTCCCCTGTAATCAATCCCTCTTCAGAAATATAAAGACCTTGTTTCTAACTGTTTTAACCTAGAGAGAGAAAATATTCTAGAGAGAGAATATTCAGATTTTTAATATTTTTAGATAGAAAATTTTCTCATCTTACTAAAATAAGTTCCCTTGAAATAGAAATTCAAAAAGAACTTTCCAATGTGCAATTGGAATTAATTAGAAATGGGTATAAAGGACCTTAGCCTAAGGGTCTAGATTTTCAGAAATTTTTGGATTATGGTCCAATTAAGGTTCCTATGGGCCAATTGCATCAATCCATGTGTAGGGAGGAGATAAATCCAATTTGTAAAAGAAGATACCCAAAAATGAGTAAATGCTCACATAAGATGAAGAGTTGAAAATGTACAAGGTTTATTAGTAAAAAACTATGAGCAATATTAAAATGATTCCATTATGACACATATGTAAGGAAGGGGAGTTCTTTAAAGGAGATGCATATTTCACATAAGATGAAGAGTTGAAAATGTACAAGGTTTATTAGTAAAAAAAACTATGAGCAATATTAAAATGATTCCATTATGACACATATGTAAGGAAGGGGAGTTCTTTAAAGGAGGTGCATATTTCACATAAGATGAAGAGTTGAAAATGTACAAGGTTTATTAGTAAAAAACTATGAGAAATATTAAAATGATTCCATTATGACACATATGTAAGGAAGGGGAGTTCTTTAAAGGAGGTGCATATTTCACATAAGATGAAGAGTTGAAAATGTACAAGGTTTATTAGTAAAAAACTATGAGCAATATTAAAATGATTCCATTATGACACATATGTAAGGAAGGGGAGTTCTTTAAAGGAGGTGCATATTTCACATGCTTGAATGAGTTTTAAACTCATAAAAATTGAGATATTTCATCTCTCCTCTCTCCTCATTCAAGTCTAGCTCCAAAAAGTTAGCTTAACTGACCTAAAAATGGTCAAATATTGACCAAACTGATTTAGAAAATTCTAGAATCAGTTTGTTTGGTTAGGAGCTCAATTTTTCCTATAAATAGAAGCCTCCCCCTTGTTGAAAAATATATAGTGTTTATGCATCGTTACTCTACTCCACCTAAGACAAGAACTATAAATTCATTAATAATTCACTAGTTTTTGGAGCTTCCCTCTTTCTTCAATCCCCATTGGTGGCTCCATCAACATACTTAACCAATTGATTGGTTGGGGGCCTCTACCGTGAACAAAGAATCAAGCAATTTGTAAGGTAATTAGTGAATATTGATCTTTTCTATAATATCTCAAAGTTTCTCTCTTCTCAACCCCTCTCAAGCTTGAGAAGCTTAATTGGTATGGTTTTTTAAATGCTATTGAAGTTAATTAGTGAATAGTAGTGAAGAGTTACATAATTTAATAAATGCTATTGAAGTTAATTTCCATTTATGTTTTAAATTCTAATGGTTTTTATGTAATTTCTCTCTCTCACTCAAGAAATGGTCATACTCATGACCCATTCTCAATCCAAATCAAGCTTTTCATAAAGCTTTTTCTTAACCCAAGATTAAGCTATGCTTGGGGCCAAATTAATGGCTTTTTTCTATGCTTTTAGTTTATGTATATTGATAATTCAATCCATTATAGATTAATGATCCAATTAGAGATCATTTTAATTATTTCCTTAATAATAAGCTTTATCCCTTAGAAAAATTGAGATTTATCAGTCATAGCAGCGGAGCTATGGCAAAATTTTTATAGAAATTATGCATAAAATAATTTCATTCAAAGCATAAAAAGAGGACTTCCTACCATATTCGAGGAATTATCATCCTAGATTAATTGAAAGAATTTCATTATAATCATGGAGAAATTGAATTTTAATATCATGCATAAAGGATAAGTTTTATATCAAAAGTGTTATTTTTACCATTTTTAATTCATGCATAGAAGTATGCATAATGGATAAATTTTTATATCAAAAGTGTTATTTTTACCATTTTTATTTTCATGCCTAGAAGTCTGCATAATGGATAAATTTTCATATCAAAAGTGTTACTTTTATTATTTTATTTTCGTGCATAGAAGTATGCATAATGGATAAATTTTTATATCAAAAGTGTTACTTTTATTATTTTATTTTCATGCATAGAAGTATGCACAATGGATAAATTTTTATATCAAAAGTGTTACTATTACCATTTTTATTTTCATGCATAGAAGTATGCATAATGGATAAATTTTTATATCAAAAGTGTTATTTTTATTAATTTTTATTTTCATGCATAGAAGAATGCATAAAGGATAAATTTTTATATCAAAAGTGTTATTTTTATCATTTTTATTTTCATGCATAGAAGTATGCATAAAGGATAAATTTTTATATCAAAAGTGTTACTTTTATCATTTTTATTTCATGCATAGAAGTATACATAATGGGTAAATTTTTATATCCAAAGTGTTACTTTTATCATATTTGAATTTCATGCATAAAGGTATGCATAAAAGTTGATTATTTTATTATAAAAGTGTGTCTTTTATCATATTTGAAATTCATGCATAGAGGTATGCATAAAGGTTGATTATTTTATTATAAAAGTGTGACTTTTATCATAATTAAATTTCATGCATAGAGGTATGCATAAAAGTTGATTATTTTATTGTAAGAGTGTTACTTTTATCATATTGGATTTCATGCATAGAGGTATGCATAAAAGATATTCTTTTTATACTAAAAGTATGATTTTTCTCATAAATGGATTTTATGCATAACTTAGATGCATAAGAGAAATTCTTTTATTCTAAAAGTGTAATTCCTACCAAATTGAATTTATGCATAAGAAGATGCATAAAAGATTGATTTTTACTTCGAAAGTATTAATCTCCTTAAATAGAATTTATGCATAAATAAATGTGTAAAGAAATCTTATATCAAATATAAGAATTCTCTTGTATTCTATAAATAGATATGAGATGTGATAGGATGTGATAAGAGGTGTATAAGATGATACAAGAGGTGATAAGATGCTTATGAAATAAGTTATGAGGTGATAAGATGAATTAAGATTTGATAAGATGTGTATGGAATGAGGTAAGAAGTGTATGTGATAGGATAAGATGTATATGGGTTGTGATAGGGCGAGAATGGATGTGATGTAAAAGATTAGATGTGAAGGCATATGGGGTTATATGAATGGGAATGTGAAAATGGATGTATGTATGTGGATGTGTGGATGTGGAGATGGGAGTGTGGATGTATGAATGTGGAAAGGGATGTACGCATGAAGATGTTTATGCATAGATGTGAATGTGGATGTAGATGTGGCTGTATAGATGTGAATGTGGAATGTGGATGTGAATGTATGTATGTATGTGGATGTAGATGTGGATATATAGATGTGAATGGGAAGGTGGATGTGGATGTATGTGAATGTGGATGTAGATGTGGATGTATAGATGTGAATGCGGATGTAGATGTGGCTGTATAGATGTGAATGTGGAATGTGGATGTGGATTTATGTATGTATGTGGATGTAGATGTGGATGTATAGATGTGAATGGGAATGTGGATGTGGATGTATGTATGTATATGTGGATGTGGATGTATGAATTACCTCGGACGTGATAGTAGATGTATGCATGTGGATGTGGATGTATGGATGTGGATATGGATGTGTATGTATGAATGTGGATGTATAAATGAGGATGTGAAAATGGAGGTAAGCATGTAGATGTGGATGTATGGATGTGAATGTGGATGTGGATGTGTATGTATGAATGTGGATATGGGATGTGGATGTATAAATGAGGATGTGAAAATGGAGGTAAGCATGTAGATGTGGATGTATGGATGTGAATGTGGATGTGGATGTGGATGTATGGATGTGAATGTGGATGTGGATGTGGATGTATGGATGTGGATATGGATGTATGGATGTGGATGTGGATGTGGATGTGGATGTATGGATGTGAATGTGGATGTGGATGTGGATGTATGGATGTGGATATGGATGTGAATATATGATATGTGATGTGAAGGAATCTGAAGTGAAGAGATGGAAAATGATGTGATTGGATGAGTACACATATAAATGGAATGTGGAATAAGTAATGTGGATTAATGAGGGATAATGTGGAAAAATGAGAGTTAATATAGAAATTGTATTTGTAAACTGTTTGTAAATGCTGTTTGTAAATGGCTGTTTTATGTCAAGAATGCTGGGGAAGCATTTTGACCGTCTTGTGATTAAGGTCGTGGAGACCTAACTGATAAAGTTGCAACTGTTGACAGAGAGTCAATGGAGGACGTCTCGCGTAGCAAGGTTGACCGAGGTCTTGACCAGCCTCGGTTCGATTAAAATGGTGAGCTTCCGGTACGGTGGATGAGGGACCAAGGAAGCGGCCTATGAGTGAAGCGCTAGGTCACCTGCGAAGGATCCTAGAGGGTGCTGACCATACGGTGCTCGGGCTCTGGGTCGCCTAGGATACCCACGCGTGCGTCGAGGAAGATATTGGAACAAGGAGTAAGAGTTGTTTTGTGAAACCGGGCATGGATCTGGTTGATTGACCTTGCTGGTCTTCAATGGATGAGTCCATGGCTCTTTATATGGATCTGTTGGTTGATCTTGCTGATCTTCAACGAGAGTCCATCTTGATTTTTATAAGTGATTATATTGCCGAGTATTATGGGCTAGGAACTAATGAAAAGGCCCCTGTGTGGACAGGTGGTGAGCGTTCTAGTTGCCAATGATGCCATAGATACTCTGACGAAGGAATGATGGGAAATTATGAATCAACCGGATAAATTGAAAGATTGTGATCAGTGGTACTATGGTTTCATTAAAGGATTGTTTTAAAGTTAGCTGATGCTAAGAAAAAGGCAATTTCATATTGGGTGTGTAAGTGGTGTGGCTAGTTTTATGTTTGCATGAACTTCCGGCTAGGGGGCCTTGGAACTCTTTTCCTTGGTACCCGGGACAAAACCTAACCAAATTCCAAATTGGATCCCTACAGTGGTTGGGCGGTTGGCTAACCCATGGGATCGGATGGGGTTAGGCTGGACTGATGGATCCATAAATCGAGACTCAACTTTTGTTATTACGATAGATAAAGTAAATCCCGGACAGTAATTGTTCTATGGATAGGAATCAATGGCTGTGCCTCTTGAATGGGAAAAAAAGCGTTGATCCCAATGATCCAAGTGCAAGTTTCTTCCTTGATCCGACCAAATATCTTATAGATGCAATTGGATCAGTTTGATCAGAAATGATCTTAACTACGTTAGAGTAAAAAGTTATCCTGGAGGAATCACCCGTGCTTTCCGGTAAAGGAAGTTTTTTCGGGTTCGGTTTTGGAACAACCGACGGATTACTCTCTTATCCGGATATCCGTGGGTGAGGCCCCGAGTGTGGGACCCTTGTCCCGCACGAGAAGTGCTACTTCCACTGCTAGTACCCCGAATCCGTTGCTCGGTGGGAACAGGGATCTCACAGTTGGTATCAGAGCATTTGGCTAGTAAAGATCAACTGAGAAACCAAATATGTCAAAAATTTATCAAGAAGCACAAAAAGGTTATAATTGTGTGATATAATTCATACAATTTGATATTCAAACTGCAATTCGTAATTTGGTAATTGGGTCTTCAGATGAAAATACCGTAATTATATAGAATCCCTGACTTGCTTGAGGCCTAGATATGATGGTATTTACCTTATAAATCCAAGGGCCGTGACTACCCGTATATACCGAGAGTATACTGCAGCCCTTTACTGACAGTATATATGAGTAAATCTAAGACTTGAAATTATAAGCGTTAATGCTATCCAGATGATGAATTCGAATGTGGTTGATATGATTTTTAATTCTGTTTTGGAACTGATGAAATTGATTTGGATTCTGATTGAAAAATGATGATTTCTGAAATTTAGTTAAAATGTAATAAGCTGAGCGAAACCACAATGAGGATGAATCGGACGAGTTCCAGTGATAATATTCATAACTGGAATGATAATAAAGATTTCAGCAAATCACTATGAGATTAGTGGATTGTGCTGTCAGATTGCTATTGTTAACACTTGACCCGTAGATCAAGTTAAGGGATGATAAATTGAGAACTTGCTTAACTGAAATTTTCGTGGAGGAATCTTCAGAAGGGAATTTTTCGGTCTAATGGACCATTATCATGTTAAAAATATGAATGATATGATTTGAATGAATTGTCATTTAATGATGAGTTCCATTTAAGGGATAATTATCCCAGTATTCTGTTGGGTTGACCAGAATATAAGGAACCCAGGAAAAAATTGGATCTTAAGAAAAAGAGTTGTCCTCTACCTTGTGAGATGAGGACATCTCGCACTTTTCAAGTGGGGTAGAATGTAAGATTCTCCCCCAGCCTTTGAGGTATACAGGAGTAAGAATCTCCCTTTCTGATCTTATAATTTTTCTCTCTCTAAAATAAAAGAAAGATTCTATTTAAAAAAGGAAGAACCTTTTCCCTGAATACTTCTCAAGAGTCCCACCTGTTTTAAGGATTCAGAACAATGAGTTCAGAAGTGAGAATCGATGTTTTGGATATCAAGGTTTTGGTCTTCATTCGAGTACGGCCCAAAAGAAGTTCTTTATCTCTTGGGAAGTATAAGAAGTTATCTCCCAGATATTGTGGACCAAAGAAAGTAGGTGATTTAGCTTACGAACTTCTTTTATCTCCTCATCTCAAAGTTCTGAATGCCTTCTATAGAAAAATGTGCCAAACCCAAACTATGGAAAGACGGTAAAACTTCAGTGGCAAGTTACCGTTGGCTTCTAAGTTACGCTAGCTCCTTCCTTTATATAAGTTGTAACTTTTACTTGTCGTTCACAGTAATCTTACTCCCATCGATCTCCTTTCTTTCTTAATCTCCTTCATGGCTTGGCAACAAGAATTAGTTTTATCCATAATGATTTCTCACCTTCAAGACGCAAGTGAGTCTGTGAAGAAGGATTTTATAGAACAGTATGAGCGCTCACTTTTCCCTCACTTGGGAACTTCTGTAGCTCAGACCAAATGGCGGACCTATCAAGACATAACTAGGGTAACACCCTGGGGTCAGCAGCACTTTCGTAACAATGTCCGCTTAGCCATGGTTATTGAAGCTTTGGGTTTGGGTCCCCGATACTACTGTGTCATGAGATCAAGGCATCTTGGGTTTTCTGAGCGGGTCTTCTTGTTGGCGTGTTTTCTTCCTCATGAGAAGATATGCCTTTACCCCGTTTTTGGCTTGCCTCTCAGAGGTCCTTTTGTTAGATCACCTCATACCACTGAGATAGGTGCGGCAATAACCAACAGAATTATTCCCATAGATGAGTTACCTTATACTTGTGCAGCTTGTGAGTGCTGCTTTTGTGACCATATGATGGACGGGCTTATGGAAGTGTAAAGAGTTCTTCTATCTTTACTGTATAAGTTCCGAGAATGAATAAAGTTTAAATCTTGTTCTTATCTTGCTCTCTTTGAGACTTTTCTTGGTGGTTAATCTTGATTAAAATTTTTCTCTAAGTCTCATATTCATGCATCTTACGAAATTACCCTAGTTTGCGAGATGAGGACATCTCGCATTTTTTAAGTGGGGTAGAATGTAAGATTCCTCCCCCACCCCCTTTTTGATGTCTAGTATCTTCCCCTGTAATCAATCCCTCTTCAGAAATATAAAGACCTTGTTTCTAACTGTTTTAACCTAAAGAGAGAAAATATTCTAGAGAGAGAATATTCAGATTTTTAATATTTTTGGATAGAAAATTATCTCATCTTATTAAAATAAGTTCCCCTAAAATAGAAATTCAAAAAGAACTTTCCAATGTGCAATTGGAATTAATTAGAAATGGGTATAAAGGACCTTAGCCTAAGGGTCTAGATTTTCAAAAATTTTTGGATTATGGTCCAATTAAGGTTCCTATGGGCCAATTGCATCAATCCATGTGTAGGGAGGAGATAAATCCAATTTGTAAAAGAAGATACCCAAAAATGAGTAAATGCTCACATAAGATGAAGAGTTGAAAATGTACAAGGTTTATTAGTAAAAAACTATGAGCAATATTAAAATGATTCCATTATGACACATATGTAAGGAAGGGGAGTTCTTTAAAGGAGGTGCATATTTCACATAAGATGAAGAGTTGAAAATGTACAAGGTTTATTAGTAAAAAAAACTATGAGCAATATTAAAATGATTCCATTATGACACATATGTAAGGAAGGGGAGTTCTTTAAAGGAGGTGCATATTTCACATAAGATGAAGAGTTGAAAATGTACAAGGTTTATTAGTAAAAAACTATGAGCAATATTAAAATGATTCCATTATGACACATATGTAAGGAAGGGGAGTTCTTTAAAGGAGGTGCATATTTCACATAAGATGAAGAGTTGAAAATGTACAAGGTTTATTAGTAAAAAACTATGAGCAATATTAAAATGATTCCATTATGACACATATGTAAGGAAGGGGAGTTCTTTAAAGGATGTGCATATTTCACATGCTTGAATGAGTTTTAAACTCATAAAAATTGAGATATTTCATCTCTCCTCTCTCCTCATTCAAGTCTAGTTCCAAAAAGTTAGCTTAACTGACCTAAAAATGGTCAAATATTGACCAAACTGATTTAGAAAGTTCTAGAATCAGTTTGTTTGGTTAGGAGCTCAATTTTTCCTATAAATAGAAGCCTCCCCCTTGTTGAAAAATATATAGTGTTTATGCATCGTTACTCTACTCCACCTAAGACAAGAACTATAAATTCATTAATAATTCACTAGTTTTTGGAGCTTCCCTCTTTCTTCAATCCCCATTGGTGGCTCCATCAACATACTTAACCAATTGATTGGTTGGGGGCCTCTACCGTGAACAAAGAATCAAGCAATTTGTAAGGTAATTAGTGAATATTGATCTTTTCTATAATATCTCAAAGTTTCTCTCTTCTCAACCCCTCTCAAGCTTGAGAAGCTTAATTGGTATGGTTTTTTAAATGCTATTGAAGTTAATTAGTGAATAGTAGTGAAGAGTTACATAATTTAATAAATGCTATTGAAGTTAATTTCCATTTATGTTTTAAATTCTAATGGTTTTTATGTAATTTCTCTCTCTCACTCAAGAAATGGTCATACTCATGACCCATTCTCAATCCAAATCAAGCTTTTCATAAAGCTTTTCCTTAACCCAAGATTAAGCTATGCTTGGGGTCAAATTAATGGCTTTTTTCTATGCTTTTAGTTTATGTATATTGATAATTCAATCCATTATAGATTAATGATCCAATTAGAGATCATTTTAATTATTTCCTTAATACTAAGCTTTATCCCTTAGAAAAATTGAGATTTATCAGTCATAGCAGCGGAGCTATGGCAAAATTTTTGTAAAAATTATACATAAAATAATAAAAAGAGGACTTCCTACCATATTCTAGGAATTATCATCCTAGATTAATTGAAAGAATTTCATTATAATCATGGAGAAATTGAATTTTAATATCATGCATAAAGGATAAGTTTTTATATCAAAAGTGTTATTTTTACCATTTTTAATTCATGCATAGAAGTATGCATAATGGATAAATTTTTATATCAAAAGTGTTATTTTTACCATTTTTATTTTCATGCCTAGAAGTATGCATAATGGATAAATTTGTATATCAAAAGTGTTACTTTTATTATTTTATTTTCATGCATAGAAGTATGCATAATGGATAAATTTTTATATCAAAAGTGTTACTTTTATTATTTTATTTTCATGCATAGAAGTATGCATAATGGATAAATTTTTATATCAAAAGTGTTACCTTTACCATTTTTATTTTCATGCATAGAAGTATGCATAATGGATAAATTTTTATATCAAAAGTGTTATTTTTATTAATTTTTATTTTCATGCATAGAAGTATGCATAAAGGATAAATTTTTATATCAAAAGTGTTATTTTTATCATTTTTATTTTCATGCATAGAAGTATGCATAAAGGATAAATTTTTATATCAAAAGTGTTACTTTTATCATTTTTATTTCATGCATAGAAGTATACATAATGGATAAATTTTTATATCCAAAGTGTTACTTTTATCATATTTGAATTTCATGCATAAAGGTATGCATAAAAGTTGATTATTTTAATATAAAAGTGTGTCTTTTATCATATTTGAAATTCATGCATAGAGGTATGCATAAAGGTTGATTATTTTATTATAAAAGTGTGACTTTTATCATAATTGAATTTCATGCATAGAGGTATGCATAAAAGTTGATTATTTTATTGTAAGAGTGTTACTTTTATCATATTGGATTTCATGCATAGAGGTATGCATAAAAGATATTCTTTTTATACTAAAAGTACGATTTTTCTCATAAATGGATTTTATGCATAACTTAGATGCATAAGAGAAATTCTTTTATTCTAAAAGTGTAATTCCTACCAAATTGAATTTATGCATAAGAAGATGCATAAAAGATTGATTTTTACTTCGAAAGTATTAATCTCCTTAAATAGAATTTATGCATAAATAAATGTGTAAAGAAATCTTATATCAAATATAAGAATTCTCTTGTATTCTATAAATAGATATGAGATGTGATAGGATGTGATAAGAGGTGTATAAGATGTGACAAGAGGTGATAAGATGCTTATGAAATAAGTTATTAGGTGATAAGATGAATTAAGATTTGATAAGATGTGTATGGGATGAGGTAAGAAGTGTATGTGATAGGATAAGATGTATATGGGTTGTGATAGGGCGAGAATGGATGTGATGTAAAAGATTAGATGTGAAGGCATATGGGGTTATATGAATGGGAATGTGAAAATGGATGTATGTATGTGGATGTGTGGATGTGGAGATGGGAGTGTGGATGTATGAATGTGGAAAGGGATGTATGCATGAAGATGTTTATGCATAGATGTGAATGTGGATGTAGATGTGGCTGTATAGATGTGGATGTGGAATGTGGATGTGGATGTATGTATGTATGTGGATGTAGATGTGGATGTATAGATGTGAATGGGAAGGTGGATGTGGATGTATGTGAATGTGGATGTAGATGTGGATGTATAGAGGTGAATGTGGATGTAGATGTGGCTGTATAGATGTGAATGTGGAATGTGGATGTGGATGTATGTATGTATGTGGATGTAGATGTGTTTGTATAGATGTGAATGGGAATGTGGATGTGGATGTATGTATGTATGTGGATGTGGATGTATGAATGAGGACGTGATAGTAGATGTATGCATGTGGATGTGGATGTATGGATGTGGATATGGATGTGTATGTATGAATGTGGATGTATAAATGAGGATGTGAAAATGGAGGTAAGCATGTAGATGTGGATGTATGGATGTGAATGTGGATGTGGATGTGTATGTATGAATGTGGATATGGGATGTGGATGTATAAATGAGGATGTGAAAATGGAGGTAAGCATGTAGATGTGGATGTATGGATGTGAATGTGGATGTGGATGTGGATGTATGGATGTAAATGTGGATGTGGATGTGGATGTATGGATGTGGATATGGATGTATGGATGTGAATGTGGATGTGGATGTGGATGTGGATGTGGATGTGGATGTGGATGTATGGATGTGAATGTGGATGTGGATGTGGATGTATGGATGTGGATATGGATGTGAATATATGATATGTGATGTGAAGGAATCTGAAGTGAAGAGATGGAAAATGATGTGATTGGATGAGTACACATATAAATGGAATGTGGAATAAGTAATGTGGATTAATGAGGGATAATGTGGAAAAATGAGAGTTAATATAGAAATTGTATTTGTAAACTGTTTGTAAATGCTGTTTGTAAATGGCTGTTTTATGTCAAGAATGCTGGGGAAGCATTTTGACCGTCTTGTGATTAAGGTCGTGGAGACCTAACTGATAAAGTTGCAACTGCTGACGGAGAGTCAATGGAGGACGTCTCGCGTAGCAAGGTCGACCGAGGTCTTGACCAGCCTCGGTTCGATTAAAATGGTGAGCTTCCGGTACGGTGGATGAGGGACCAAGGAAGCGGCCTATGAGTGAAGCGCTAGGTCACCTTCAAAGGATCCTAGAGGGTGCTGACCATACGGTGCTCGGGCTCTGGGTCGCCTAGGATACCCACGTGTGCGTCGAGGAAGATATTGGAACAAGGAGTAAGAGTTGTTTTGTGAAACCGGGCATGGATCTGGTTGATTGACCTTGCTGGTCTTCAATGGATGAGTCCATGGCTCTTTATATGGATCTGTTGGTTGATCTTGCTGATCTTCAACGAGAGTCCATCTTGATTTTTATAAGTGATTATATTGCCGAGTATTATGGGCTAGGAACTATTGAAAAGGCCCCTGTGTGGACAAGTGGTGAGCGTTCTAGTTGCCAATGATGCCATAGATACTCTGATGAAGGAATGATGGGAAATTATGAATCAACCGGATAAATTGGAAGATTGTGATCAGTGGTACTATGGTTTCATTAAAGGATTGTTTTAAAGTTAGCTGATGCTAAGAAAAAGGCAATTTCATATTGGGTGTGTAAGTGGTGTGGCTAGTTTTATGTTTGCATGAACTTCTGGCTAGGGGACCTTGGAACTCTTTTCCTTGGTACCCGGGACAAAACCTAACCAAATTCCAAATTGGATCCCATCACTACAGTGGTTGGGCGGTTGGCTAACCCATGGGATCGGATGGGGTTAGGCTGGACTGATGGATCCATAAATCGAGACTCAACTTTTGTTATTATGATAGATAAAGTAAATCCCGGACAGTAATTGTTCTATGGATAGGAATCAACGGCTGTGCCTCTTGAATGGGAAAAAAAGCGTTGATCCCAATGATCCAAGTGCAAGTTTCTTCCTTGATCCGACCAAATATCTTATAGATGCAATTGGATCAGTTTGATCAGAAATGATCTTGACTACGTTAGAGTAAAAAGTTATCCTGGAGGAATCACCCGTGCTTTCCGGTAAAGGAAGTTTTTTCGGGTTCGGTTTTGGAACAACCGACAGATTAGTCTCTTATCCGGATATCCGTGGGTGAGGCCCCGAGTGTGGGACCCCTGTCCCGCGCGAGAAGTGCTACTTCCGTTGCTAGTACCCCGAATCCGTTGCTCGGTGGGAACAGGGATCTCACAATAAGAGATGAATATTTTATTATAAAAGTGTTACTTTTAGCATAATTGAATTTCATGCATAGAGGTATGCATAAGAGATGAATATTTTATTATAAAAGTGTTACTTTTAGCTTAATTGAATTTCATGCATAGAGGTATGCATAAGAGATGAATATTTTATTATAAAAGGGTTACTTTTAGCATAATTGAAATTCATGCATAGAGGTATGCATAAGAGATGAATATTTTATGCTAAAAGTGTGACTTTTAGCATAATTGAAATTCATGCATAGAGGTATGCATAAGAGATGAATATTTTATTATAAAAGTGTTACTTTTAGCATAATTGAATTTCATGCATAGAGGCATGCATAAAAAGATATGGGAAGTGATAAGATATGATAAGATGCATATGAGATGAGTTAGGATGGGATAAGATGAGTTAAGAAGTGATAGGATGTGTATGGGATGAGGTAAGAAATGTATGTGATGGGATAACATGTATATGGGTTGTGATAGGGTGAGAATGGATGTGATGAAAAAGAATAGATGAGAAGGCGTATGGGGTTATATGAATGGGAATGAGGAAATAGATGTATGTATGTATGGATGTATGCATGTAGATGTGAATGTATGCATGTGGATGTGTATGTATGGATATATGTATGTGGATGTGGATGTATAAATAAGGATGTGAAAATGGTTGTATGCATGGATGTGTATGAAGAATAATGAAGGTGAATGTGTATGGGAAATAATGTGTCGTTGATATGAATGAATGGATGAGAATGAGTATATATGAAGGGAATGTGGAATAAGTAATGTGGATTGAGGAGGGATAATGTGGAAAGACGAAATTCAATATAGAAACTGTATTTTGTGACTGTTTGTAAATGACTGTTTTATGTCAAGAATGCTGGGAAAGCATTTTGACCATCTTGTGATTAAGGTCGTGGAGACCTTAATTTATAAAGTTGCAACTGCTGACGGAGAGTCAATGGAGGACGTCTCGCGTAGCAAGGTCGGCCGAGGTCTTGACCAGCCTCGGTGCGATTAAAATGGTGAGCTTCCAATACGGTGGATGAGGGGCCAAGGAAGCGGCCTATGAGTGAAGCGCTAGGTCACCTGCGAAGGATCCTAGAGGGTGCTGACCATACGGTGCTCGGGCTCTGGGTCTCGCCCAGGATACCCACGCGTGCGTCGAGGAAGATATTGGAACAAGGAGTAAGAGTTATTTTTTGAAACCGGGCATGGATCTCGTTGGGCTGACCTTGCTGGTCTTCAACGGATGAGTCCATGGCTCTTTATATGGATCTGTTGGTTGATCTTTCTGATCTTCAACGAGAGTTCATCTTGATAAGTGATTATATTGCCGAGTATTATGGGCTAGGAACTATTGAAACGGCCCCTGAGTGGACAGGTGGTGAGCGTTCTAGTTGCCAATGATGCCATAGATACTCTGATGAAGGAGTGATGGGAAATTGAATCAACCGGACAATTTGGCCCATATCCACCATATTAATCCACATCATTCCACACATCACTTCTCATCACCCCACATCATTCCACACATCACTTCTCATCACTCCACATCATTCCACAGATCACTTCTCATCACTCCACATCAACCAGGTCAAAAGTACAGTTACTCTACTTTTTTTACTGACAGAACTTTCTAAGTCTTGGCCATTACTTGGCTCAGTTAAGGGTAACTTTTTTCCCAACTCAACTCAATTAAGTTTAAATTTCGTTCTCTTTTGGACCCTCAGTCCTTTCAAGAATTCCAAGTTCCTTTCCCAGGGAATCTAGGAATAAGTCAGTCACACAATTATTTACGTTCATCCAACTAGTCTTTTTCTGGGAAATCCTTTTCGCGTTCAGAATGTACCCAAGATTCTATTTTTCGAGAATCTAGACGTATACTTCATAATTCCAGAAGTTAAATATGTTCGTGATTCCTCTTTCTAATTAAAAATTATCCATGTTTGCTCGATGCATTCCTATGAATATTTTCCCATTCTTTTCTCAATTTTTCCAAAATAGAATATGCTCAATGTTCCTCTTTTTGAATAAAAGATTTATGCATACGATCACATGGGATTTACAAAATCAATTATACCCATATTTTCTCTTTTAACATAAATATTTATGCACACATACTAATTCATTTTTATCTAAATGAATTATATTCTTAATCATTTCCATAATTCTCATAAATTTAATGAATCTAGAAAATTTGTGCTTAACCTTCTTTATTTTTCTAGCAAATGAATAATGCTCAAAACTCTACTTTTAATATAAAAATTATTTATGCATAAATTCATTTTCTAATGATAAAAATTTTACCATAGCTTCTCCACATTTTCTATGAAATGAGAATACTAAAAATTTCACTTTTAATATAAAAATTATTTATGCATAAATTTCATTTTCTAATGATAAAGATATTACCATAACTTTCCCATATTTTCTATGAAATGAGGATGCTTAAAATTTCACTTTTAGCATAAAAATTAATTATGCATAAAATTCATTTTCTAATGATAAAAATTCTGCCATAGTTTTTCCACATTTTCTATGAAATGATATTACTCAAAGTTCCTCTTTTAGCATAAAATTTAATTTATGAATAAACCTTCATTTTCTAATAAAATTTATTTATACGTAAACTTAAGCTTAAACATAAACATTAATTCATCATAAATCAAGAAAAGCATGGTTTTAAGAGAAAACCCATAAAATAAAATGCTTCCCAAGCATGAGGGAGGTTAGGAAGAAGATTAACAACAAAAAGAGAGCATAAACTTCATTGTTTAGGCTTACCCTTGGTTAGCTTGAAGAAGAGGTTTAATGAAGCACCAAAGCTTCACAATGGAGGGCCAATGAAGAGGGAAGAGGAAAATACACTAAATTGAAAATTACACTAGCATGTAAATACACTAATATGAATATACAAAGGAATAGGGGTTTATTTATAGCTGAGGGAGGCCACCAATCAAGTCCAACTAGAATCTAGAGGCTTCCAGCTTCAATTTGATCTAATTTGGACTAAGTAGGTCAACTCTTCATCTTATGTGAGAATTTACTCCTTTTTGGAGGATTTTCTTTTATTCTTGAATTTTTCTTATTCAAAAAATTGGACTAACCCCATTGGCCCTTTAAAACACTCTTTGGACCTTAATCCATAATTTTTTGAAAATGGGTATCCTTAGGCTAAGGTGTCTAATGCACATATTCAATTAATTTCTAATGTATATTAGAAAACTCTTTTTAAACTTCTATTTCAAGGGAGTTAATCTTAAATAAAAGGGATAAATTTATACCCAAAAATATCTCAAAATTGTATTATCTCTCTCTAAAATATTTTCTCTCTCTAGGACAAAAACAAAGGAATACAGTGTTTTCTTGCATTCTGAAATAGGGGATGATTACAGGGGACTGAGAGGAGAACTTATACATCTTTTTGGGACTGAGGAGGAACCTTACATCCATTATGAAGGGGGGGAATGATTACAAGAGACTGAAGGGGAGATTCTTATATCTTTACACCTCAAAAGCCGGAGGGAGAAATCTTACACTTGGCATGGATTACGAACATATACATGCATATGTCAATAATTGTGTGCTATTTCAAGGTGCTTATAAAGATACATCTCAATGTCCAAAATGTGGAGAGTCTCATTACCGAAGTGATTTTCAAGATAAGATGATTCCTCAAAAGCTATTGAGGCATTTTCTTATCATACTCCATATTCAACATATGTTCTAGTGCAAGTCTATTGCCCAACTCATGACATGCCATGCATACAATTGTTCAAGCATCGATGGCATAATGAGAGTCCCTATGGATTCATCATTGGCATGGCAACACATAAAAGAGGAGTGATCCAAATTCAAGGACGAGCCATGTCACTACGACTTGGATTGGGTGTATAGATGGATTCAATCCATTTGGTCTCAAATCGACATCATGGACCACATGGCTGGTGGTAGTAGTAAACAATATCGCAATTTTCTAATCTTGATTTAGTCTATATTTGTTTGTATTACAATACATTTGGTGCTTCTTCTTTTATGGGATTGGGATGACATTTTGTGCTTCTTCTTTTGTGATATGGGGATATTTTAAGCTCTTTAGAATTCTCTCTGGAATGTGTGGAGTTTTTTTCGAGTACAAAGCTATAGCCACGTGCATAGATGGGTACTGAAATTGTGTACACCCTATGCCCTACCCAGGTCCCCTCTCTCTACTCTGTCTCCTCTTCACGCGGATATGATCCCCATCTCTTAGAGAGAGAGAGAGAGAGAGAGAGAGAGAGATGATGATGATGGTGAATGTTGTGTTCATGCTCTAAGCAGCTCATTTACACATTTTTGGCTGTATTGCTTATGCACTTGTGTTTGAGCAACTTCGTAAACAAGCTTGATGCTGTTAAATGTATTTTTGTGGGATACAGCTCAAAAAGTAAGGGTTACCATTGTTATCATCCTGCTACCAAGTAGGTTCTTGTGATGAGTTGAGATGTTGTATTTGTGGAATATGCAATCCAACCCTTGCTTTCATGTAAAAATAGAAAAATGTATGGTCGCATGACATATTCATCAATACTCTCCTTCCATTGTTCAATGCATGACACATTGAGATAGAGCATCTGGTTAATCAAAGGAATGCTGAAAATTAGCCCACATGTTACAAAACATCCTATTGATGAGACAAATATGGATGACGTAGTTGATGAGGAAGAAGGGAAATTGTGGAGTCTAAAAGTATGCCAAAATGGCTAGTGCAAACACTACGTGACAACAAATTGGCCACTCCTTTGCCTAGTAGAACACGTATAGGCTCTCATCATGCATTTCTTGGTTGACGCAGGTTATGTTCATGTTGCCAGTTTGTGTGATGAAGAGGAACCCGTTTCCTTTGATAAAGCAATGGAATCTAAAAATTGGATGAGTGTTATGCAATTTGAGTATGATTCGATACTCAAAAATGATACATAGGATTTGGTACACTTACCTCTTGGCAAGAAGTCCATTGGTACTAAATGGGTTTATAAGCCCAAACATAAAGCAGATAGTAGTGTTGAGCGATACAAATCTAGGCTTGCAAAGGGATACACTACAAGAGAATGAGAACATAGACGCACAACTTAGACACGCAAACTAGACAGAGATGGAAGTGAGAGAGGGGCCATGGGTGAATTTATGATTTGGTGAGGTTTACGCGGCTACATGCGTGGATATAAGTGCATCTATAGGCGCATTTATATGCATGTCTATAAGTGTGTCTATACTGATATAGACGCGCTTATTATAGACGTGCTCTGTTAAAATTTTTTTTGAATAATCTCGCCTGCTCGACGCCGCAACTATTTTCACTTCCCCTCTGCTCCCTCTGATGTACCTCTTCCTCATGATAAGCTTAAGAGGCTTAGGCATAAGAGGCTTATACTTAAACCTCCTTATGCATAAGGCTTAAGCCTCCTTGTGTATCCATGCTATTCATACTTTTGGGGTTTTGTAATACTAATTCTTTTCTCAACTTTTTGTTTTTTTTTGTAGGTCTTTTCTCAACTTTTTGTTTTGTTTTGTAGGTCTTATAATCCTCTCTTTCAACTTCACCAAAAAGAGGTAAATGCTTTTCTCTCTTTTCGATTTTGTATGTATGCATTAGGTTCTTAAGGCTTTTTTTGTATGCATTACTAATCCTTTCCTCACCCTTTTGTTGGTTTTGTAGGTCTTCTAATCTTCTCTTTCAACATCACCAAAAAGAGGTAAGTGCTTTCCTATGTTTCCTCTCTTTCCTATCTTTTTATCCTCTCTTTCCTCTATTTTTATCTACCAAAAAGAGGGGTTTTGTTTTGTAGGTTCTGTATACATAGAGCTTAATCTTATCATAGATCTCTAATCATAGAGCTTAATCTATGCATTAAGCTCTATTCGTAGAGCTTAATGCATAGATTAAGCTCTATGCATGCATTCATAATGCATAGAGATCTATGCATAGACCTTTATGCATGCATTAAGCTCTATGCATAGAGCTTAATCTATGCATGCATTAAGCTCTATGCATGCATGCTTAATGCATAGTGCCAGGGTACGGTTTAGTTTAGGCTAGCATGGCTTGCATAGTGCTTTATGCATAAGCCTCATGCATAGCTTTATGCATAAGGCCTCATGCATAGCTTTATACATAGGCTTTACGCATAAAGCCTTATGCATAATGCTTTATGCACAAGCTTTATGCATGACCTTATACATAGCTTAAGGCCTCATGCATGCTTTATGCATAAGCTTTAGCATAGCTTGCATAAGGCTTGCATAAGGCTTGCATAGTGGCATAGTTTGCATAAGGCTTGCATAGCGGCATAGCTTTCATACTCTTTTGTATGTATGCATTACTAGTCCATTACTCACCCTTTTGTTGGTTTTGTAGGTCCTCTAATCCTCTCTTTCAACATCACGAAAAAGAGATAAGTTCTTTTCTATCTTTCCTCTATTATTATTGCATCCTTGGGTGCTGGGAATTTGTTTTGTAGGTTTGCGCATAACCCTCATGCATAAGGCCTCATGCATAGCTTTATGCATAGGCTTTATGCATAAGGCCTCATGCATGCTTTATGCATAAGGCCTCATGCATAGTTTTATGTGCTTAAGGCCTCATCCATAGTGCTTTATGCATAGTTTTATGCACTTAAGGTCTCATGCATAGTGCTTTATGTATAGTTTTATGCACTTAAGGTCTCATGCATAGTGCTTTATGTATAGGCCTTATGCATAATGCTTTACGCATAAGGCCTCATGCATAAAGCATTATGCCTAAAGATTTATTATGCATAAGGCCTAATGCATAAAGCATTATGCTTAAATCTTTATGCATAAGGCCTCATGCATGCTTTATGCATAAGCTTTAGCATGCATAAGGCTTGTATAGCGGTGTAGTTTGCATAAGGCTTGCATAGTGGCATAGCTTGCATAAGCTTTTGTATGTATGCATTACTAATCCTTTCCTCACCCTTTTGTTGGTTTTGTAGGTCCTCTAATCCTTTCTTTCAACATCACGAAAAAGAGGTAAGTGCTTTTCTATCTTTCCTCTATTATTATTGCATCCTTGGGTGATGGGGATTTGTTTTGTAGATTTGCGCATAAGCTTTATGCATGTTTTATGCATAATGCTCATGCCTTTTGTTGGTTTTGTAGGTCCTCTAATCCTTTCTTTCAACATCACGAAAAAGAGGTAAGTGCTTTTCTATCTTTCCTCTATTATTATTGCATCCTTGGGTGATGGGGATTTGTTTTGTAGATTTGCGCATAAGCTTTATGCATGTTTTATGCATAATGCTCATGCATGCTTTATGCATAAGCCTCATGCATAACTTTATGCATAAGCCTCATGCATAACTTTATGCATAAGGCCTCATGTATAAGACTTCTCTAGCTTGCATAAGGCTTCTCTAGCTTGCATAAGGCTTGCATAAGGCTTCTCTAGCTTGCATAAGGCTTGCATAATATTTTTTTAATATTCTCTTTGTTTGTATAGATGTGGCATGGGTCCTCATCCTCTTGTCTCACCAACCCACACGTTGAGACTCTCATCGAGTCTCAATGACGGTTTGCTAAGGAGGTAGAGGGCATCTTTGGCTATACTCCCACCCTCCTTGAGCAGTTGCCAGCCTATGTAGCAGGCACCCCTTTACCATATCAGGTCCAACAGAGTCCCTTGCTGGGCACTTTACCCTTGCCAGGCACTTCACCTACCTTTACATTCACCCCTCATCTGTCAACCCAGCTAGTGCTATAGCATCTCCTACACCTCCACCTTCAAGAGATGTGACACCTCACAGTTATCATGGCTCTCATGAGAGTGGAATTCATCCTCGTAGGGAGGGTAGTCATGGAGATAGTGGCGGTCCTACTCACGCCGCCCACACTAGCACTGAGAGTGGAGGTAGAGGAGATAGAGGATGCCTAGGGTAGTGCTTTGGGGGTGGGGATAGTTCTTCAGAGTCACCACCACATCATGGTGTTGATATATCATATTATGATATCACAGATGTGGGTGGCATAGTTGATGACTCTCATGGGAAGGAGGTGGTAAACTACTTGCGCCAAGTAGTTTTTGCACACTATAAAGACTGCTTTGTACATTTTAAGCAGCAAAGGGAGATCTTAGTGGATGATTGCATTAAAGCTTTCCACAAGAAGTATCCTAATCCTCACGACCAAAGGTTTAATAGTAGATGGGTGCGACACAAAATCAAAGACATACTTAAGAATAGGAGGTCTCTAGTAAGGAGACATGCAAAGGACGAGAAAGCCCATATAGATGCCGGTCAAAATGGACATGGTAAGCCATCTACTACTCATAAGGGCGAGTGGAAGAAAGCCAAGAAGGAGCTCTTAGAAGGAGTAGTGAACCAGCAACAAAGAGAAGTGCGATGAATACAAATGGAGCGATATAGATCGTCGCACTTCGGATCTGGAGGTCGTGCATCATGGGAGACTGAGTTTGTATGTGTAGTGCAACTTCATGTCTTTTCTTTGTATTCTCTCTATTTGAGTTGTGTTATAATGTTTATCTTGTGATGTAGCGCGACATTTTGGGTAGAGATCCTACCCCAGCAGAGACTGGCTACCATCGTCTGCACAGTAGAGGAGATACATGGGATTACCTTCACAATGAAGGGATCATCTCCGACAAACAATACAATCAAGCAAGGATAAAACCAATGCAGGTACTACTTTTTATTTTTATTTACAAAACATGTTTTGACCTTTATAATATTTTCTATTTTTATTTATATATATCTTCACTTTGTGTAGGCACAAGGTGGACAAGATGACTCGGAGAGTGATGACTCCTCCGAGTAGTCACCCGTTAGTTTTTCTTCATGTATAGTTTTGGTTTATGCAACTATGTTTCTTTTTCAAACCTCATGTGGCTACCATCATGTATGGACAACAATGTCTTGGATAGAAGATGAAATTTTTCATCTTCTTTATGTATCTATGTTTTTATTCAAGCCTTACGGTCATGTATGGATAAATTTTTGGATATAAAATGTAATTTCTCATCTTCATTAATCAATATTTGAAGTGTGTTCACAAATCTTTTTGTGCATATCTATCTTTAATTTAAGTTATTTTGTTGATATCTTTGTTGATCTTGATTCGTCTATGTACAAGTAAGCAAAACCTTAAACCAGAGAGCTACATATGCAGAAAATGCAGATGTGCATGTGTAGAAAATGCAGCCGTACATCTGCACAGGCAGCTCTCTGGATTTTTTTTTTAAATTTTAGAATGCGTCTATAATGATATAGACGCGCTTATAGACGCAAATATAGATGCACCTATAGACGCACTTATAGACACCTGTCTATAGATGCAATTTTAGACGCGTTTATAAACACGCCCATAACATTTTAAACCATATTGTCAAAATGCATCTATAAACGTGCCTACGGTCGCTTTTCCTTGTAGTGTTATGCACAAGATAAAGGCATTGACTATGGTGAAACCTTTGCACCCACATGTTGTATGACTACCATGCGGACTATCATTGCTTTCTTGAATGGAGATTTGCATGAGGAGGTCTATGCCAGCCTTGTAGTTTTGTTTAGAGAAGAGAAATTAAAAGTATAGAGATTGAAGAAAGCTTTATATGGCCTTAAGAGCATGGTATGAAAAGATACATGCATACTTAGTTACATAGGGTTTTTGCAAAAACAGCCCAACTGACAATACCCTCTATATTAAGGGGACTAAGGATGTTTTTTTAGTCATCATGTTATACGTTGATGACATGCTACTCAACAGGCCCTAATGATGATTGTATTTTAGCTTTTATAGTAGATGATTTAGAGAATTCTTTTGAGAAGTCATTGTATCTTATGTTTTATAATCTTATTTGATAGCGTTTTTGATGTACTAGAATTAGAACTATCTTGTTGTTTATGTTCTGTTTGTTTTTTTGTGATAACAAAATTTCTCTTCAAGTGTGCCAAATCATCAATGGGTGCCTACTTTGCACAAAAGCAGGCACACATGGTTACATTCCCCAACGACATCTTCTATACTTGACTAAAGATTATAGAAGATGTCGAGAATGGCAAACTTGGGGGAAAGAAGCCTAATCCATCTCATTTTAGATGCTTGTGTGTTTTAGAAGAGGACATGATCAAGCTTATTCAAACAAAGCTTTTGAAAAGAACATCTTACTCTTGAAGGGGGTTGCAGAGACAAGGAAAAGATTGACATGGTTGATAGAGTGATGCTACTAAAGCAAGATAAGGTTTTGTAAGAACAGCTATTGCTTCAATTTGACTGGAAGGAACTAGCTTCAACTTATCACATTAATGACAGTGTCTACCATGTGCTTCATCAAAAATGTGAGCCATGGATAAAGGCAAGATTGTGGTTGGTAAGACAAACTTGAAGTTTCCATCAGATGCAAAGGGTTACATACAATGGATTGTTGCTTTCAATAGGGGAGAGCAGGTTGTGACTGATATTCCATGGCGTATTCCCATTGTGAGCTTAGAAATGGAAGGCGAACACTTTTTAGCTCAATTTTATCAAAATCAAATGCCAATTGGATTGTGTATCTTGGAAAGCACAGAAGGGAGTGTAAGAGATATGCAGTGGAGCATTGAGAGATTTTCTTAATTGTTGAATGGTATCATGGCAGTCTCACAGTCACAAATAAGCATTCCTTGCCTTTTAAAGATTGTTGATATTGTGCGTCTGCAAGATGCTCTACAAAAAGTGTCAACGTGCTTTTTTTTAAAGCAAAGAAAACACGTATGAAGGCTATGACAACTATGTTCGCGCTCAGGCTCCCATCTTAGATGCAACCATGTTACCATTGGAGTATGATAAAGCAAAGAGTATGGACCCCATAGTCTTTTTATAAACTAAAAAAGGATATGGTCATCGATCAGTGCATAAAGAGTCAATGTATGCAAGATCTTATGAGATGATTGATGCATATAGTAATGGCTTTGTGTCAAAGCAAGCACTGAAGGCAAAAAGAGAGGTAATATGTCTAGTTAAGAGAGCTCAAGAGCATGATGACATGCATTCCAATCTCTTGTAATTTGCAAAGTCGGATCATAGTGTCAGACAGTGGGCAAAGATCCCTGAGGACCCACAACCAACTGCTACTTCTACCTCCCCAAGCATTTGTTTTGCAAAGCAGCTGAAGAAGCCCAACCCTTTCCTGTGAGACAAATTTCTACTACAGGTTTGGTTTCTAAGCTTATACGCTCAAAGAAAAGAAAATAATTTGTGTAACTGTTCCACTAGATTCTAAGAGAGCTTTCTTCTACAAGGAGTCTCATGAGCTAGCGGCATTGATTTTGTAAATATCTTTTTCTTTATTGAATATAAATTTGTCGTTTACCTTAAGGTGTCTAGTTAAATATTTTGTGAAAGTTATTCTTGTCTCTTCTCTATGCACAATAGAATGGCCCTAGGTCCAAACTACATATGAAAAGTCAGGTTTTTTGCTATGCACAATCCCTTTTATGCACAATATAGGTATTTAATACTGGTCATAGAGCCGTTCTTTTTATGCACATCAACCTTAAGATTGGCCCTAGGGCCATTCTTGCAATGCTCTAGTGTATTCTTCCAAGAATGGCCCCAGGACCATTCCAGTCTTGCATGCTCTTCAAGCCTCAAGATTGTATTGGAATGGCCATGGACCATCCAAGACTTGCCCTAGGGACATTCTTGATGAGCATGTGCATGCAAGGATGGCCAGGGGCCATTCTAGCCTTGGTGCCACCAAACTTTCTTGCATGCTCTTGGGCACCCAAGAAAGGCCCTAAGGCCATTCTATTCTTGCACAATAGGTGCAAGAATGGTCCTAGGGCCATTCTTTCATGGGAACTAAGGCCACTATTTTGATATAAGGACCTCAAAAATCACCCTCTGCTGAGGTACCCTAGGGCATGCAAGAATTTCCCGTGAGCCATTCTTGCATGATCCCAGGGTTATTCTCTAAGTCTAAGGCCATTCTTATATCCTCTTTTGTTCTTAAGGTTGTGTTGGAATGGCCATGGCACATCCAAGAATGTCCCTATGGCCATTCTTTTCATGCACAATAAGTGTAAGAATGGGCCATTCTTGATGCTCTTGTGCATGCAAGAATGGCCTGGGGGCATTTTAGCATGGGCTTGGTAGATCACCCAACTTTTTTGCATGCTCATGGGCATCTATGAATGGTCCCTAAGGCCATCCTTGCATGGCAAATAAAGCCCTGGTTTTGCCGTAAAGGTCTCAAAGAACATGTAAGAGTGGCCTTGGGAAATCCTTGAATGGCCCCATGGCCATTCTTGCATGACCTAATGGCCTCAAGGAGGTCATATTTGAGATGGCCATGGGGCATCCAAGAATGGCCCCTAGGGCAATTCTTTTCATGCACATGAGGTGCAAGAAACGGCCACTACTTGCCTTATAGGCCTCAAACAACATGCAAGAGTGGCCCCTGGGGCATCCTAGAATGGCCTCAGGTGCAAGAATGGTCCTAGGGCCATTCTTTTATGGCAAATAAGGTGGCCTGAAAGAGTATTCAAGAGTGGCCTGAAAGAATGGCCATTTTTGTCATGCACAAGTGCAAGAATGGCTCATGGGCCATTCGTTTCTTGCACCACAAGTCGAAGAATTATCCTAGGGCCATTCTTGCATGACCCAAGGGCCGTTCTCCAAGGCCATTCTTGCATCCTCTTTCAATCTTAAGGTTGTGTTAGAATGGCCATGGGGCAACTAGAATAGCCCATTCTTGATGCTCTTGGGCATGCGAGAATGGCCCAAGGGACATTCTAGAATGGGCTTGATGGATCACCCAACTTTCTTGCATGCTCCTGCACATAATAGGTCAATTCTCATCTCTCCACATATAGATGAGCATAGAGTGGCCTCAAGGAAAATTTATGCTCTGTATATTGATGAGAAAAGAGATATTCTCTTCTTTAATGTCATAGATCCAATTTATACCTTTGTTAGCATTTATATATTGGCTTCAAGACATGCTTTTCTACATACAACCATGTATAATGCACAAGCTAGTATAGAATAGTTATAGCATGGATTTCTAATTTCACTTATACTACTTGTTCTTGGTACAGACCCAGAAAATCAAGCATACCTCCCTATACCATGTGTTGCGCGATATGTGAGAGAGTGTGATCCTCTTGGAACATCCATTTTTCCTATTCCCAGTGATGAAATGTTTGAAATAAATAATGTAGCCTTTATGGTCCATTCTTCAACCAAACAAGAAGCAGGTCTTGAAGTTTTTTTATCCTCTTCTCTTCCAAGAGGTGTGAATATTTTGGGATGGTTGCATCATGAGTGCATGTACTATCTCTCAGGTTGTTGATGAGGAAGCTCCCCATGTTTGGATGGCAGAAGAATCAAGTAAAATATCAGAAGAGGTGTTATGTGGAAAGGGACTCCCAGTATGTCTTGATCATGAGACGAACAAGAGAATTTAAGTATTTTTGTGATCTACAATTCAGAATGTATGCAAAAATGGATCAAAGAGCATGACAAAGAATGGCAAGAGAATATGCGAAGAACATCAGGCAATGGGTGATTCCCATCATGTCAATGACATGGATACAAGAGTGAATAAAAAAGGTGCAAGGAGAAGGTGTGCAAGTTGTGTGAGGAGTTTGAGCTCAATCTCGGGTGTGACAAGGAGGTAAGATATGGCATGGATGCACTTCCAGTATTCTATGTGTGTGGTTTTGTGATATTAATATTCTCTACACTTGTGAGTGCTACCTAAGTATGTCGGTAAGCTACCGGCATGCACCAAGAGCTCCGGGTGCATGCCGGTAGCTTCCAATGCATGCCGATAAATATCAACATGCGCCAAGAGCTACTAGCATACACCAAAAGAACCCAATGCATCCCGGGTGCTACCTAAGTATGCCAATAGTTGTCTGGATGTACCGAGACCTACCAACGCATGTCTGGTGCTACCTAAGTACCAGGTAGCTTCCACTGCATGCCAGTAACTCATGACATGCAGCGAGAGCTCCCAATGCATGCCAGGTGCTACTTAAGTATGTCGGTAGCTATTTACTAGAATGCACCGAGAGCTCCCAAAATGCATGTCGGATGCTACCTAAGTACCGGGTAGCTTCCAACACATGCTAGTAACTCCCAAAATACACTGAGAGCTCCCAATTCATGCTAGTAGCTACTCGCATGCACCAAGATCACCGAATGTGTGAGGTCCCCCGTCCGGTCTGGGGCTCCTGCCCGCTGGCGGCGGAAGCGGCATCGGCCTCCCACACGGGGATGGGTCCACACACTCAGGGCCTCGCCCGCGGATGTCCGGGAGACGAGAGGCTAGCCCGGGCGGCCCTGGTGGGCCCGGAAGACTCCTCTCGCCCCAAAAGGCACGGGCGATTCTGCCAATTGGGAAAAATCTTCTAGCGGGGAAATTACTCTAACGAGTCAAGTCTTAACTAAATAAACTGATCTGACCAAACCTAAAGTCACATGGTCAGATCAAGAAGAGACTTGCACTTGGTCCATGGAATCACCGCTTTTTTCCTCATTTATGAGGCACAGCCGATGATCCCCTCCCACAGAACAAGGTCTTCTTAGGATTTAAGACTAAATAACGTAACAAATTGTACCTACTTGTTTCTTAGGAATCCTCCGATCCAGCCATCCGGCCCATGGGTTACTCGACCACTAAATTGGTGGGATTCCTTTATAAAGATTTGGTTGGGTTTTTGCCCGGGTACTGAGGAAAAGAGTTCCCAGGCCCCCTAGTCGGCGATTTATGCAAAAATCAAGGTAGGCATATCACGTACACACCCAATATAAAATTGCCATTTATAACAGATTCGATTGGCTTTAAAAACAATCCTTCAATAGAAATCATAATATTTTTGATCATCATTTTCTAAAATTCCGAGTCCATTGTATTATAAAAATGAATCCTCTGAACTCTCCATTGAAGACCAGCTGGCCAACCAACGAGATCCAGTATCAAAATTTGGTTCTCAAAAATCTTTCCTTTTTGTCCATTCGAAATCTTCCTTAATGTATGCATGGGTCTCCTAGCAACCGCGAGCCCGTGCATCGCCTGTCAGATCCCTCTAGGATCCTCTTTAGGTGTCCTAGCACTTCACTCAAGGACCGCTTCATCGGTCCTCGCCCATCGTACTGGAAGCGCACCATTTTAACCATACCGAGGCTGGTCAAGACCTCGGCAGGCTTTGCCGCGAGCAACGTCCCTTGATGACTCCCTGCCAGTTGTTCCAAAACAAACCTCCTCTTAGAAAAACATAAGCCAAATGCTTCCTCCAGCATTCTGGCGTAAAACAATCCTTTGAATGAAAAAATAGAGGTTCTAATGCAAGTAAAATTCGATTTTGAGATCGGTTCCAAAAACCCTTTTTCCATAATTTCTAGTTTCATAATGAGGATCCTTGATCTCTCATGAGGGTAATCTACCCATAATTTTATCCATTTGTCCAACTAGATTCTTGGTGAGTTTGGTCAAGGAAAAACTAGATTAGTTTCGGCAGTCTATTCTTTGGATTCAGTAATTGGAATTGGTCACAAAGTTTTTGTCTGATTCAGATCGAGAGAAGGACAATTAGGTTTATTGTCCGTCCCTCACATAGTCTAACCAAATTCATTCCGTTTAGTTCTACAAGGATTCCCTTCAGATAAACTTCTAGTTTTAGGTAAATATAAATTTAGTGATTTTACCAATTAAAATATCCAAAGATATTCCTTCTATCACATAATTTCTCAACCTTAATTCATTAGGTAGAATTATGGTGAAAATTCATCTTTTAACTAAAATATCAATACCTTTTTTTTTAATAAACTTGAAATCCTTCTTTTTCTCATTTCAATGAGTGTAATCCAATTGTCATGGGAATTCCTCTTTTACCATAAATTAAATCTCTCTAAAATTCTTCTTAAAAAATTACACAAAAAAATATCCATGAATTCAGTTAAGCTAAAAATCCCACTTTTCTCATTTAAATATTTGAATTCCAATATGGTGGGAATTCCTCTTTCATCATTTAAATTTATCTATACAAAAAGATAATTTTAACTAAATTTTCTCTTAAAATTTAAATAAAAATCTTCATTAATTCCTTTACACTAGGAATTACACTTTCCTCATTTAAATATTTGGATTCCAATATAGTGGAAATTCCTCTTTCATCATTTAAAATTTATCTATGCAAAAAGATAAATTTAACTAAAATCCTTCCTTAATTTTTAAATAAAATATACATTATTTTAGCATTCTAATTTTTTTCTCTTAATTCATTGGAATATTTAATTTTTTGCCCCTCCTCCTGACATTGAGGGTTGGCCCCACCAATGCTCAAATGAAGGTTTTTTTCCATTGTCATGGGGATTACTCTTTTAACATAAAAATGAATTACTAGAAATTTCTATTTTTTCTAATTTATTATTTATGCATAAACATAAAAATATATATATATTTTAAGTGTGTTCACAACATAAAGTTTATATACCACTTGTTTCTTATAATGTACCTAAAAATCATTCTACAATCTATTATTTAGTATCTTCTCTTTTGTTCTTCTATAATTTAAAGCCCCTCGCTCAGGGTTTGATTAGCACCTTGTACTAATAGCTTTGCACAGGAAGTACCATTCTATAACATGCACCTAGGGCCATTCTTTTATGGTAAATAAGACTATTGTTTTGTCTTGAAGGTCTCAAAGAGCATGCATGAGTGGCCATGGGGGGCATCTTCATGCACAAAAAGAGCAAGGATGGCCTAGGCCATTCTTGCATGACCCCAAGTCCTCAAGGTCATGTTGGAGATGGCCGTGGGGTATTCAAGAATGGACCTCGGGCCATTCTAGCATTGGCTTTGTGGATCACCCAACTTTCATGCATCCTTCTAGGTATCGAAGAATGGCCTTAGGGCCATTCTTGGATCATCCAACTTTCTTGCATTCTCCTCAGCATCAAAGAATGGCCTTAGGGCCATTCTTTTCATGCACAACAGGTGTAAGAATGGCCATGGGTTCTTTCTTTTTCATGGCAAATAAGGCCCTTGTTTAGCCGTAAAGGCCTTAAAGAGAATTCAATAGTGGCCTTGGGGCATCCAAGAATGGCCCTAGGGCTATTCTTTTCATGCAGAACAAGTGCAAGAATGGCCTAGGGTAATTTTTGCGTGACCACAAGTCCTCATGTCCTTTGTCTATAAGTTTTCTCAAGGTCTAGATTAGCATGTCTTACTAGGACTCTTATATTGTGGTAATATATTGTTGTGTAAGAAGGGGTACATAATGATTCTCAAGGTCTAGATTAGCATGCCTTACTAGGACTATTATATTGTGGTAATATATTGTTGTGTAAGAAGGGGTACATTATGATTCGAGGGACATCCTACTATACACACTTTTGTACTATTTCTCTTTGAAATGGCCCCAAGATCACTATACCACTAGTAAGTCCTTGTTTGAGCCTAGACATAAAGGGTTTTATTCTTTCCTTGTCTTGTAATGAATGAAGGAATTTGGCTAATTATCTGTGTTCCTATTTCAGATTATAGCATAGGAGAAATCTTGGCAAATCAAAATGTTTGCGAGCTGTCAAATCCGTTGATGCTATGTTGGCATGTTTCATTATCTTTGGTACCATGACAACCAATGTTTGCATCTGTGCCTTCACTTAAAGATCAAAGAAGGGTTCTCATTCTTGATATGATTGGAATACTTCTTGAATCATTTGAGCTGGACCATGTTGATGAGATGCCATATTGGACTAAGCATATGTGAATAGTTCAAGAAAGCAATGAACTGTACCATGCTGTGCATTTGGATGTAGAAAATGTCTTAGATTTTTGCTTTAAATGTTCGAGGTTTGGATTTGGAGCAGATGCAAATTAGATGATATTCTTCACATCCTCAATTTATGTCTTCCAAAACATCATATGAAATTCAACGTGCTGAGCCAAGAGATGTGCCAAGACACTGGGATGTTCTTTAAAAGCCTATGTTCTTTGGCTATGAGCATGCTTACAACAAGAACCTACCAGCAATCTGGACATATTTTCAAGACTTGGATGGAGACAACACTTTGATTTTTGATGACACACCATTTAAAATTATGTGGAACATGCCAGGTTCCTATCTTGTATTTCCAAAGCCGTGGAATTAGACACCAAAGGAACTTCAAGGCTTCTTAAAAACCACAACTATCCATTGGTTGTGTCAATGGTTATATGCTCATAATAAGAGACGCTACACATAGAACAATGTCTTTCAGACTAAGATTAATCTTGAAACAAAGATTATATTGGAGAAATATTTATGGAGGCAACGTCATTAAAGGAAATGTGCTTTGAACACAAAAGCAATGTTCATTCATGTATGTTATCACAAATCTTGTAAATATTTCAAGCCAAAAGACCCATCTTGACATACAAAATCTCAATGGGTATTTCTTCACTTGTATAACAGAAATGTAATTCTATTCTGTACTCTCCTATGAGATAATGTACATTTCTCACACAAGAAATAAAAAATTTAATGTTATTTGCTAGAGCCTCAAGTCTTATGTATCTTGTTTATTGGTATTCCTCTTTTCTTTATTGATTCATGTAGAAGTCTCAAATTTGATTACAAATGCAAGTTATTTGAATCATTCTAGTTTATACCAATTCAAGTGTCAAGATCAATAACTATCATGCATGGCCTATTGTTATTTGAATCATTCTAGTTTATACCAATTTAAGTGTCAAGATCAGTAGCCATCATGCATGGCGTATCGTTTGTTGGTGTCTCCTTTCACATTATTTTATATTTTCAGATTTTTCTCATCTTGCACCACTCCCATTATAAACAATCAGAGGTACAAAATGGTCCTAGGACCATTTCTCTATTAATACACGTTTTTGTTCTTAAATTTAAGGGAGTCTTGTGCAAGCATAATTCCAGATAAGGAACATAGTTTAAGGGACCTATGTAGCAGCGTCTAGAGTAAAACTTATTCTATTATTCGAACTAAAAATTTACTTATTATTTGAAGGTGCACATTAGCGCTAGAATGGTTGATTGCCCACAAACTCCCATGTAACTTCAATGTGTTGCATATAGGGTTTGTTCTACTTTTATTTCAAAGCACCAAATTACAAGAGTTTCTCTTTACTCTACAGCCTTAGAATGGCCCTAGGACCATTCTTTTATCTTGTTCTTGGACTACACATGGGGCTCCTAATTTCATAGTATATATCATATATTTCAAAGCACCAAATTACAAGAGTTTCTCTTTACTCTACAGCCTTAGAATGGCCCTAGGACCATTCTTTTATCTTGTTCTTGGACTACACATGGGGCTCCTAATTTCATAGTATATATCATATATTTCTTAACAATTTTGCGGAGTCTTTTAATACTTTTTCACACAAAAAGCATACAAAAATGAAAAACACGACCAACCTAGGAATGGGATTTTTCCCATTTTATCTAATATGGTGTTTATATATATATAAGAATTTTAAAAAAAGGAAAAAAAAGAAAAAGAGAACTTATATTTATATAAACTTCAAAGTCTTTTATTTAAAAAAAAAGCTTTCTATTAAATCTTCTACTCTTTTCATTTTTGTATATATATATATATATATATATATGTATGTATGTATGTATGCATGCATGTATTTATGTATGTATGTATGTATATATGTATGTCTATATATATAACAAGAGTTTTAAAATCTTAAAATTTTATATTACAATCTCTTAAAAACTAAATTCAAAGGCTTTCAAATGTTTTTATCTCCTATATTTTATCTAACTTAAATCTCCCATGATTATATTATTATTATTAATGTTAATTCTTTCACAAAATGCCGAAGTTACTCCAAGGCCTTACTTCTCAAGGCTTAAAAGAGACGCTAAATTCTTTGTTCTAATCTAATTATTTTTGTGATGCAGAGATTACGATATTTTCAGGATATCTACAACAATGTGCGAAACTTCAAGAGTTTTCATATTTTTATTGTTGTGATATTTGAACACCACTTTTATTGTTTTATTCTCAACTCATCACACACCTTGAGGTAAATTTTCTTATCTGTGAATATTAATTGCATCAGTCATATCTACATTTGTTTATGTAACACTTTATCATGTAGATGTGCTTACCCAACATCATATGAGTACGTATTCAACCCATTCATTAATTGCATTATGTGCTTAAAATTGACACTAATTAATTTAAGATATATGAATCCTGGAACTTCTTTTAAATGTTTGTTACCATGTATGTAGCATGTGCAATAATATTTCTTTTTCAGAATGATTCCATCACTCCTAAGTAATTAATGCATTATATATACTTGCAATATTTGTGACCTTTTAATGATGTATTTTGTAGCAAAGCTATTTGACACTTACAAGAAAGTTACTACTATCTATAACTTTGTAAATAATTCTTCCAATATCTTTATGTAAGTTTTATCTTTCAAATAGTGATTCAAATACCATCCAAGTTTGTTTCTCCTTTCCATCCTTACAAATATAATGATCATGCTTAAATATTTACGCATAGAATTTCAAACCATATTACTATAAGTTTTATTTCTTATAAGGTCATAATTTAATATAACCCTATTTAGGTTTGGAAGAGTAATTATATTTCAATCCATTAACATTGTTTCTTATTTTTCTCAATGTAGACCATCATTAAAATTGAATATATAAAAGGTACGACTCTCTTACGCTTAAGTTTCATCTTTATTATTCAAGTTTATTTCAACTTCAAATGTAAATTAATCTTTCATCATTTAGACTTGTTCACTTAATCAAGATTGTTAGAATTGTACTAGTCATTCACGTTTATATTTGCGCTTAAACTTTTGATGTATTGAAAAAACCATTTTATCTACTCTTCATAATCTCACACTCTCTCTAGCAGTTTTTCAACTCAAGGTTAGTATTTCCTATCCATAATCAATTTATCTGTTATAATGTTAAGTTTCTTGTGGATTTTGTTTAACAACTCACGTACCTTTGAGTATAAAAACTCTTTTGACAAATAATTTCAATGACACCAATGATGGAGGTATATATTCACTTCCTTTTATACAACTTTTTCATAAACATAAATATATAATATTTTTCCAATCTAATTAGAACCTAATTAATAAACCATAGATTTGACATTAAGATTATTTCCAGTTCAGTAATTTAAATAAAATTTCTAGATAAAGAAAATTTATTTTAGAATTTAAGTTTCAGAGGGGAACTGGCCACTCCGTCTCAAACTTCTATTCTGAAGGAAGTGATGTATGGAATTAATCTGGTAGCATGGGACATCAAATTGGTTTCATATACTTACTCCAGACACATTTATGTTTTCTATCTTTTACCATTCTATGTGTGTATGTGCAACGCGCCTATGTGGTATGGGACACTTAAACTCATCTTACATACATTCATTTGATTGGTTCATTGCATATGCATTATGTGTAGATCTAGTCTTCCACACCAATCATAAAGCCATCCTCTCATGTTTATGCAACTGTATATCGGGGACGCCCGTATATGGCATGCTTTTGGGCCTCCACTATTTGTTTCAATTGGTTCGTATGGAGGGGTGATTCCCGAGTTACTTATGCCTGGCAAACATGTGTGTGGCTATTATTTGAATACTTATGGGTTGTCTATATCTCAAGACGACATTGGGATTAATTTATATGTTCAATTAATTGTTTAACTAATGTGGACAGTGTCTAAGTATAGCCAATGAGAAGTGCGAGGGTACCGATTGAGGTGTCGTATGGCTGGTGGATTGATTGATGGTATGAAGATGATGATCATTTTATGTGAATCGTGTATTAGACTTTTTGTGCATATTATTTTTTATTGATCAATGTGACGATCACCAATTTAGGTACCGCACGAGTTTTTCTTGTTGGTATTCCATGTCCATAAGAACCTCTAAGCCATGCCTTTGTGCCTCTGAGCCATGTTCTGGCCGACCTCTGAGTTTACCTTGCAAGTTATGACATCAATACCTACGAGTTCTCTCAACATTTTTCTTACACAACTGAGGACAGTTGCGTCCTCAAACGGGAGGACTATTACAGGTATATATTTTATCATAATTTTTTTATGAATTAATAATCGTAGAAAAATATGCTTAATTTAATTTATGCAGGATTCAGCTTAATGGAATGTGCAAATGTGCACAAAATTATTTTATGTAACAAAGCCCATTAGCAATTATATTTGGGCAAATGTTTTATATGTACAAATCTTAGGAGACTTCATATGGTTAAAAAAATGTAAAGCAATACCCAAAAGTGGGAAAAACAAACCCATTTTGTACGCACATCTATTATTATCTCCTTGGGCTATTTTTATAAATAAAAATTCTCTAAATACTCATGTCGTGGAAGTGGAGCTACACGGCATGGGGGGGAGATTGCACCCAATCTTATCTTGATGGTGATTTTATTCTATTTCTCTTGCCTTGTGTTATGCTATGTTATTTAGCTTCAATTTAATTCAAGTCTTTGTTTCAATTTTTGATGTATTTTATGAGTTTTAAATTATTTCTTCAAGAAGTACAAAAGGGTCCCATGATAGAAACATGGATATATCCCCATATTTCTTGTAGTTTTTTGAGATGTCTTTATGCACTCTTTTCAAACTTTGGTGGTTTTTGATCGAGTCTCTCCTTTCCCCCATGGCTTAGATGGGATAGCTTCATCTTGTAGTTTTTTGAGATGTCTTTGTGCACTCTTTTCAAACTTTGGTGGTTTTTGGTCGAGTCTCTCCTTTCCCCCATGGCTTAGATGGGACAACTTCATCTTGTACCCCCCCTCTTTCTAACCCTTGGACTCTCCTATCAAATAAAGCACATGTTTCCTTATGCCTTTTTGACCCACCTTTGGCTTCTCACCTTTAGCTTCTGTGGAGATGGAGGGTGAGGCTGGGGCTTTTGTAGAGGTGGGGGGGGATCCCAACTTCTTGGGAGTGGACTTGCATTGGTGGTGCTGAGTCGTTTCCCTTCCTCTGTTTTATCATTCTTCTTTTGTTGTTACTACCATTTCCTTCTTTGCATCATCTTTTCCTTGTTTGGGACCCTTGTGCCTTACCTTTCTTTCGCCTTCTATCATTGTTGGGGCTCTTGGATCTTGAACTTATTCCATCCTCTTGAACTTTGGCCTTCTTTGCCTCTGGTTCACCTTCTTGAAAATTATTCCTCTTCTTGGGCAATTGGCTCTCCACCTTCTCTCCTTCCAGCATGATCTTGGTCAAGAGGAATCAAGGAACCTATGGTGGAAATGGCTTTATTTCTATTCCTTTGGAGACTTGGGTGGCTCTTTCTGATTGTTTGAGTGGGGCTTTGATGGAGTAGGGGACGAGGTGGTTTCTGGACAGGAAATGAGGTGATTCCATCTGGCCTCCTACTAAAGGGGACAAACATCTTTGCCACAAGCTTTGTGGCACAAAGATTTTTCTAATGGTTGGATTTTTTCCATCCCTTTAAAGGCATCCCCTTGTGCCACTAAGAAGTGTCTCAACTTGAGTCTCCTATTATCATTATGGAGTATATGGCCAACTTTCGGGTCACACCTCCATGCTCAGTCTCCTAGTATCATTATGGAGTATATCTGGTAGGGGTTTGCTCTCCATGATCTCCAACCATGATTCATTCATGATGGTTTTGTAACTCTATCCCCCTCTCCTCCTTTAGCTTAGTGTTCTCCACTACTTGCATAACTTGTAGATACACAAAAGGTCACACCATGCTCAGTCTTCCTTATTATTTCTTTTGTCCTAGCCATACACAAGTTATAAAACGAGGATGGCCAATTCAAACTTTTGAGGTATAGATTTTTGCCATGTTCCTTGATGCTAATGGTGCCAATAAAACCAAGTTAGCCACCTTACGTGTAGTTCGGAAGTAGTTAGTCCTTGATAGTGTGATTTCTCCGTTCCTTGGGTGTTCCATATAGAGAAAAGTGTCCCTATTCTTTGATGTAAGATATTCCATGCACAAAGACAATTTTCTTCATATGTAAACAAACAAAAAAGTACATTAGTGACCTTATATCATATCCATATAAGGAGATTTATATCAAATAGCCATGATGATAAGCAAGTGACAACAATGTGGGTATTTTGTGAATCTATATGGGAGCATATAACCAATCAAGCAAGCCATCGAAAGATGGGTAGTCTATGATCGAAAGTGTGGATGGAACTTGATAACTTCATCAAACTCTTGAGATAATCAAGATCTCAAGCAAACTACACGGATGATTATACAATGGCCATAAAAAATAAAGGCTATTGTGGATGCATGGGGAGAAAAGGACGACTTATCATTTTGTAAGGGTAAGAATGCCTTACAATATATTTAAGGCTATTGTGGATGCATGGGGAGCAAAGGACATGACTTATTATTTGGTAAGGGTAAGAATGCCTTACAATATATTTAATAAATATGATATAAGGTCACTCGAAGGTGCAAAAACAACAAAGAGTTCGATCAAGAACTACAATAGAATGATAGTACAATAGCATTTTTACAAGCATTATTATAGCTACAAGCCTTGGTAAATGTCGAGGTCATTTTACTGCTAAAGATGCCTACAGTGAGAGCACTGCTTTTAGCAGTGTTCATAACAGTAAAATTTCACTGCTCAGGAGTGAATAATGTTGCCTACCAGTGTTACTTCGCTTTTATAGGCGTTGTAACTCAGTAGTGAAAACAAACCTGTTAAAAAAAGTTGGGGCAGACTGGGGACATAACTCCCAGTCTGCCCCAGCTTTTAAAACGTTTTATATGTCCTCCATGAGAATCCATTTTAGAGAATAATTTTTTGCATTATTAAATGCATGCATTTGGATAGATGCAGTGGTCTAATAGAGTAAGCATGATCAAGATGAAGCCACGTCATCACTAAATTTGGGGACTTCTTGAATATGCGAAATCGCCCATCATGCTATATATCATTGGAAAGGTCTCGAAGAGTAGATTCCAAATGTCCAAAATATGCTCACTTCTAAGTTGATTTGTAACAATTTCACTATAAGCCCATTTTTGTAGAGAGAGAATGTGTAACAATCCTTAAAGGACCCAATTTGAGTCCAAAGTTCCCCTAATGCTTGACTTCATTGAACACTCTTGGTCTTCTTTCCTTGTGACTCTATTTGCTTCATCTTATCTCTACTTGAGGTCTACCTAGGGTCATTGCAGGTCTCTCGGGGGGTCCACTATGAAGAAATCATGTGTAGCATGTGCATTCAAGGAGTATTTAAAAAACCACGTACACTTACATAGTTTGGTGAATAAAATGATCCCTTTTTCTTCATAAACTTATAGTTTTTTTTCAAAATTGGTTATAAAACCCCCTCCTATAAATGTAATTCTGAAACTTTCTTAAATTAATATACCCCTCCTCCTTATGAACTCATGTGCTACACTTACATATTTTTAGGTGAAGCCACTGGGGCACGTTTGCATCAATTAGTTGTGCTCATACTTGCCATTAAATATAAACATGGATTTATGGTGTCAAAACAGATCCACTTATTCTGTACATGCATTTCAAGGATTTGAGCCTCAAGCTCAAGGGGCAAAGACAAGATTACCACCATTACTCTCACAAGTGTCATGGCAACATGTATTCACCTTACATCCACAAAGACATTGTTAAATATATAATATTTAAATATGATTTTCTTATTCTTCACCTTCTATAGTGGTATAGATTCTTCAATGTGTTTAAGCTCACCTATTAGTTATAGAATAGCCAAGTTTTGTTGAAGTCTCACATTACTCACAATATATGGTTATGGTAGACCAAATACCCTTAGGCAAAAAGGTTTAAGACCTTTTTGAATCATAGCTTGGAGATAGCTATGATTTAAAGGTTTAAGACCTTTGAATCATAGCTTGGAGATAGCACAATATCCCTTAAATCTACTTATTTCAACTGTATATCACAAGCCTCCACCACCTCCTCTGGCTCATGAAGGTCTTTCAAAACTTTCTTCCTATGAAGGGGTCAAAACACTATGGAAGCTTAAGCATCTCAATCACATCATGGTATTGCTTGAGGACTCACTATGTTCTTTGAGACAACCCTTCAACTTTTTCAAGATAACCTCAAGCTAGTTTCACTGCTACAAGATCTTTAGCCTTTGACGGTCAGTTTTGTGGCGGTACTCGCATCATCAAAATGAATGTCGGAAAGACCATCTATGTTCAGGTCATCGTAAGAGCGTCGAAATATGTGTCGAGGGATAACATCTATACTGGCATCGAAAAAAGCGTCGAAAGCATAACCTTTTTTTTTGTTTTTTGACGTTTGGTCTGATTTTTGAAAAAAGTTCAAGTGTTTTTAGTTCTCATAGTCCTAATCAACCCACATTTTAGTTACTTTTCAAACAAATACAAAGATATATGTAGAAATATTTATAAGAAATTAATATGACAATATTTGTCTGCCAAAGCTTGGACTAATGATCCCAAATACAAGGATATATGTAGCGATATTTATAAGAAATTATGACAAGTGTCTGCCAAACCTAACATTAATGGTACCAAACAAGAAAATTGTGACAAAAACATCTATTTCTTGTCAAATAAAAAAGAAATACGATGTTATAGCTCATTCATGGGCTCTCTCATCTTCCATGGCTCCAAATACATCTATTTCTAGAAAGATCTATCCATCTGCATCTTCATCTCATGACTTGCACATATGAATTCAACGAGAAGCACTATACATACATTCATGGCTCAAGACTTGGAACTTAAAAGCACATTACATAGTACATACACAGCTCATGAGTGATGACACAAAAGGGAAGAGAAGGACTCTTTCTTGGTTTCAATGATCCTTCGAGAGGCTCGAGAAAGAGGATCTCGCGCTTTGTTTTTCTCTCTCTAGATGCAATAGAAAATACATGACACATGGCATGCAACGTTTGATTGCTCTTTCAATTATCTCGTGAACGTCATGATAACACAGCCAATGGATGTTGCCTACACATTCTACTTGCACACACGATCACGAGGTGAACAATGATATTCTCTCCACCCAAAATATTATAATAAGATATGGTCTATAGCTTCCATATATATATATATACATATGGTTCATTATCCAAGTGTTACATCGTATCATTTTCGCGCATTGCTACATATATTAGTAAATAATACTAGTCATAATATGTGTGTGTATATATATATATATATATATATATATATATATATATGGTGTCGATCGTATTTTATTTTTATTAGAACTCGCGTGGGCGCGAGGGTGTTTCTCCGAGAAGCGGTACTGTGATGAGCTTATGCCCAGTCCGAAGTCCGCGTACACATCAGTGGTCTCCCCCTCGAAGTCGCTCAGGTTCAGTGAGGCCGCTCAGGCACGGGCCGACACGCCGAGCTCTGACACAAACAGGCCCGTGCGGTGGGGCAGGATGCGGTGCGTGAAGCAGCGCGGCGTTGCCAGAGTGATGGTGTGCTCGCTGGTGACCCGATTACCGTCCAGCTGGACGGCGAAGATGGCATCCGCACCGGTGCTGTGGGAGAGCAAGGAAGAAGCCACATTCGTAAGGTTGGTTGGAGCTTGGCATCCAGCTTCAGCTTCTTGGCGGCCTCATAATCCCAATCAAATGCCAGGTGGATGAGGCCGGCATTGGCTCCCGCAGGCGTGCTGAGATGGAACCATTTGATTTCGCCCGTTCCAGAGATGCGACCGAACGTCCCTGTCCCACCCGAGGCGCCACCCAGAAGCACAAACCACACATTGCCGTCTGGCCCGGAAATCAGACCCACCGGCGTGCTGCCCTCGGACGCCGGGATGTCTTCTTCGACGGCCTGGCCGGTGGCCGAATCCAACCGCCAGATCTTGCTGCTCTGGTCCAGGCTGGCGTACACGTCGCCACTTGTGGGTGGATGGCCACGAAGATGGGGCGGCCGCTGCACGGGTACACGGACACGTCGGACGTGTTGCGGTGGTTCACGCGCACCACGTGCCGGCTGTCCTTGCAGCTGGTCCAGAGGTCGTCCCCATTCTCGAGGACGCAGTGGGGGCCCTCCACGGAGGCGGGGAGCTGTATGATTTGCACCACCGCGGGATCCTTGCCCGCGGCCAGCAGGCTCAGGCGGATGAGGGCGGCCTTGAACTGTAGCGTGGCCCAAACCTGGCCCGGGTGCTCCCGAGACGCGGCAAGCCCGTGCAACCCAGCCCAGAAGTTGCCCACCGTGAACCTGGTGCAGGAGAGCGGGCGCCCCGTGGCCGGGTCCAGCTCCACCTTCACCAGACTGCTGTTGGTTTGCTGGCTCACTAACAGCAGGTGCTCGCCCACCACGGCCATCTCGTGTGTCTGCATGGCGCCCGGCATGGGGTACTCCGTCACCACTTTGGGCACCTTTACCACCTCTACGGGGGGTGGGCAGTGCGGTGCTGGCCTAATCATCACCAGCTTCTCACCACCAAACGTCGAGTCGTCGACATGCATAGCAGTAGGCGCAGAGCCAGCTTCATGCCCGACGCCGCGTACGGATGAAGCATCGGCATCGGCTTCGGCCGCAGCAGCAGTAGGACCAGCCATATACTTATATAAATAATAGAAACAGATTGATTAAGCAGCTAATATGCAGGACACAGCTAGTATGTGTTATGTATGCATAGAAGCTGGTAGTTATAGCTAGTAGTGCTCTTAGGATTCAACAACCGGAGTGTGGAGGACTGCCGCTGTATGATGTACGTTTTATATGCGCCGGTGGGCAGTTTCTCCTCGGCGGAAGCGATTCCTAGTAAAGGGGAAGGGCGCTCAAAGCGACTGCCTATCTATTCCATGCGTAATCAGGCCACGCGTGCCAAAAGACTCCAGTCTTTCCAGCAGAGCAAGATGCGATCGATGGATGCGTCTTTAGTTAATTGTGTGAGATAGACGAAACAATCAGTCCGATGCGCAGGCGTCGGCGAGAGCGCCTGATTGAATGAAAAAGGCGGCACGTCCTAATTCATCGGTGGGGAACCACCCCTCTTCGAACATTCTTATAAGGCTTTTGGTGACCTGCAATTTGAAGCAACGCTTAATTCCTTCCACTCACCGCCGTAATTTGAGTGGTTGGTTTGCCAACTCTCTCTCGCGCGCGTTGTCACCACCACCATGGTATGGCGTGTCTTTTGAAAAAGTGCTGCTCTACGCAAGCCTTAATTACAAATGTTTGGATATCCATGTGGATGCGTAAATATTATTAACCTCACATCTAGCCTACCTTCTTTGTTTTTCAAGCTTCACTACTCTTCTCTCCATGACTTGATTTGAAATTCTGTTTTGAAGTTTTGTCACTGTTGGTGGATGTGGAGGAGGCTAACCTTTTTCTAGAGAGAGAACACCTTTTATTTAATGATGACACTAGTGAGTCTAGTGGGTGTAGCCAAGTACATCGCATGTGTGTGTGTGTGTGTGTGTGTGTGTGTGTGTGAGAGAGAGAGAGAGAGAGAATTACATCATAGCCAAGTGCATAAGGTGTATATAATGGCATTGAAGTGTGAGGATTGCAACTTGAACATGGGATCTCTTGGCTAGAATATGTGTGATTCCTATACTACTAAGGATTGCTATACTACTAAGAGAGAGAGAGAGAGAGAGAGAGACTACAACAAAAAGCCGCGTCTAGAAGAATATATATATGGAAAAAAACCTTTAGGTGACTATCAACGCGGCTAAACTCCTGGCTATGAGCACACGGCTAAAGTCATGCATATAAATGCAGATATAGTTGTGTCTGTTTAGCAGCGTATGTAGCTTCTAACTATCTACAAGAAAAAAGTGGGGACAGAATGGGGGAGAGATATGGGGACATGTGTCTCCACATTTCTCTTCCATTCTATGCATGCTTTTTTTAAAATCACATTATTTAAACACTACTCAATCACATTTTAAAAAAACACTTAAACACGTAAAACATAAAAAATAATTGTAATATAATTAAGTCATGGATTATATTAAAAGTTATATACATAGTTGTAAATTACATAAGGTGTTCATATCCAAAAATAAATAAAGATGAAGACATTAAAAACTAATTCAATTAATGCATCATCTTCTTCTTCATCTGCATCTTCACACCACGTGCACCACCACCTTCATCACCACCATCACTTTCAACATCGTCTTGCTACATTAAATAGTGATACAATGTAAAAAGGTTAGCCACAAGCATTCTTCAAGAACCTACAATATCCTTATAATTTTGACATATCATATCCTTAATAAATAATATTTGAAATTCTCTCAAATCCATTGTAGGCTCATGAAAAGGATGCTTCCTTCCGACAACAAGATGCTAAACATAAGGACGCATGATAGGAGAGTATTGACAGAACTTGGCATGGATTACAAATGTATACATGCCTTGAGGGGTTCAACTCTAAGAATTTTTATGTATCACACCTTCAAGGGGTACTTTCAAGACCCCTTACACTTACATACTTTTATGAATAAAATGACCCCTTTTTCTTCATAAAGTTATGGTTTTTTTTTAAATTTGTTTAAAACACCCCACTTGTAAATGTAATTATGTAACCTTTTTTAATTAATATACCCCTCTTGATGAACTCACGTGCTACACTTACATATTTTTAGGAGAACCCCCCGAGATACATGCATGTGTCAATAATTGTGTGCTATTTCAGGGTGCTTATAAGTATGTGTGTGTGTGTGTGTGTGTGTGTGTGTGAGAGAGAGAGAGAGAGAGAGAGAGAGAGAGAGAGAGACTACAACAAACGAAGAGCACGGTCAGGGTCCTTATAAGTATGTGTGTGTGTGTGTGTGTGTGTGTGTGTGAGAGAGAGAGAGAGAGAGAGAGAGAGACTACAACAAACGAAGAGCACGGTCATGTCTAGAGCAACACAAATTTAAAAGCATCTATATATGGAAAAAAACATTTACATGGCTATCATCACGGCTATACATGCGGCTATAGCCGTGCTTGTAGAGCAACATGTATAGTCGCAGACTATCTGCAAAAAAAAAGGGGGACATAATGGAGAAGAGATGTGGAGACACATGTCCCCACATCTCTCCCCACTTTTTTTTAAATCATATTATTTAAACACTACTTAATATTTTTTTAAACACTTAGAACATAAAAAATAATTGCAGTATAATAATGTCATGGAGTATATTGTAAATTACATACATATAATTGCAAATTACATAAGGTATTCATGTCCAAAAATGAATAAAGATGAAGGCATCAAAAACTAATTAAATTAATGCATCATCTTCATCTTCACTTGCATCTTCATCTTCATCTTCACTTGCATCTTCACCACGTGCACCACCACCTTCATCATCATTGTCACTTTCAACATCGTCTTCTTGCGTTAAATAGTGATACAATGCAAAAAAGTTAGCCACAAGCAAAACCAGTTGGGTGATAATTATAATTCAAGTTCAACTACTCACTAAGTTGCCCTACTCAGGTCGTTGTGGATATTTGCATCGGTGACCACTTTCTTGCGTTTGAGCCACTCCCAAGTCTCAGCTTCATTGTGATACTTATGGTGTAACCTATTCTCCTGAGACATTCGGGGCGACTTGTTGTCCTTTCCTACAACAAATTACAACATGCATGAGATATGAAATTCACGACAAAATTTATTGAAAATTTCCAAAGAGAAAACTTACAAATCGTGCAAGCCATCTTGCCTTTACTCCGGATCCATACTTTGTCGCACTGTACTTTAGCAGTTGACTCGCATAATGTGCTACCTTTTGCTGAGGGTCTTTTGCTGAGGGTATTGAGTACCCTCCCTAGCTTCTTTCTTCGCCTTCTTCCACTCCTTGCAATTGGCGGGTATTTGTGAACCATCTTTCATGCACCTCCTTGTGTGAGACTTTCTATTATTAAGGATCTATATTATGTGATTCCTCACCCACTTGTCGAAAAAACGTATGTGTGGTGGGTTTGGGAACTCCTCATGCATACATTGCACCACCACATACATGAAATCTCTATCCTTCTACTCTCCCCATGGTTTTAAGGCATCCTTAGAGGTTTGGTTGACTAATTGACAAAAGGTATAATAAACCCTTCATCCCCCCGTGTCATCCACAAAAGGACCGCCCTCCTCATCAAGGGTATAGTAAATCATACCACCCTCCTCGGGTACGTTATCTGTCGCCATAGGTGAAGGTGACGGTTCACCCTAAAGCATTTGCCGCACCCACCTCCCCCACTACTAGATTTTTGACAGCTCTAAGAAGCCCTCAAGCTATCACCACCTGAGTAGCGTCGCGTGAGGATGCTGCATGATGGGGAGATAGCACCACAGATGAAGTAGGAGTGCATTGAGCACTAGGAGGAGATGAAGAATGAGGAGTAGGGAAAGTGCAAGACTGAGGGGTAGGAAAAATAGAAGTGAGAGGGGTAGGGAAGGTGGTGGGATGCATGGAAATGTGTGACAATGGGATAGTTGAAGTGTTTGGCACATAGAAGGTGGGGGATAAGCCCAAGCAACTCAATTTCTCACCCCCATACCTAGAGTTCATCATGTTACAAGCCGCATGTGTCTTTAAAACACGTTGCAAATCAGGGTCATGGGGTATGGGAGGGACGTATACTAGAGGATGCCCCTCTATATATCAGATCTTGGTCCATTTGGTGATGATCCCCATGATGGCCACATCTATATGCATAAAAACATTACATAAAAACATAGCTCACACAGAGCATATATTACATAGCCCACATAAAGTATACATAGCTCACATATGCATGCATAGCTTATAAAGAGCATGATTATGCTCTATGCATAAACATATGCATACATAGCTCAAACCATGCATCAACTTAATACATAAGTTAATGCAATATTGCTTTATGCATACAGCATAAAGCAATATTGCATTAACTTAAGTATTAAGCTTATGCATTTGAGCTATGTGTATGCTCTATGCATAAACATATGCACACATAGCTCATAATGTATAAGCATAATATGTATTAAGCATATACTTAATGCATTATGCATAATGCATAATATATACTACATTAAGCTTAATACATAATGCATAATGTATTAAGCTTAATGCATTATTTCATAATGTATTAAGCATTCATGTATTAAGCATAATGTAGTATGCATGATGCAATAAGCTTAATACATAATGTAGTATGCATAATGCAATAAGCTTAATGCATAATGCATTAAGCATTAATACATTAAGGTAATGCATTAAGTATATGCTTAACGCGTTATGCATAATAAATATTGCAATAAGTTTAATACATAATGCATTAAGATTAATACTACATAATGCATAATGTATTAGGCTTATGCCTTAATGCTTAATACATAATGCATAATGTATTAAGCTTAATGCAATATAAGCTACACATAAATATGTGCATACATAGCTCATAATACATAAGCTTAATGCATTATATATTAAGCATTAATGCATTAAGCTTATTACATTATGTATTTTGCATACTTTTATGAATAAAATGATCCATTTTTCTTCATAAACTTATGGTTTTTTTCCAAAATTGGTTTAAAATAACCCTCCTGGTAAATGTAATTATGTAACTTTTTTTAATTAATATACCCCTCTTGATGAACTCACGTGCTACATTTACATATTTTTAGGTGAACCCCTTGAGATATATGCATGTGTCAATAATTGTGTGCTATTTCAGGGTGCTTTTTATAAAGATGCAACTCAATGTCCGAAATGTGGAAAGTCTTGTTACCAAAGTGATTTACAAGGTAAGATGATTCCTCAAAAGCTATCGAGGCATTTTTCTATCATACTCCATATATTTAACATATGTTCTGGTACAAGTTTATTGCCGAACTCATGTCATGGCATGCATACAATTGTTCCATCGTCGATGGCACAATGAGGTTTCCTCTACTAATTCACTAGCATTGCAACACATAGAAGAGGAGTGGTACGAATTTAAGGACGAGCCATGTCACTATGACTTGGATTGGGTATAAATGGATTCAATCCATTTGGTCTCAAATTGAGATGGCTAGTGGTAGTAGTAAACTACAATCTCCCTCCTTGGAAGTTAATAAAAAGGAGTCATGTGATGTTAGCTCTTCTCTTGCCTAACAAGCACAAGGAAAAGAACATGGATGTGTACCTTGAACCTTTGATCAAGGAGCTTTCAGACACTATGGTTTGGCATCCAAGTGCATGATGTGTTCCGAACTCTTACACAATGTAGCACGGAGGTGAAGATAATTTTGATGTGGACAATGAATAACTTTTCAGGATATGGAGAGTGCTTTGGTATGTTCTCTATGGCGTTAAGCACGCTTGTCTTTTGAAAAAGTGATGCTCTACGCAAGCCTTAATTAAAAATGTTGAGATTTTCACCTCACATCTAGCTTGCCTCCTTTTTTCTCAAGCTTGAGTACTCTTCTCCATGACTTAATTTAAAATTCTATTTTGAATCTTTGTCATTGTTGGATGTGGAGGAGGCTAACCTTTTTCTTGAGAGAGAACACTTTTTATTTAATGATGACACTAGTGAGTCTAGTAGGGTGTAGCCAAGTACATCACATGTGTGTGTGTGTGTGTGTGTGTGTGTGTGAGAGAGAGAGAGAGAGAGAGAGAGAGAGAGAGAGAGAGAGCATTACATCATAGCCAAGTGCATAAGGTGTATATAACGGCATTGAAGTGTGAGGATTGCAACTTGAACATGGGATCTCTTCGCCTAGAATATGTGTGATTCCTATACTACTAAGAGAGAGAGAGAGAGAGAGAGAGAGAGAGAGAGAGAGACTACAACAAATAGCCGTGTCTAGAAGAATATATATATGGAAAAAAACCTTTACGTGACTATACTCCTGGCTATGAGCACACGGCTAAAGTCGCACATATAAATGCATATATAGTTGCGTCTGTTTAGCAGCGTATGTAGCTTCTAACTATCTACAAGAAAAAAATGGGACAGAATGGGGGAGAGATATGGGGACATGTGTCTCCACATCTCTCCTCCATTCTATCCACGCTTTTTTTTAAATCACATTATTTAAACACTACTCAATCACATTTTTTAAAAAACACTTAAACACGTAAAACATAAAAAATAATTGTAATATAACAATGTCATGGATTATTTTACAAATTATATACATAGTTGTAAATTACATAAGGTGTTCATGTCCAAAAATAAATAAAGATGAAGACATTAAAAACTAATTCAATTAATGCATCATCTTCTTCTTCATCTTTATCTACACCCGCATCTTCACCACGTGCACCACCACCTTCATCACCATGTGCACCACCACCTTCATCACCACCATCACTTTCAACATCGTCTTGCTACATTAAATAGTGATAAAATTTAAAAATGTTAGCCACAAGCAAAACAAGTTTGGTGATAATTAAAATTCAAGTTCAACTGCTCACTAAGTTGTTCTAGTGAGCTCGTTATGGATATCTGATTAGTGATCACTTTCTTGCGTTTGAGCCACTACCAAGTCTCGACTTCATTAGGATACTTGTGGTAGCTATTCTCCTGAGACATTAGGGGGTGACCTAGATGTTCGTACTCTACACTCCGAGCAAACTTGGAGCTATTAAAGTTGCAAACCACTTATAATGCATGGAGTGATGCAAGTGTTACAAGTCTTCTTAAGTAATATCCAATCAATATATTCTCTTAAATAGAAAATGTCTCTTGTTTTATACTCTCTTATTATTTTCTTTTATATTGTTTGAAATAGAAAATGTCCCTTATTTTAACATATGATTTCGTATGTTATGTTGTAGTCTTCTCAAGAAGATTATTCCCCCTCAAAATCTATTTTTCGCACTCATGAGATGGGGCTAAGACCATATTAGGCAGTTTGGAAAAATCCCATTACTTTGGGAATTTACTTTTCAATCTACTTTTTGTTGTATCTTGAGCATACCAATTCAAAAGTTATCAGAGAATGTGGATTTAGAACCTACTCTTCAAGAGCTTTCCAACGATATGTCACATAAGGGGGTTTTGACAAAATCTTAAAAGGGGAAAATTGGGATTTTCTGAAACTTCCTAATATGGTCTTGGCTTGTAAATTTCTCTCTATGCTAGGTATGTCCAATGATTGCATGCTATTTAGAGGGGTTAATAAAGATGCAAAATAATGTCTACAATGTGGAGAGAGTCGATATAGACATGATTTGCAACAAGGAGACATAATTGCAAGGAGACAGAATTCCTCGAAAGGTGTTGAGACACTTTTCTATCATTCCTTGAATCCTACACATGTTTACATATAAGGGAGTTGTAGAACTCATGACATGGAATGCAACTCATTGCTCAACGTCGATGGCATCATGACGATCATAGTTGATTCACCGAGGTTGCAACATGTGGACCATTAATGGCGAGACTTTAAAGATGAGCCCCATCACTCACATCTTGGCTTAGGCATGGATGGTGTTAACCCATTTGGATTGAAGTCTACATCATGGTCTACTTGGCCTATTGTATTCGTGAATTACAACCTCCCTCCATGGGTGGCAATCAAGAAAGATCATGTCATGCGTACTCTCCTTGTATACTAGGCAAGTATAAGGTGAAAAAAATGGATATATACCTTGAGCCTTTGATTGAGGAGTTTGAGGCACTATGGCAAGGTATTAAAGTGCATGATGTCTCAAGGCCAATAAATAGGTGTGATATGGAGGTGAAAAGATTTTTTCTTTGGAGATGCATGACTATCCCGAATTCTCAGAGTGCTTAGGTACATACTTGAACCTTCTAGCTTTAAACTTTAAACTTTAAACTTCAAACTTGTCTTACTCTATCTCTCAATCATCTTAATTTCATAATAGATTTTACAACCTCTTTTTAGACATCATGCATGTCCGATTTGTGGAGCATAACTTGTTTTAGAGAGGCTCTCTACATTAAAGAAGGTGGTGTATGACAAACATCATCGATTTCTTGCCTCTTCACATCCCAAGCATGTGCCGCATGATATCTCCCCACTTGTGGATAAGAGGTAGAGATTGGTTTGAGGAGAAGCATTCCAAATCCACCAACCAATGGGATGGCAAGACACTTAATCTTCTTTGGACTCCCATATTGGTGTAAGTTTAAGATCAATCATCTCTTAGACCCTATGCACATCCTCAAGAATGTGGCAACAAATATTTGGTACCATGTAATTGGTAAAAGAGATACCAAGGGCATGAGGGATGACTCGTAAAACATTGGTTGCCTTTAAAGTGCATGGCCAATTATAAAAGAGAGTGGAAACATGTTCCCATCAAAGTCACCATGGGTATTGATCAAGAAGAAGTAAAGAAAGGTGAAAAGCATGATTGTCTCTTTTAGTACACCAATGGGAGTAATGCATTCATTGAAGGGTTCCTTCATAGAAACCAAAAAAGAAAGCCGGAGAGGAGCAATTATATGGCCTGAAGACACATGATTGGCAACAGATATTACAAATATTCAAACATTCTTTTATTCATTTTCTAATTATCGTACCTAATTTAAAGGCTTGTATACTAACTTTATATTTTTTCAAAGCATAGTGTATTCTTCCAATAGCTATAGTTGGTTGTTGAGATAAGAAGGTGAAAGAGGCTATTTACAAAATGGGAAGATTGGTGAGGTATGAATCTTCTCTTGAATTCACTATTTAAGTTACATTTAATATTTAGTTTTCTCATGCAATCACAAGTTGTGTATGATAAATAGTATACATGATTGTTATGTATGTAGGTATATATATCCTCAAAGGAGATATATACCTACATACTAGTGTATATCCTCAAAGGAGATATATACCCACATACATGATTGCTATATATGTAGGTATATATCCTCAAAGGAGATAGATCCTAAATCCATTGAGATGTCTCATCTCAATGCTATTGAGGTAGTGTGTATGATCAAGGAAAACTTTCCTAGAACAATACTCACTAGCCAATTACATATTGTGGTACATTTGGTTGATGAAGTGACACTTTGTGGTGTTGTTCATGTTTGATGCATGTTTTTCTTTGAAAGGTTGATGAAAACCTTAAAAGACTCTGTAAGACAAAGAGCAAGGCCAGAAGCAAGCATGGTGGAGGGATGGTTAATGTAGGAGTCTCTTGTGTATATCTCAAAATATCTCTCTCGAATAGATCCTTCCATGCCACGATTATGGAGTAATGAGGAGGATGATCAACTAATCACTAATGTGCCACAAGGAAAAGGAAGGCAACAAAAAATGGATGAAACATTATGCCAAAAGGCGAATACATTCTGTATTCTAAATAGTTCTATCATGGAGAAGTGGATTGAGAGATACAAGGATGCAATCAATAGATGAAAGGACGAGAGAAGAGCTTTTAGAAGAGAAAATAGACACTTGCCATTTCCACCTGGCTTAGAAACTCTTCCAAGTGTGTGGTCAATATGGCTTCTTAAGGCAATATTGGAGGCATAAAAAAATGGAGGGATAGTCATTAAGAGAAGAGCAACATTATGCACAAGGATGTGACCCTCAAGTAAGTATATCCTTGTTCTCTTTCTCATGCTTCGATTGCTATATACCTTGTTTAATGCAAGTTTAATGCAATATATTGAATACCATGTTTTTGTTTAATGTTAGTACAAATTATATAATATAGAGGGAAGGCACTTTTGCATGGAGCATGTGGATTCTAAAAGAAACACATTTCATTGTGGTGTCATGGTAACTTTTGAGCAAGAAAGTTAAGCTAGTAGACATGATACCAGGGATTTCACTGACATAAACGAGAACATGTGAACATGTTAATAACATATGTTAATAACACAAAAAATCTTGTGATCACATGTTATATTCACAAAGCTTTCACAAGGGCCTAAAAAAATTATCTTTGTTGAGCATAAAAAATCTTCTTAGGTGGCCACTCACCGCTATTATGTGAAGATGGTAACATGAGAACATGTGAATAGCTTATTCCCATGTGTAGCCAAGCTTTTAAGGGGTTCCCAAATGGCAAGTGACCTGTTATTTTGTGAATGGTAACATGAGAACATGTGAATAACTTGTTCACATGTGTTATTATCACAAAAAATATTGTGATCACGTGAATATTAAATCCCTGCATGATACCAATGTCATAGCACAATCTTGAGTATTGTGGAACTATTCAAGATATTATTGAGGTTGGTTTTAGAGCATTCAATCTATTCATCTTTAATGTCAAATGGTTTAAGGTGATATATAGAGGTACTCAAGAAATCGTGAAGAAATATCCAAATGGGTTTCTTCAAATTGATTCCACCAAGTTTTGGAATGATGAAAAAGGTACTTTCATACTTTCTCAACACTGGCAACAAGTTAGTACCTAAACCAATCACTAGTAAATCATGATGTAGTATAATAAATGTGTAGATTGCAAGTATGATTAATGACAATCCCTTTTCTTTGTGATTTTAGATTGTGTTGCATGCAGATTGCATTGATCCAAAGTGGTGGTATGCTATACAAGTTTTCCCTCATTCAAAACATATCTTTAAAGATCAAGATGTTAAGGCTAAATCTTTGGATGAGATAAAGATACTACCTCAAATGAACTTATTGGAGGAATATGATGAACAAAATGAAAAAAAAAATCTAGAGGGGGCCAATTAAGAGAACAAGGAACATTACTCTAAAGAAGACGATGAGTCATAGCCTATCAATCATGACAATGCTTTATTGGATGATAATAGTGATATTGACATTGAATCCTATCTTTTTATTGACCTTTCATTAGATGTAGAGATTGATGAAGCAACACAAATGGATCTATTACAAGATGGGATGGTATCATGATCTTCAAATGTTTATGTAATCATTTCATTATTCATTTCAAAAGCTTTCTTTCAAAGTATCTCTTTTTTTTTAAAACATGGCTTTAGGGTTTCATGCCTGGAGATGTTTTTTTTAAACCACCATTTTTTCTTTATAAATATGATATGTACAACTTTAAATCAATTCCCAATCACTCTCTGGAATGTTTTTTTTACAATATAGTAATGTTTCTTTGTTGCTAAGAATGTTGTTAGGCAGCGTTATTTCGTTGCCTAGTAGCGATATTTCACTGTTGAGCAGTGAAAAAACGCTGCCTAACTGTGTTGTTAGAGAGAAAAAATGCTACTAGGAAACATTAAAAAACTCCAACACCCACGTTGTAGAAACGTTGCTAGAAAATGCTGATATGCTTCCGACATGTTGTAGGTGAAGGGGCTTACCTCTTGTGATATGCTTCCGACATGTTGTAGGTGAAGGGGCTTACCTCTTGTGATTTTTAGAAGCTTGTACACGGTTGATCTTATTTGGAGAAGATTTCCTTGACCTAGCCGAAGAATTCCTTGATCTAGCTACAAAAATAAAGAGATAAGTAAAGTTTTTATTTATAAATAACTATTAATATGACTAGTTAAGTATATAAGCATATAAGGGAGAAACAAAGAAGATAAGAATATGGTACATACCTTGATATGGATTGCTTAGGATGCTTGTGGAGGGAGACCTTTCTTCCTTGTGAATGGCGAAGAGGGTTTGTTGTGAAGGGAGAAGGCTTGTGAAGGTAAGAAAAGGGTTTTCTTATGAGAAGGGCTTGTGAAGGTTAAAATGGGGTTTCCTTATGAAGGTGAGGGAGGGCTTGTGAAGGGAGTAGAGGAGAAGGATTTGTGAGGATTGTGAAGGGAGAAGAGGAGAAGGGCATGTGAAGGTGAGGAGAAGGGCTTGTGAGGCTTGTGAAGGGAGAAGAGGAGAAGGGTGTGTGAAGGTGAGGGAGGGATTGTTAAGGGAGAAGAGGAGAAGGGCTTGTAAAGGGCAAGGGAGGGCTTGTGAAGAGAAAAGAGGAGAAGCACTTGTGAAGGGAAAGAGAGCTTAGGGAGCCATAGTCTACGACAAACGCATGTGAAGAAGGAGAGGACTTAAGAAAACAAATGTACACGATGTAGTGCATGGGAGGGAGGTATCTGATTATTTTTCCCAGTACGCCACTATGGTCGCAGGTATAGCCGTGCCCATAGGCACATATCGGAATAAATATCTAGAGAGCTAATTTTTTATTTGATGAAATGGAATGGAGTGTCCATCCACTTTTGTATTTTGGATGTTGACAACTAGGTGCCCACCATGCATAGATGACTGTCGACGCCTGCTTCTTTTGATACTGACATGACACCTCTGCAAAGTCGACATGAGTGGTTATGTCAAAAGATTCCATGTCCATGTGAGATATGCAAGGGAATAATCATGTGTTTAGGATGAATCAAAATAAAGCATGTGCAAGATTACGGTCAATTTTAAAATGTACGACGGTATCCAGAGAGTTTGGTGAGTGTATATATTCACTAAATCATGTGCATGTTCTTATGCATATGATTTAGGTATTGATAATGTATTCCATGTTTTTTAGGAAGAGGATGAGGAGGAGACATGTTGTAAAATGAGGGAGTCTATGTCTCATTACTCCGTGATGAGTGGACATCTATGTAAAGGCTTTAAAGACCTCCATGATGTAATTGGCGTGAGTCCACATGCTCGACATGAGGAAGAAACACCTCCATCAATGGCACATGAAGTCGGTGAAGATTTGGTCATCATGGACGAGATGATGGATGACTTCTCTAAGAAACAAGGAGAGGGGGATCCCGAAACCACACTTGACGAAGATCAATTGCGACAATTCGCTTGTACTCCACTGTACACAGGGTGCGCATACTCCAACCTTCATGCAACCTTGGAGTTACTAAACTTGCAGACCATGTATGGTTGGATCAATGCTACCATTACAAGTATCTTTCAGTGAGTCCTTAGCGTTAGTGACCGGGTAAAAATGACGAGTTTATTCAAACATGTCGCTTAAACCATGATGGAACATCACATAAGCGACGTTGAAAAAAATAATAATGGCAAATAAACGTTGCTTTGGATGTCATTCACACAACGGCTCATTTATCATCGTTTGAAGGACAATAGTAGCAAAACGACTACATGCTACATTATGCAGCTTACACGACGTCACTTATACAGATGTCATGTAAGTGACACACTAGGAAATTAGAAAAAAAAACAATAATCAAATGGCTCCCGCGAGTTCGCAGGAGCCATCTATGTTCTCATCTCAGCTCAAGCAAAGGATCAATCAGCGCTCGCCACACCTGCTACCCACCGCCTAGTTAAATTTGTAGCAAAGTGATGAGCTATGGTGGATCAAATGCAAGAATCAATATCATTAGTGAGTGATTAGACAATGATTAGGATAAGATTAGTGAGCAATTAACTGATAGCTTAATGTAGGCATGGATACTCAAAAACCAGCAAATACTCATTAGGCCAATCCCTCAATTTATAGTGTTTACATCAACATGGATACTCAAAAACCAGTAAATACTCATTAGGCCAATCCCTCAATTTATAGTGTTTACATCCATGATCTGCTCCTTGATTTGTTCCTTGATTTGTGCCACCTCCCCTACATCTGGGGGGACACCTCATCTAGGGGACACCTCATCCTTGATTCACTCCACCTCTTCACTTTTCCCAGAATATCTCCACATCCTAGATCTTCTCATGCTACCCTTTATTCTCTCCCAGTAGATTCCACTCATCTTTTCACTGCTGTTACCCACTCATTTATAGACTCTCTTTTACAGCCTCTTGCTAAGGGCTTGTTCCTGCACACACACCCATTCACTTGTATATTTCAACACGTCCCCTCAAGTGAATAATCCTAGCACACCTGGACCCTATACTAAGTTTCCCTCTTACTTGGTAGCCCGCGACCAGTGCCTCAAGTCCCTAACTCTTAGTCCTTGACACTCTCTCTCTCGCTCTCTATGTGTCCAAGGCTTACTACAAGTGCCCGTGACCTTGACTAAAGTCCTCACACATACATCTACCACATGGCCTACATCATCGGTGGCTTAGAGGTGGTTTTACTTTGTTGGGGCAGGTTACATTGGGTTGTGGGGTTTCTCTCTCTCTCTCGGAAACAATGATCTGAATCCTCTTCCTTAGGAGTCTCCATGAATTTTGTCGATGTTGATCCTTCTTCACTACTGGGTTTTCTGTAGCAGTCTCTTGCCATGTGTCCTGGCTTCCCATAGTTGTGGCAAGTGAAGGTCCTTCCTCCTCCCCTGCCTCTTCCTCATCCTCATCCTCGTGTGAGAATCCTCCTCGGGTGAAGAATGTTTTTTCCTCTCCAATTGTTGGGTCCACCTCTTTCTTCTCTTTGACCTTGGTCTCTTGCTCTAGTAGAGCTCCTTCTATCTCATGTAGCTTCAATTCTGGTACATTCTTTAAGGTTGCCATGATGTTTTCATATTCTCCTTTGTCCACACTCTTTAGAAGCACTGCTAGTGCCTCATCATCCTCTACCTTCTTACCAATGGCTGCCAGTTGTTGCGTAATGCTTTTATATTTGTTCAAGTGTGTGGTTAGAGGTTCAGTTTCCTTCATGTCAAGTTTGTAGAATTACATTAGCAGATTTATCTTTGAACTTTTTGCTTGAGTGCCAAATAATTTATTAAGTTCATCCCATGCATCTTTAGCCCGTTGTATCCCTGTGATGTGGAGAATGATTTCATCATTTAAACTGAGTGCAATGAGTCCTAATGCTTTCTCATTCCTACTCTTCCACTCATTCTCCCCAATCACCTCTGGGCATTCATCTCTTTCCTCAACTAACCCCCACAGATTTTTCCTCATGAGCAAATACATGGTCTTTGTTATGTATGAAACTTCTCCCCATTAAATTTGGCTATTTCTTGTGCCGTGCTCATGATGATGTGAAGGGGGTCTTACATCTTGATCCAATTTAAGATTCAAGGGCAGTGTCTACCCTTTTACAACTCAAATCTGGTGTAGATTTATCAGCATAAATTTATCAAAAATTAAAAAAAGCCAAGTGTAGTTGATCTGTACTGAATGGTTGGAGTATCAAACCATCTCCGAATTGCAATTTGAAGTGATAGGAATGTGTATCAGATACCCAATGGTGAATTTGAACCCTCAATTGTACCAAAATATAGTGATTAATATTGATTAATCATTGATTAGTGAAATAATCTCCTATTTTGTGTGTGCCAAAAAAATCCCCCCAAAAATGAGTAAATACTCACATAAGATGAAGAGTTGACTAAGGACAAGGTTATTAGTTAAAAAAGAAGAGATATTTAGAGGAAATGATGCATTTTTTACACCTCAGTGTGGGGGAATTTCCCTCATGAAGGAGGCACCTATTTCACATGTGTGGTTGAGTTTTAAACTCACAAATAATGAGATATTTTCAGCTCTCCTCTCTCCTGCTTCAACTAGATCCAAAAAGTAAGCTAAACTGACCTAAAAATGGTCAAAATTTGACCAAACTGATCTGGAAAATTCTAGAATCAGTTTGCTTGGTTAGAGGCTCACTTTTTCCTATAAATGAAGCCTTCCCCTTTGTAAATGGTTAATAGTGTTTTATGCACTGTTACTCTACTCTACCCTAGAGCCAAAAACAGTGAATTTATTGATAATTCATTAGTTTTTGACCTTTTCCTCTTCAAAAGAATTGGTGGCCCCTCTTGTTGCAAACAAGAGTAGATCCCTCAAACCATCAAGCCAAAGGAAAGCTCACAGAAATTCATGTAAGTTAGAAATCCTACTTTTTCTTTATTCCTTTTAATGGTTTTCTAATTTTTGTTTTCTTTAAAATGAAAAAATGATGTTATGCCTTGTTGGAAAGGCTTTCCGCCTCTCTTCATTCTTAAATTCAGCCTTTCTTTATCCTAGATAAGTAATCAAATTGTTAGAATTAGACTTTTCATATTGTTTCTCTTTTAAAAGTGGAATTTGATTAGTTTAGAATGCTTTAAACCATTTGGGATAATTTTTAAGTAACTTGAGGATAGAAAAAATTAAAAAATGGTCAACCATACAAAGGAGGTTATGGCAAAATTTTCTTAAGTTTTGTGAAATAAGTTTTATCTTTTATTATTCAAAAAGAGTAATCCCCACCGTTTGTGTATTCTAAAAATGTTATTTTCATTCTAGGCATAGAAAAATGCATAGTAGAAATAATTTTATTATAAAAGTGTTATTTCCATTAAAATTAAATTCTATGCATAGAAAGATGCATATTGGATAATTTCTTTTTATTATAAAACAATGATTTTCATTAGATTTGAATTCTATACATAGAAAGATGTATATTAGAAATAATTTTTATTATAAAGCGTTACTTTGATCAAATTTTGATTTTATGCATAGAAAGATGCATAAAGAAATTTATCTTTATTCCAAAAGAGTTATTCCCATCAATTTTGAATTTATGCATAGAAAGATGCATAAAGAAATTTATTTTTATTCCAAAAGAGTTATTCCCATCAATTTTGATTTTATGCATACAAAGATGCATAAAGAAATTTATTTTTATTCCAAGAGTTTTTCTCATTAATTTTGATTTTATGCATAGAAAGATACATAAAGGAATTTACCATTTCTCCCCCCCAAAAACTCAATCGAAGGAGATATCTATGACAAGGTTCCACCACATCCTATATATGGGTCTTTGACTTCCCATGTTCGTGCATATGGGATAATCCACCACAACTTCCAGTCATGCGATAACCCGAGAGTACCTATGAGAATTTCCACCTCCAACACTATGGCTCACTCAATACTGACATTCTTGGGACACTTTGACTTAGAATGGCCTACTACATGACAATAAAAGCATCAATTCTCCTATGCTAGGTGGGCATCAATATCTCCCAGCAGTTATCTCCTTTTCTTCTGAGCAATCAAAAGAAGCGATTATACTGGAGTTCAATGAGGCTTTCCTTACCCGGCCAGGTAGTGGTGGCAAACCAGGTTCTTCTTACCACCATGTGGTATATCAATTCTTGTTGGGCCTTCTCATTGGCCAGCATTGGGCAAGTTCAATGATTGATCCACAAATTTCTGTGGGCTAGTAAGGACAGATTTGTAGCCAGTTTACTATGAGCTTGGGATCATCTCAGACCAAGCAACACTCCGAGAGGTGGGTGGTGTCAAAGGAACGCATTGGTTGATTCAGAGGCACTCCGAGGTGGTAGTGGTAGTGGAAAGATGAGGTGATGCAAGCTCTGGTGACAAGGGTGCTGCGGTACATGAGGTGGTAGATGAAGACCAGAGAGTGTTGCCGTTTCTGAGTGGCAAAGAAGTCCATTGAGTAAGAAGTCCAATTCCCTGTGTGGTCCAGATCAGAGTTTGGAGAATCAACTTCTGGTGAGAAGAATTGGTTCTCTAGGAGTGCAGGTAGACGATCCATGCTGTGTGCTTTTGATAGATGTGATACCATGTGAGGGCAAAAGGATGAAAGGACCAAATGTACGAGAGATCATTGAAAAACAACACAGCAAAGCAGAAGCATCGTCGATGACAAAGGCTTGCACGTGGATGTGAGGAAAAGCACTCTGAGAGGAGGTGGTCGGTGTGTTAAAGGCTTGCGTCAGTGGATGTATAGGCACTCCGAGGTGGTAGTGGCAGCGAAAGATGAGGTGATGCAGGCTCTAGTGCAAGGGTGCTACGGTACCTGAGGTGGTAGATGGAGAGCAGAGAGGGCTGTGTCCTGAGTGGTATATGACCATTCACTTACCGCAGCACCCTTGTCACCAAAGTCTGCATCATCATCACTTCATCTTCTATTACCCACTACCACAAACAATACTTAGGTAGCACCCGGGTGCTTCTGGTGCATGCCGGTAGCTCCCAGTACATGTCGGTAGTTATCCGCATCATTGGAAGCTGTAAGACTCCACCCTCCAGATTTTGAGATGTAAAGATGTAAAAACCTCCCCTTCAATTTTTGTAATCATCCCCTATTTCAAAATGCAAGAAAATATTGTTTTCCCTTGTTTTTGGCCTAGAGAGAGAAAATGTTCTAGAGAGAGATAATATAAAATTGAGATATTTTTGGATACAAAGTTTCTCCTTATATTTAAGATGAATTCCCCTGAAACAAAAGTTAAAAAAGACTTTTCCAATGTGCAGTAGAAATTAATTGAATATGTGTATAAGAGACCTTAGCCTAAGGGTCCACATTTTCAGAAATTTTTTATTAAGGTCCAAATAAGGTTCCAAAGGGCCAATAGGATTAATCCAAGTGTTGGGATGACAAAAATACAAAGAATAAAAGAAAATCTCCCAAAAATGATAAATGCTCACATAAGATGAAGAGTTGACCAAGTAGTGGGTTTATTAGTTAAAAATTAAGGTTTATCAGTAAAAAAATCAAATTTTGACACCTCAGTAAGGAGGGAAAGGGGTCATGAAGGAGGAGCCTTTTTTCATCATTACCTTGCATTTTTAATTCAAAAAATGAGATATTTTTATCTCTCCTCTTGCAAACTAGATCAAAAAGTGAGCTAAACTGGTCCAAAACTTGTCCAAAATGAATCAAATGAAGCTGGAAGCCTCTAGATCCCAGTTGGACTTGGTTAGTGGCCTCCCTCACCTATAAATAGACCCTCATTCAGTATTATCTTCATTTTTAGTGTAATTATATTATTCGTCTATTTTTTCTCTACTTCTGGAAGCTTTGGAGCTTCACAATTCTCCATCCTCTCTTCGAGATTACCCTCCCCAACTTGGTGGGCCAAAGCTTGCTTTGTGGGCTTCACTTCTTTCTTTAGAGAATCAAGCCAAAATCAAAGGCAAGCCTTAATCCAATGGTTTTTCTATCTTTCTCAATGGCTATCTCCTTCCCAACCCCTGTAATGCTTGGGAAGCTTTCAATTAAATGGTTTTTTCTTGAAATAAAGCTTTCTAATGATTCATAATGTTTAAATGGTTTAATACTAAACTTTATGCTTAATTATAGTATTTTTATTAGTAAAACTCTCTTTTTGGAAAGATTAATCATCTTTATGGTTAGATCCTTATTAGAAGGATGTTTCTTAATGATAAACTCATTATCTTAAACAAAACTCTAGGCTTTAACAAGCTAGAGAAAAAGATTAGGTATTTTTATGATTTTAATCTAGTTAAAAATGATGATTAATTTCTTTAAGCTTGTTTATGATTAAGAAAAATCATATTAATTTATTTTAAGTTGAAAGAGGGTTATGCTAACATTTTTGGAAATGAGGAATGGATATTTGAGAATAATCAAGAGATTTAATCGTAATTATGCTTATAATTATGATTAGAATTATGTTATGTATGCATAAATAAATTTTAGTTTAAAAGAGGAGTTCTTATCATATTTCAATTATGAATATTCATTTAAAGTTAGAAAATTGAACATTCTCACAAGTTGCAGAGCTATGGTAAATTGTTTTAGAAAAAAGATAAATATTATTTTTATGCATAAATTTAATAAAGCAAAAAGAGAAATTCCCATCATATTCTAGGCTTAGATATTTTTATGATAAAAGAATGATTTTTGTCATATTTATAGAAAATACTTTTATAGTATTTATGCATAATTATTTAAATAGAGAAAAGATGATTTTTTTAAATATTTATCTTCATGTATGTACATGCATAAATAAACTTTATGCTAAAAGTGGAGTTTTTGAGCATTATTCAATAGTCAAAAAAAATAAAGAAGGTTATGCACAAATATTATAGAATCATTCAATTTATGAGAATTATGGAAATAATTCATTTAGATAAATGGATTAGTGTTTATACTAAAAGAGTAAATATGGGTATAATTTATTTTGTAAATCCCATGAATCTTTTATTCAAAAAGAAGAATATTGGGCATTTTCAAATTTTGAGAGATTTTAATGGATGTAGGAATGTTATGAATGGATGTAGGAATGATGTGAATGGATGTGAGTGGATGTAGGAATGATGTGAGTGGATGTAGGAATGATGTGAATGGATATAGGAATGATGCGAATAAATGTGAATGGATGTAGGAATGATGTGAATGAAAGTGAATGGATGTAGGAATGATGTGAATGGATGTGAGTGGATGTAGGAAAATGATGTGAGTGGATGTAGGAATGATGTGAATGGATATAGAAATGATGTGAATAGATGTAGGAATGATGTGAATGGATGTAGGAATGATGTGAATAAATGTGAATAGATGTAGGTATGATGTGAATGGATGTAGGAATGATGTGAATGGATGTGAATGGATGTAGAAATGATGTGAATAGATATAGGTATGATGTGAATGGATGTAGGAATGATGTGAATGATGTACGAATGATGTGAATGGATGTAGGAATGATGTGAATGGATGTAGGATGATGTGAATGGATGTGATATGATGTGAATGGATGTGATATGATGTGAATGGATGTAAATGGATGTGAATGGATGTAGGAATGATGTGAATGGATGTAGGATGATGTGAATGGTTGTGATATGATGTGAATGGATGTAGGATGATGAGAATGGATGCGAATGGATGAGGAATGATGTAAACGGATGATGAGAATGGATGAGAATAGATGCGAATGGATGAGGAATGATGTAAATGGATGTGAATGGATGTAGGACGATATAAATGGATGTGGAATGATGCGATGTGAATTGATGTAGAAGAATGTGGAATGATGAGAAATGACGTGGAATGATGTGGAAAGGTGGGAGTTGGGTGGAAACTATAATTGAGACATGTTTTTAAAGATTGTTTTATGTCAAGAATGCTGGGGCAGCATTTTGACTATCTTGTCAAATAAGGTCGTTGAGGACCTAAGGGAAAAGGTTGCAACAGCTGACGGAGAGTCAATGAAGGATGTCTCACGTGGCAAGATCGGCCAAAGTCTTGACCAGCCTAGATTCAAATAAAATGGTGAGCTTCTGGTAGGGTGGATGAGGGACCAAGGAAGCGGCCTATGAGTGAAGCGCTAGGTGACCTCTCCTAGAGGGTGCTGACCATACGGTGCTCAGGCTCCGGGTCACCCAGGATACCCACGCATGCATCGGGAAAGAAAATGAGTTGGAGTTGTTTTCTGAACACGGGCAGGGATCTGGTTGATTGGCCTTGCTGGTCTTCAAACGGATGAGTTCATGGCTCTTTTACATGGATCTTGTTGTTTGATCTAGCTGATCTTCAACACGGAGAGTCAATATAGATTTTATGTCATTATATTCCTAGGTACTATGGGCTAGGGACTATTGAAAAGGCCTCTATGTGAGCAGGTGGTGAGCGTTCTAGTTGCCAATGATGCAATAGGTATGCCGAGGAAAAAATGATTGGAAATTGGACTGGGAAATGAAATACTGACGATCCTGATGGGAAACATTGTGGTTTCGTTCCACTCTGTTTTAAAGACAGCTGAATCTGTGAAAAAGGCAATTTCATATTGGGTGCATAAGTGGTGTGTCTATTTTGTAATTTGCTTGAGTGTCGGCTAGGGGGCCTAGGAACTCTTTTCCCTGGTACCCGGGACAAAACATAACCAAATTTTCATAATGGATCCTATCAATACAATGGTTGGGCGGTTGGCTAACCCATGGGACTAGATGGGGTTAGGCTGGTGGACTGATGGATTCCTATAATAAAATTCAATTATGTTCAAGTTACAATAGTTAAAGTAAATCACGAATAATCCTTGTTCTATGGAAAAGAATCAATGGTTGTGCCTCTTGACAAGGAAAAAAATGTTGATCTCTATAATCCAAGTGTAAGTTCCTCCCTTGATCCGGCCATGTGATCCGCGGGTTCGGTCGGAATGCAAAAGGGAAGTTAAGGCTCTTGACTACATTAGAATATTTTCCTAGAGGAATCGCCCGTGTTTCCTGGGTGAGAAAAGTTTTTTCTGGTCTCGATTTTGGAGGAACTGCCGGACTAGTCCCTTGCCCGGACATTCGTGGGGTGAGGCCCGAAGTGAGGAGCTTTGCCCTGCGCAAGAGGTTGCTACTTCCGCTGCTAGCTCCCTGGATTTCGGTGCACAGAGGGGGTCTCATAGCTGGTATCAAAGCGAATTGGCTAAAGTTGATAAACCAAGAAGCAAGAAATGTCAAAAATCTATGAGTTACCAGTAAAAGATTGTAGTTGTGTGTTGAAATTCCTATGAATTGATATTCAGAATGGGGATTTATAAATTGGAAATTCGGTTTTGAGATGAAAGTACCAAAACTGTGTGGAATCCTTGACTGCTTGAGGCCTAGACATGATGGTATTTACCTTATAGCTCCAAGGACTGTGATTACCCGTATATATCGTGGGTATAACTGCAGCTCTTTATTGACGATATATATGAGTGAATTCCAGACCTTGAAGTTATAAGCAAAAATGTTATCCTAGATTATGATTTCGAATGCTAGGTGATATGATTTTAGAATTCTGGTTGAGAATTGATGAATTGATTTGGATTCTGATTGAAGGATGATGATTTCTGAATTCGGAATGATGAGCTGAATAAGTCATGATGATGATGAATGGAGAGAATTTCAGTAATGATGTTGGTAGCTGGGTAGACGATCAAGTCTTTCAGCAAATCACTATGAGATTAGTGGATTATGCTGACAGATTATTCGCCAGTTGACCTTTGACCCAGTGGACCCAATTGAGGAATGACAAATTGAGAACCTGTATAACTGAAATTTCCGTGGAAAATGTTCAAATGGAATTACGGGTCTGATGAACCATTATTGTGTAATGGATATGAATGAACTATTTTCTGATAATGAGTTTTGTATGTTCTTCTTGTAGAAGGGATCTTTAGATCCCAGGATTTTGTGAGGGTTGACCAAACTTTAAGGAGCCCCATAATTCTAAGTTAGATCTAAAGTTGGATTCAAATTATAAAGTGGTCTTTTCACTACAGTATCTTGGGTAAGTTGGAAAAAACGACTTAATAAGAATTTTCGTATTGATAGGATCATGGATCAAGGTCGTTGTGGTAGAAATGTTAGCCCTCGATGCGATGAGGAAGAGCGCGACCCAGATGTTCGCAAAGCTCTTCATAGATCTTAGCCTAGACCTTCCAAAGGTGAAGGGGAGCACTTGGGAGAAACAGTAGAGAAGTGGATCGAAGCTATGGAAGAGTACTTCGATGCCACTTGTTACAAATGAAAAAAGTAAAGTGGCTCTTGCCAGGTTGAAGATCGTAGAAATAACCAGGGTAGTGTGGAGGAACCACTGTGAGACAAACCATTTGGATCGGAACACCCAAACGTGGAATGATCTCAAAGCTTACCTTAGGAGGAAGAGATTCTATCCTCTCGGCTTCCTAGAAACTAAGATGAATGAATTCTTGAAGATAACCCAAGGAAACCGAGTCATGGAGGAATATCACCAGGCGTTCACTCTCCTCCTCAAATACTCGCCACCGCTGGATGAAGAATAGTTGATGGCTAGGTTCATTTGAGGAATGAACGAACCCTTGGATAACCTGGTAAAGAATGCCAAGCCAGTCTCCATGGCTGAAGCAGTGCGGATGGTGAAGGATTTCGCCAAGGGCTTTGTTGTCAAGGTCCCACCGAAGTCAACATCAACATCTTTCAAAAGATTCTTAGCTCTAGAAGGTGATTCCAACTTTCCACCTCCTAGAAGACAAGGTCAAACTCAGGATACGGGAAATTCCAGAATGGAAGAAAGGTCTTTTTCTCGCAACACAATCCCCTGGAATTCAACTTCAGAAGTTCCACCCTTGAACAAAGAAGTTAAATGCTTTAACTGCCAAGGATATGGTCATCATAGTACGGATTGCCCAACTCCTTTTGGATCAAGGTTTTCAGGACAAGGAAGTGAGAGACCAAGATTCTAGATTCCAGCTTCCTTCCTTCCAGAGTAATCAAGGTCCTTTCCGTCAAAATTAGGTAAGCCCCAGAGGTAGACTCCCTAACCAACCCTTCGCTTCAATGCAAAGTAATGCAAGACCTCAGTCTAAAAATTGGGAAAATCAAAGAGAGAAGTTCCCAAACTAGCCGTCCACTTCCAAGGTAGTAATGCTGGAAGTCATAGAAGAAGAAAGAGATTATCATCCAGTTGCGAGATGAGGACATCTCGCATTTTTTAAGTGGGGTAGGATGTAAGATTCCTCCCTCCATCTTTTGAGATGTAAAGGTGTAAAAAACCTCCCCTTCAATTTTTGTAATCATCCCCTATTTTGGAATGTAAGAAAATATTGTTTTCCCTTGTTTTTGACCTAGAGAGAGAAAATATTCTAGAGAGAGGTAATATAAAATTGAGATATTTTATGGTTTTTCTATCTTTCTCAATGGTTATCTCCTTCCCAACCCCTCTAATGCTTGGGAAGATTTCAATTAAATGGTTTTTTCTTGAAATAAAGCTTTCTAATGATTCATAATGTTTAAATGGTTTAATACTATTCTTTATGCTTAATTATAGTATTTTTATTAATAAAACTCTCTTCTCGGAAAGATTAATCATCTTTATGGTTAGATCCTTGTTAGAAGGATGGTTCTTAAGGATAAACTCATTATCTTTAACAAAAGTCTAGGCTTGACAAGCTAGAGAAAAAGATTAGGTATCTTGACAAGCTAGAGAAAAAGATTAGGTATTTTTATGATTTTAATCTAGTTAAAAATGATGATTAATTTCTTTAAGCTTGTTTATGATTAAGAAAAATCATAGTAATTCATTTTAAGTTTAAAGAGGGTTATGCTAAAATTTTTGGAAATGATGAATGGATATTTGAGAATAATCAAGAGATTTAATCGTAATTATGCTTATAATTATATTATGTATGCATAAATAAATTTTAGTTTAAAAGAGGAGTTCTTATCATATTTCAATTATGAATATTCATTTAAAGTTATAAAATTGAACATTCTTAGAAGTTGCAGTGAAGCTATAGCAAAATTTTCTAGAAAAAAGATAAATCTTATTTTTATGCATAAATTTAATAAAGCAAAAAGAGGAATTCCCATCATATTCAAGGCATAGATATTTTTATGCTAAAAGAATGATTTTTTTCATATTTTTGGAAAATACTTTTATAGTATTTATTCATAATTATTTAAATAGAGAAAAGAGAAATTTTTGTTATATTTATATTTATATATGTACATGTATAAATAAAATTTATGCTAAAAGTGGAGTTTTGAGCATTATTCAATAGTCAGAAAAATAAAGAAGGTTATGCAAAATAATTATAGAATCATTTAATTTATGAGAAATATGAAAATAATTTATTTAGATAAATAGATTAGTGTTTATACTAAAAGAGTAAATATGGGTATAAATGACCCATGAATCTTTTATTCAAAAAGAAGAATATTGAGCATATTTTATTTTAAGAAATTTGAGAATGAATGTGAATGGATGTAGGAATTATGTGAATGAATGTGAATGGATGTAGGAATGATGTGAGTGGATGTAGGAATGATGTGAATGGATGTAGAAATGATGCGAATAAATGGATGCAATGGATGTAGAAATGATTCGAATGAATGTGAATGGATGCAATGGATGTAGGAATGATGTGAATGGATGTGAGTGGATGTAGGAATGATGTGAATGGATGTGAGTGGATGTAAGAATGATGTGAATGGATGAGAATGGATATAAGAATGGATGTAGGAATGATGTGAATGGATGTGAGTGGATGTAGGAATGATGTGAATGGATGTAGGAATGATGTGAATGGATGTAGGATGATGTGAATGGATGTAGGATGATGAGAATGGATGTGATATGATGTGAATGGATGTAGGATGATGAGAATGGATGCGAATGGATGTAGGATGGTGAGAATGGATGCGAATGGATGAGGAATGATATAAATGGATGTGAATGGATGTAGAACAATGTAAATGGATGTGGAATGATGTGATGTGAATTTATGTAGAAGAATGTGGAATAATGAGAAATGACATGGAATGATGTGGAAAGATGGGAGTTTGTTGGAAACTGTAATTTTATGTTAAGAATGCTGGGGAATCATTTTGACTATCTTGTCAAATAAGGTCATTGAGAACCTAAGTGAAAAGGTTGCACAACAGCTGACGAAGAGTCAATGAAGGACGTCTCGCGTGGCAAGATCGGCCGGCCGAGGTCTCGACCAGCCTCGGTTCGATTAAAATGGTGAGATTGCGGTACGGTGGATAAGGGACCAAGGAAGCGGCCTATGAGTGAAGTGCTAGGTGACCTGCGAAGGAACCTAAAGGGTGCTGACCATACGGTGCTTGGAATCTGGGTCCACGATATCCACGCATGCGTGAGGAAAAAAAATGAGTTGGAGTTGTTTTCTGAACACGGGCATGGATCTGGTTGATTGGCCTTGCTAGTCTTCAACGGATGAGTTCTTGGCTCTTTTACATGGATCTTGTTGTTTGATCTAGCTGATCTTCAACGGAGAGTCCATATAGATTTTATGTGATTATATTCCTAGGTACTATTGGCTAGGGACTATTGAAAAGGCCCCTGTGTGAGCAAGTGGTGAGCGTTCTAGTTGCCAATGATGCCATAGGTACGCCGAGGAAGAAATGATTAGAAATTGGACTGGGAAATGAAATACTGCGGATCCTGATGGGAAACACTATGGTTTCGTTCCAACTCTGTTTTAAAGACAGCTGAATCTGTTTGGAAAAGGCAATTTCATATTGGGTGCGTAAGTGATGTGTCTATTTTGTAATTTGCTTGAGTGTCGACTAGGGGCCTAGGAACTCTTTTCCCTAGTACCCGGGACAAAACATAACGAAATTTTCATAATGGATCCCATTATGAAAATGATTGGGCGGTTGGCTAACCCATGGGACTGGATGGGGCTAGGCTGGACTGATGGATTCCTATAATAAAATTCAATTCCATTCAAGTTATATGATAGTTGAAGTAAATCACAGATAATCCTTGTTCTATGGAAAAGAATCAACGGCTGTGCTTGACAAGGAAAAAAGCATTGGTATCTATGATTCAAGTGCAAGTTCCTCCCTTGATCCGGCCATGTGATCCGCGGGTTTGGTCGGAATGCAAAAGGGAAGTTAAGGCTCTTGACTACGTTAGAATATTTTCCTAGAGGAATCGCCTATGCCTTCTAGGCGAGGAAATTTTTTCGGGTTCGGTTTTGGAAGAACCGAGGGATTAGTTTCTTTTTCGGACATTCGTAGGTGAGGCCTTGAGTGGGAAGCTCTGCCCTGCGCAAGAAGCTGCTACTTCCGCTACTACTAGCACCCCCCATAATTCGATGCGCAGAGGGGGCATGTATCTTTCTGAAACTTCCTAATATGGTCTTGGCTTGTAAATTTCTCTCTATGCTAGGTATGTCCAATGATTGCATGCTATTTAGAGGGGTTAATAAAGATGCAAAATAATGTCTACAATGTGGAGAGAGTCGATATAGACATGATTTGCAACAAGGAGACATAATTGCAAGGAGACAGAATTCCTCGAAAGGTGTTGAGACACTTTTCTATCATTCCTTGAATCCTACACATGTTTACATATAAGGGAGTTGTAGAACTCATGACATGGAATGCAACTCATTGCTCAACGTCGATGGCATCATGACGATCATAGTTGATTCACCGAGGTTGCAACATGTGGACCATTAATGGCGAGACTTTAAAGATGAGCCCCATCACTCACATCTTGGCTTAGGCATGGATGGTGTTAACCCATTTGGATTGAAGTCTACATCATGGTCTACTTGGCCTATTGTATTCGTGAATTACAACCTCCCTCCATGGGTGGCAATCAAGAAAGATCATGTCATGCGTACTCTCCTTGTATACTAGGCAAGTATAAGGTGAAAAAAATGGATATATACCTTGAGCCTTTGATTGAGGAGTTTGAGGCACTATGGCAAGGTATTAAAGTGCATGATGTCTCAAGGCCAATAAATAGGTGTGATATGGAGGTGAAAAGATTTTTTCTTTGGAGATGCATGACTATCCCGAATTCTCAGAGTGCTTAGGTACATACTTGAACCTTCTAGCTTTAAACTTTAAACTTTAAACTTCAAACTTGTCTTACTCTATCTCTCAATCATCTTAATTTCATAATAGATTTTACAACCTCTTTTTAGACATCATGCATGTCCGATTTGTGGAGCATAACTTGTTTTAGAGAGGCTCTCTACATTAAAGAAGGTGGTGTATGACAAACATCATCGATTTCTTGCCTCTTCACATCCCAAGCATGTGCCGCATGATATCTCCCCACTTGTGGATAAGAGGTAGAGATTGGTTTGAGGAGAAGCATTCCAAATCCACCAACCAATGGGATGGCAAGACACTTAATCTTCTTTGGACTCCCATATTGGTGTAAGTTTAAGATCAATCATCTCTTAGACCCTATGCACATCCTCAAGAATGTGGCAACAAATATTTGGTACCATGTAATTGGTAAAAGAGATACCAAGGGCATGAGGGATGACTCGTAAAACATTGGTTGCCTTTAAAGTGCATGGCCAATTATAAAAGAGAGTGGAAACATGTTCCCATCAAAGTCACCATGGGTATTGATCAAGAAGAAGTAAAGAAAGGTGAAAAGCATGATTGTCTCTTTTAGTACACCAATGGGAGTAATGCATTCATTGAAGGGTTCCTTCATAGAAACCAAAAAAGAAAGCCGGAGAGGAGCAATTATATGGCCTGAAGACACATGATTGGCAACAGATATTACAAATATTCAAACATTCTTTTATTCATTTTCTAATTATCGTACCTAATTTAAAGGCTTGTATACTAACTTTATATTTTTTCAAAGCATAGTGTATTCTTCCAATAGCTATAGTTGGTTGTTGAGATAAGAAGGTGAAAGAGGCTATTTACAAAATGGGAAGATTGGTGAGGTATGAATCTTCTCTTGAATTCACTATTTAAGTTACATTTAATATTTAGTTTTCTCATGCAATCACAAGTTGTGTATGATAAATAGTATACATGATTGTTATGTATGTAGGTATATATATCCTCAAAGGAGATATATACCTACATACTAGTGTATATCCTCAAAGGAGATATATACCCACATACATGATTGCTATATATGTAGGTATATATCCTCAAAGGAGATAGATCCTAAATCCATTGAGATGTCTCATCTCAATGCTATTGAGGTAGTGTGTATGATCAAGGAAAACTTTCCTAGAACAATACTCACTAGCCAATTACATATTGTGGTACATTTGGTTGATGAAGTGACACTTTGTGGTGTTGTTCATGTTTGATGCATGTTTTTCTTTGAAAGGTTGATGAAAACCTTAAAAGACTCTGTAAGACAAAGAGCAAGGCCAGAAGCAAGCATGGTGGAGGGATGGTTAATGTAGGAGTCTCTTGTGTATATCTCAAAATATCTCTCTCGAATAGATCCTTCCATGCCACGATTATGGAGTAATGAGGAGGATGATCAACTAATCACTAATGTGCCACAAGGAAAAGGAAGGCAACAAAAAATGGATGAAACATTATGCCAAAAGGCGAATACATTCTGTATTCTAAATAGTTCTATCATGGAGAAGTGGATTGAGAGATACAAGGATGCAATCAATAGATGAAAGGACGAGAGAAGAGCTTTTAGAAGAGAAAATAGACACTTGCCATTTCCACCTGGCTTAGAAACTCTTCCAAGTGTGTGGTCAATATGGCTTCTTAAGGCAATATTGGAGGCATAAAAAAATGGAGGGATAGTCATTAAGAGAAGAGCAACATTATGCACAAGGATGTGACCCTCAAGTAAGTATATCCTTGTTCTCTTTCTCATGCTTCGATTGCTATATACCTTGTTTAATGCAAGTTTAATGCAATATATTGAATACCATGTTTTTGTTTAATGTTAGTACAAATTATATAATATAGAGGGAAGGCACTTTTGCATGGAGCATGTGGATTCTAAAAGAAACACATTTCATTGTGGTGTCATGGTAACTTTTGAGCAAGAAAGTTAAGCTAGTAGACATGATACCAGGGATTTCACTGACATAAACGAGAACATGTGAACATGTTAATAACATATGTTAATAACACAAAAAATCTTGTGATCACATGTTATATTCACAAAGCTTTCACAAGGGCCTAAAAAAATTATCTTTGTTGAGCATAAAAAATCTTCTTAGGTGGCCACTCACCGCTATTATGTGAAGATGGTAACATGAGAACATGTGAATAGCTTATTCCCATGTGTAGCCAAGCTTTTAAGGGGTTCCCAAATGGCAAGTGACCTGTTATTTTGTGAATGGTAACATGAGAACATGTGAATAACTTGTTCACATGTGTTATTATCACAAAAAATATTGTGATCACGTGAATATTAAATCCCTGCATGATACCAATGTCATAGCACAATCTTGAGTATTGTGGAACTATTCAAGATATTATTGAGGTTGGTTTTAGAGCATTCAATCTATTCATCTTTAATGTCAAATGGTTTAAGGTGATATATAGAGGTACTCAAGAAATCGTGAAGAAATATCCAAATGGGTTTCTTCAAATTGATTCCACCAAGTTTTGGAATGATGAAAAAGGTACTTTCATACTTTCTCAACACTGGCAACAAGTTAGTACCTAAACCAATCACTAGTAAATCATGATGTAGTATAATAAATGTGTAGATTGCAAGTATGATTAATGACAATCCCTTTTCTTTGTGATTTTAGATTGTGTTGCATGCAGATTGCATTGATCCAAAGTGGTGGTATGCTATACAAGTTTTCCCTCATTCAAAACATATCTTTAAAGATCAAGATGTTAAGGCTAAATCTTTGGATGAGATAAAGATACTACCTCAAATGAACTTATTGGAGGAATATGATGAACAAAATGAAAAAAAAAATCTAGAGGGGGCCAATTAAGAGAACAAGGAACATTACTCTAAAGAAGATGATGAGTCATAGCCTATCAATCATGACAATGCTTTATTGGATGATAATAGTGATATTGACATTGAATCCTATCTTTTTATTGACCTTTCATTAGATGTAGAGATTGATGAAGCAACACAAATGGATCTATTACAAGATGGGATGGTATCATGATCTTCAAATGTTTATGTAATCATTTCATTATTCATTTCAAAAGCTTTCTTTCAAAGTATCTCTTTTTTTTAAAAACATGGCTTTAGGGTTTCATGCCTTTTTTTTTTTTTTTTAAAACCACCATTTTTTCTTTATAAATATGATATGTACAACTTTAAATCAATTCCCAATCACTCTCTGGAATGTTTTTTTTACAATATAGTAATGTTTCTTTGTTGCTAAGAATGTTGTTAGGCAGCGTTATTTCGTTGCCTAGTAGCGATATTTCACTGTTGAGCAGTGAAAAAACGCTGCCTAACTGTGTTGTTAGAGAGAAAAAATGCTACTAGGAAACATTAGAAACGTTGCTAGAAAATGCTGATATGCTTCCGACATGTTGTAGGTGAAGGGGCTTACCTCTTGTGATATGCTTCCGACATGTTGTAGGTGAAGGGGCTTACCTCTTGTGATTTTTAGAAGCTTGTACACGGTTGATCTTATTTGGAGAAGATTTCCTTGACCTAGCCGAAGAATTCCTTGATCTAGCTACAAAAATAAAGAGATAAGTAAAGTTTTTATTTATAAATAACTATTAATATGACTAGTTAAGTATATAAGCATATAAGGGAGAAACAAAGAAGATAAGAATATGGTACATACCTTGATATGGATTGCTTAGGATGCTTGTGGAGGGAGACCTTTCTTCCTTGTGAATGGCGAAGAGGGTTTGTTGTGAAGGGAGAAGGCTTGTGAAGGTAAGAAAAGGGTTTTCTTATGAGAAGGGCTTGTGAAGGTTAAAATGGGGTTTCCTTATGAAGGTGAGGGAGGGCTTGTGAAGGGAGTAGAGGAGAAGGATTTGTGAGGATTGTGAAGGGAGAAGAGGAGAAGGGCATGTGAAGGTGAGGAGAAGGGCTTGTGAGGCTTGTGAAGGGAGAAGAGGAGAAGGGTGTGTGAAGGTGAGGGAGGGATTGTTAAGGGAGAAGAGGAGAAGGGCTTGTAAAGGGCAAGGGAGGGCTTGTGAAGAGAAAAGAGGAGAAGCACTTGTGAAGGGAAAGAGAGCTTAGGGAGCCATAGTCTACGACAAACGCATGTGAAGAAGGAGAGGACTTAAGAAAACAAATGTACACGATGTAGTGCATGGGAGGGAGGTATCTGATTATTTTTCCCAGTACGCCACTATGGTCGCAGGTATAGCCGTGCCCATAGGCACATATCGGAATAAATATCTAGAGAGCTAATTTTTTATTTGATGAAATGGAATGGAGTGTCCATCCACTTTTGTATTTTGGATGTTGACAACTAGGTGCCCACCATGCATAGATGACTGTCGACGCCTGCTTCTTTTGATACTGACATGACACCTCTGCAAAGTCGACATGAGTGGTTATGTCAAAAGATTCCATGTCCATGTGAGATATGCAAGGGAATAATCATGTGTTTAGGATGAATCAAAATAAAGCATGTGCAAGATTACGGTCAATTTTAAAATGTACGACGGTATCCAGAGAGTTTGGTGAGTGTATATATTCACTAAATCATGTGCATGTTCTTATGCATATGATTTAGGTATTGATAATGTATTCCATGTTTTTTAGGAAGAGGATGAGGAGGAGACATGTTGTAAAATGAGGGAGTCTATGTCTCATTACTCCGTGATGAGTGGACATCTATGTAAAGGCTTTAAAGACCTCCATGATGTAATTGGCGTGAGTCCACATGCTCGACATGAGGAAGAAACACCTCCATCAATGGCACATGAAGTCGGTGAAGATTTGGTCATCATGGACGAGATGATGGATGACTTCTCTAAGAAACAAGGAGAGGGGGATCCCGAAACCACACTTGACGAAGATCAATTGCGACAATTCGCTTGTACTCCACTGTACACAGGGTGCGCATACTCCAACCTTCATGCAACCTTGGAGTTACTAAACTTGAAGACCATGTATGGTTGGATCAATGCTACCATTACAAGTATCTTTCAGTGAGTCCTTAGCGTTAGTGACCGGGTAAAAATGACGAGTTTATTCAAACATGTCGCTTAAACCATGATGGAACATCACATAAGCGACGTTGAAAAAAATAATAATGGCAAATAAACGTTGCTTTGGATGTCATTCACACAACGGCTCATTTATCATCGTTTGAAGGACAATAGTAGCAAAACGACTACATGCTACATTATGCAGCTTACACGACGTCACTTATACAGATGTCATGTAAGTGACACACTAGGAAATTAGAAAAAAAAACAATAATCAAATGGCTCCCGCGAGTTCGCAGGAGCCATCTATGTTCTCATCTCAGCTCAAGCAAAGGATCAATCAGCGCTCGCCACACCTGCTACCCACCGCCTAGTTAAATTTGTAGCAAAGTGATGAGCTATGGTGGATCAAATGCAAGAATCAATATCATTAGTGAGTGATTAGACAATGATTAGGATAAGATTAGTGAGCAATTAACTGATAGCTTAATGTAGGCATGGATACTCAAAAACCAGCAAATACTCATTAGGCCAATCCCTCAATTTATAGTGTTTACATCAACATGGATACTCAAAAACCAGTAAATACTCATTAGGCCAATCCCTCAATTTATAGTGTTTACATCCATGATCTGCTCCTTGATTTGTTCCTTGATTTGTGCCACCTCCCCTACATCTGGGGGGACACCTCATCTAGGGGACACCTCATCCTTGATTCACTCCACCTCTTCACTTTTCCCAGAATATCTCCACATCCTAGATCTTCTCATGCTACCCTTTATTCTCTCCCAGTAGATTCCACTCATCTTTTCACTGCTGTTACCCACTCATTTATAGACTCTCTTTTACAGCCTCTTGCTAAGGGCTTGTTCCTGCACACACACCCATTCACTTGTATATTTCAACACGTCCCCTCAAGTGAATAATCCTAGCACACCTGGACCCTATACTAAGTTTCCCTCTTACTTGGTAGCCCGCGACCAGTGCCTCAAGTCCCTAACTCTTAGTCCTTGACACTCTCTCTCTCGCTCTCTATGTGTCCAAGGCTTACTACAAGTGCCCGTGACCTTGACTAAAGTCCTCACACATACATCTACCACATGGCCTACATCATCGGTGGCTTAGAGGTGGTTTTACTTTGTTGGGGCAGGTTACATTGGGTTGTGGGGTTTCTCTCTCTCTCTCGGAAACAATGATCTGAATCCTCTTCCTTAGGAGTCTCCATGAATTTTGTCGATGTTGATCCTTCTTCACTACTGGGTTTTCTGTAGCAGTCTCTTGCCATGTGTCCTGGCTTCCCATAGTTGTGGCAAGTGAAGGTCCTTCCTCCTCCCCTGCCTCTTCCTCATCCTCATCCTCGTGTGAGAATCCTCCTCGGGTGAAGAATGTTTTTTCCTCTCCAATTGTTGGGTCCACCTCTTTCTTCTCTTTGACCTTGGTCTCTTGCTCTAGTAGAGCTCCTTCTATCTCATGTAGCTTCAATTCTGGTACATTCTTTAAGGTTGCCATGATGTTTTCATATTCTCCTTTGTCCACACTCTTTAGAAGCACTGCTAGTGCCTCATCATCCTCTACCTTCTTACCAATGGCTGCCAGTTGTTGCGTAATGCTTTTATATTTGTTCAAGTGTGTGGTTAGAGGTTCAGTTTCCTTCATGTCAAGTTTGTAGAATTACATTAGCAGATTTATCTTTGAACTTTTTGCTTGAGTGCCAAATAATTTATTAAGTTCATCCCATGCATCTTTAGCCCGTTGTATCCCTGTGATGTGGAGAATGATTTCATCATTTAAACTGAGTGCAATGAGTCCTAATGCTTTCTCATTCCTACTCTTCCACTCATTCTCCCCAATCACCTCTGGGCATTCATCTCTTTCCTCAACTAACCCCCACAGATTTTTCCTCATGAGCAAATACATGGTCTTTGTTATGTATGAAACTTCTCCCCATTAAATTTGGCTATTTCTTGTGCCGTGCTCATGATGATGTGAAGGGGGTCTTACATCTTGATCCAATTTAAGATTCAAGGGCAGTGTCTACCCTTTTACAACTCAAATCTGGTGTAGATTTATCAGCATAAATTTATCAAAAATTAAAAAAAGCCAAGTGTAGTTGATCTGTACTGAATGGTTGGAGTATCAAACCATCTCCGAATTGCAATTTGAAGTGATAGGAATGTGTATCAGATACCCAATGGTGAATTTGAACCCTCAATTGTACCAAAATATAGTGATTAATATTGATTAATCATTGATTAGTGAAATAATCTCCTATTTTGTGTGTGCCAAAAAAATCCCCCCAAAAATGAGTAAATACTCACATAAGATGAAGAGTTGACTAAGGACAAGGTTATTAGTTAAAAAAGAAGAGATATTTAGAGGAAATGATGCATTTTTTACACCTCAGTGTGGGGGAATTTCCCTCATGAAGGAGGCACCTATTTCACATGTGTGGTTGAGTTTTAAACTCACAAATAATGAGATATTTTCAGCTCTCCTCTCTCCTGCTTCAACTAGATCCAAAAAGTAAGCTAAACTGACCTAAAAATGGTCAAAATTTGACCAAACTGATCTGGAAAATTCTAGAATCAGTTTGCTTGGTTAGAGGCTCACTTTTTCCTATAAATGAAGCCTTCCCCTTTGTAAATGGTTAATAGTGTTTTATGCACTGTTACTCTACTCTACCCTAGAGCCAAAAACAGTGAATTTATTGATAATTCATTAGTTTTTGACCTTTTCCTCTTCAAAAGAATTGGTGGCCCCTCTTGTTGCAAACAAGAGTAGATCCCTCAAACCATCAAGCCAAAGGAAAGCTCACAGAAATTCATGTAAGTTAGAAATCCTACTTTTTCTTTATTCCTTTTAATGGTTTTCTAATTTTTGTTTTCTTTAAAATGAAAAAATGATGTTATGCCTTGTTGGAAAGGCTTTCCGCCTCTCTTCATTCTTAAATTCAGCCTTTCTTTATCCTAGATAAGTAATCAAATTGTTAGAATTAGACTTTTCATATTGTTTCTCTTTTAAAAGTGGAATTTGATTAGTTTAGAATGCTTTAAACCATTTGGGATAATTTTTAAGTAACTTGAGGATAGAAAAAATTGAAAAATGGTCAACCATACAAAGGAGGTTATGGCAAAATTTTCTTAAGTTTTGTGAAATAAGTTTTATCTTTTATTATTCAAAAAGAGTAATCCCCACCGTTTGTGTATTCTAAAAATGTTATTTTCATTCTAGGCATAGAAAAATGCATAGTAGAAATAATTTTATTATAAAAGTGTTATTTCCATTAAAATTAAATTCTATGCATAGAAAGATGCATATTGGATAATTTCTTTTTATTATAAAACAATGATTTTCATTAGATTTGAATTCTATACATAGAAAGATGTATATTAGAAATAATTTTTATTATAAAGCGTTACTTTGATCAAATTTTGATTTTATGCATAGAAAGATGCATAAAGAAATTTATCTTTATTCCAAAAGAGTTATTCCCATCAATTTTGAATTTATGCATAGAAAGATGCATAAAGAAATTTATTTTTATTCCAAAAGAGTTATTCCCATCAATTTTGATTTTATGCATACAAAGATGCATAAAGAAATTTATTTTTATTCCAAGAGTTTTTCTCATTAATTTTGATTTTATGCATAGAAAGATGCATAAAGGAATTTACCATTTCTCCCCCCCAAAAACTCAATCGAAGGAGATATCTATGACAAGGTTCCACCACATCCTATATATGGGTCTTTGACTTCCCATGTTCGTGCATATGGGATAATCCACCACAACTTCCAGTCATGCGATAACCCGAGAGTACCTATGAGAATTTCCACCTCCAACACTATGGCTCACTCACTACTGACATTCTTGGGACACTTTGACTTAGAATGGCCTACTACATGACAATAAAAGCATCAATTCTCCTATGCTAGGTGGGCATCAATATCTCCCAGCAGTTATCTCCTTTTCTTCTGAGCAATCAAAAGAAGCGATTATACTGGAGTTCAATGAGGCTTTCCTTACCCGGCCAGGTAGTGGTGGCAAACCAGGTTCTTCTTACCACCATGTGGTATATCAATTCTTGTTGGGCCTTCTCATTGGCCAGCATTGGGCAAGTTCAATGATTGATCCACAAATTTCTGTGGGCTAGTAAGGACAGATTTGTAGCCAGTTTACTATGAGCTTGGGATCATCTCAGACCAAGCAACACTCCGAGAGGTGGGTGGTGTCAAAGGAACGCATTGGTTGATTCAGAGGCACTCCGAGGTGGTAGTGGTAGTGGAAAGATGAGGTGATGCAAGCTCTGGTGACAAGGGTGCTGCGGTACATGAGGTGGTAGATGAAGACCAGAGAGTGTTGCCGTTTCTGAGTGGCAAAGAAGTCCATTGAGTAAGAAGTCCCATTCCCTGTGTGGTCCAGATCAGAGTTTGGAGAATCAACTTCTGGTGAGAAGAATTGGTTCTCTAGGAGTGCAGGTAGACGATCCATGCTGTGTGCTTTTGATAGATGTGATACCATGTGAGGGCAAAAGGATGAAAGGACCAAATGTACGAGAGATCATTGAAAAACAACACAGCAAAGCAGAAGCATCGTCGATGACAAAGGCTTGCACGTGGATGTGAGGAAAAGCACTCTGAGAGGAGGTGGTCGGTGTGTTAAAGGCTTGCGTCAGTGGATGTATAGGCACTCCGAGGTGGTAGTGGCAGCGAAAGATGAGGTGATGCAGGCTCTAGTGCAAGGGTGCTACGGTACCTGAGGTGGTAGATGGAGAGCAGAGAGGGCTGTGTCCTGAGTGGTATATGACCATTCACTTACCGCAGCACCCTTGTCACCAAAGTCTGCATCATCATCACTTCATCTTCTATTACCCACTACCACAAACAATACTTAGGTAGCACCCGGGTGCTTCTGGTGCATGCCGGTAGCTCCCAGTACATGTCGGTAGTTATCCGCATCATTGGAAGCTGTAAGACTCCACCCTCCAGATTTTGAGATGTAAAGATGTAAAAACCTCCCCTTCAATTTTTGTAATCATCCCCTATTTCAAAATGCAAGAAAATATTGTTTTCCCTTGTTTTTGGCCTAGAGAGAGAAAATGTTCTAGAGAGAGATAATATAAAATTGAGATATTTTTGGATACAAAGTTTCTCCTTATATTTAAGATGAATTCCCCTGAAACAAAAGTTAAAAAAGACTTTTCCAATGTGCAGTAGAAATTAATTGAATATGTGTATAAGAGACCTTAGCCTAAGGGTCCACATTTTCAGAAATTTTTTATTAAGGTCCAAATAAGGTTCCAAAGGGCCAATAGGATTAATCCAAGTGTTGGGATGACAAAAATACAAAGAATAAAAGAAAATCTCCCAAAAATGATAAATGCTCACATAAGATGAAGAGTTGACCAAGTAGTGGGTTTATTAGTTAAAAATTAAGGTTTATCAGTAAAAAAATCAAATTTTGACACCTCAGTAAGGAGGGAAAGGGGTCATGAAGGAGGAGCCTTTTTTCATCATTACCTTGCATTTTTAATTCAAAAAATGAGATATTTTTATCTCTCCTCTTGCAAACTAGATCAAAAAGTGAGCTAAACTGGTCCAAAACTTGTCCAAAATGAATCAAATGAAGCTGGAAGCCTCTAGATCCCAGTTGGACTTGGTTAGTGGCCTCCCTCACCTATAAATAGACCCTCATTCAGTATTATCTTCATTTTTAGTGTAATTATATTATTCGTCTATTTTTTCTCTACTTCTGGAAGCTTTGGAGCTTCACAATTCTCCATCCTCTCTTCGAGATTACCCTCCCCAACTTGGTGGGCCAAAGCTTGCTTTGTGGGCTTCACTTCTTTCTTTAGAGAATCAAGCCAAAATCAAAGGCAAGCCTTAATCCAATGGTTTTTCTATCTTTCTCAATGGCTATCTCCTTCCCAACCCCTGTAATGCTTGGGAAGCTTTCAATTAAATGGTTTTTTCTTGAAATAAAGCTTTCTAATGATTCATAATGTTTAAATGGTTTAATACTAAACTTTATGCTTAATTATAGTATTTTTATTAGTAAAACTCTCTTTTTGGAAAGATTAATCATCTTTATGGTTAGATCCTTATTAGAAGGATGTTTCTTAATGATAAACTCATTATCTTAAACAAAACTCTAGGCTTTAACAAGCTAGAGAAAAAGATTAGGTATTTTTATGATTTTAATCTAGTTAAAAATGATGATTAATTTCTTTAAGCTTGTTTATGATTAAGAAAAATCATATTAATTTATTTTAAGTTGAAAGAGGGTTATGCTAACATTTTTGGAAATGAGGAATGGATATTTGAGAATAATCAAGAGATTTAATCGTAATTATGCTTATAATTATGATTAGAATTATGTTATGTATGCATAAATAAATTTTAGTTTAAAAGAGGAGTTCTTATCATATTTCAATTATGAATATTCATTTAAAGTTAGAAAATTGAACATTCTCACAAGTTGCAGAGCTATGGTAAATTGTTTTAGAAAAAAGATAAATATTATTTTTATGCATAAATTTAATAAAGCAAAAAGAGAAATTCCCATCATATTCTAGGCTTAGATATTTTTATGATAAAAGAATGATTTTTGTCATATTTATAGAAAATACTTTTATAGTATTTATGCATAATTATTTAAATAGAGAAAAGATGATTTTTTTAAATATTTATCTTCATGTATGTACATGCATAAATAAACTTTATGCTAAAAGTGGAGTTTTTGAGCATTATTCAATAGTCAAAAAAAATAAAGAAGGTTATGCACAAATATTATAGAATCATTCAATTTATGAGAATTATGGAAATAATTCATTTAGATAAATGGATTAGTGTTTATACTAAAAGAGTAAATATGGGTATAATTTATTTTGTAAATCCCATGAATCTTTTATTCAAAAAGAAGAATATTGGGCATTTTCAAATTTTGAGAGATTTTAATGGATGTAGGAATGTTATGAATGGATGTAGGAATGATGTGAATGGATGTGAGTGGATGTAGGAATGATGTGAGTGGATGTAGGAATGATGTGAATGGATATAGGAATGATGCGAATAAATGTGAATGGATGTAGGAATGATGTGAATGAAAGTGAATGGATGTAGGAATGATGTGAATGGATGTGAGTGGATGTAGGAAAATGATGTGAGTGGATGTAGGAATGATGTGAATGGATATAGAAATGATGTGAATAGATGTAGGAATGATGTGAATGGATGTAGGAATGATGTGAATAAATGTGAATAGATGTAGGTATGATGTGAATGGATGTAGGAATGATGTGAATGGATGTGAATGGATGTAGAAATGATGTGAATAGATATAGGTATGATGTGAATGGATGTAGGAATGATGTGAATGATGTACGAATGATGTGAATGGATGTAGGAATGATGTGAATGGATGTAGGATGATGTGAATGGATGTGATATGATGTGAATGGATGTGATATGATGTGAATGGATGTAAATGGATGTGAATGGATGTAGGAATGATGTGAATGGATGTAGGATGATGTGAATGGTTGTGATATGATGTGAATGGATGTAGGATGATGAGAATGGATGCGAATGGATGAGGAATGATGTAAACGGATGATGAGAATGGATGAGAATAGATGCGAATGGATGAGGAATGATGTAAATGGATGTGAATGGATGTAGGACGATATAAATGGATGTGGAATGATGCGATGTGAATTGATGTAGAAGAATGTGGAATGATGAGAAATGACGTGGAATGATGTGGAAAGGTGGGAGTTGGGTGGAAACTATAATTGAGACATGTTTTTAAAGATTGTTTTATGTCAAGAATGCTGGGGCAGCATTTTGACTATCTTGTCAAATAAGGTCGTTGAGGACCTAAGGGAAAAGGTTGCAACAGCTGACGGAGAGTCAATGAAGGATGTCTCACGTGGCAAGATCGGCCAAAGCCTTGACCAGCCTAGATTCAAATAAAATGGTGAGCTTCTGGTAGGGTGGATGAGGGACCAAGGAAGCGGCCTATGAGTGAAGCGCTAGGTGACCTCTCCTAGAGGGTGCTGACCATACGGTGCTCAGGCTCCGGGTCACCCAGGATACCCACGCATGCATCGGGAAAGAAAATGAGTTGGAGTTGTTTTCTGAACACGGGCAGGGATCTGGTTGATTGGCCTTGCTGGTCTTCAAACGGATGAGTTCATGGCTCTTTTACATGGATCTTGTTGTTTGATCTAGCTGATCTTCAACACGGAGAGTCAATATAGATTTTATGTCATTATATTCCTAGGTACTATGGGCTAGGGACTATTGAAAAGGCCTCTATGTGAGCAGGTGGTGAGCGTTCTAGTTGCCAATGATGCAATAGGTATGCCGAGGAAAAAATGATTGGAAATTGGACTGGGAAATGAAATACTGACGATCCTGATGGGAAACATTGTGGTTTCGTTCCACTCTGTTTTAAAGACAGCTGAATCTGTGAAAAAGGCAATTTCATATTGGGTGCATAAGTGGTGTGTCTATTTTGTAATTTGCTTGAGTGTCGGCTAGGGGGCCTAGGAACTCTTTTCCCTGGTACCCGGGACAAAACATAACCAAATTTTCATAATGGATCCTATCAATACAATGGTTGGGCGGTTGGCTAACCCATGGGACTAGATGGGGTTAGGCTGGTGGACTGATGGATTCCTATAATAAAATTCAATTATGTTCAAGTTACAATAGTTAAAGTAAATCACGAATAATCCTTGTTCTATGGAAAAGAATCAATGGTTGTGCCTCTTGACAAGGAAAAAAATGTTGATCTCTATAATCCAAGTGTAAGTTCCTCCCTTGATCCGGCCATGTGATCCGCGGGTTCGGTCGGAATGCAAAAGGGAAGTTAAGGCTCTTGACTACATTAGAATATTTTCCTAGAGGAATCGCCCGTGTTTCCTGGGTGAGAAAAGTTTTTTCTGGTCTCGATTTTGGAGGGACTGCCGGACTAGTCCCTTGCCCGGACATTCGTGGGGTGAGGCCCGAAGTGAGGAGCTTTGCCCTGCGCAAGAGGTTGCTACTTCCGCTGCTAGCTCCCTGGATTTCGGTGCGCAGAGGGGGTCTCATAGCTGGTATCAAAGCGAATTGGCTAAAGTTGATAAACCAAGAAGCAAGAAATGTCAAAAATCTATGAGTTACCAGTAAAAGATTGTAGTTGTGTGTTGAAATTCCTATGAATTGATATTCAGAATGGGGATTTATAAATTGGAAATTCGGTTTTGAGATGAAAGTACCAAAACTGTGTGGAATCCTTGACTGCTTGAGGCCTAGACATGATGGTATTTACCTTATAGCTCCAAGGACTGTGATTACCCGTATATATCGTGGGTATAACTGCAGCTCTTTATTGACGATATATATGAGTGAATTCCAGACCTTGAAGTTATAAGCAAAAATGTTATCCTAGATTATGATTTCGAATGCTAGGTGATATGATTTTAGAATTCTGGTTGAGAATTGATGAATTGATTTGGATTCTGATTGAAGGATGATGATTTCTGAATTCGGAATGATGAGCTGAATAAGTCATGATGATGATGAATGGAGAGAATTTCAGTAATGATGTTGGTAGCTGGGTAGACGATCAAGTCTTTCAGCAAATCACTATGAGATTAGTGGATTATGCTGACAGATTATTCGCCAGTTGACCTTTGACCCAGTGGACCCAATTGAGGAATGACAAATTGAGAACCTGTATAACTGAAATTTCCGTGGAAAATGTTCAAATGGAATTACGGGTCTGATGAACCATTATTGTGTAATGGATATGAATGAACTATTTTCTGATAATGAGTTTTGTATGTTCTTCTTGTAGAAGGGATCTTTAGATCCCAGGATTTTGTGAGGGTTGACCAAACTTTAAGGAGCCCCATAATTCTAAGTTAGATCTAAAGTTGGATTCAAATTATAAAGTGGTCTTTTCACTACAGTATCTTGGGTAAGTTGGAAAAAACGACTTAATAAGAATTTTCGTATTGATAGGATCATGGATCAAGGTCGTTGTGGTAGAAATGTTAGCCCTCGATGCGATGAGGAAGAGCGCGACCCAGATGTTCGCAAAGCTCTTCATAGATCTTAGCCTAGACCTTCCAAAGGTGAAGGGGAGCACTTGGGAGAAACAGTAGAGAAGTGGATCGAAGCTATGGAAGAGTACTTCGATGCCACTTGTTACAAATGAAAAAAGTAAAGTGGCTCTTGCCAGGTTGAAGATCGTAGAAATAACCAGGGTAGTGTGGAGGAACCACTGTGAGACAAACCATTTGGATCGGAACACCCAAACGTGGAATGATCTCAAAGCTTACCTTAGGAGGAAGAGATTCTATCCTCTCGGCTTCCTAGAAACTAAGATGAATGAATTCTTGAAGATAACCCAAGGAAACCGAGTCATGGAGGAATATCACCAGGCGTTCACTCTCCTCCTCAAATACTCGCCACCGCTGGATGAAGAATAGTTGATGGCTAGGTTCATTTGAGGAATGAACGAACCCTTGGATAACCTGGTAAAGAATGCCAAGCCAGTCTCCATGGCTGAAGCAGTGCGGATGGTGAAGGATTTCGCCAAGGGCTTTGTTGTCAAGGTCCCACCGAAGTCAACATCAACATCTTTCAAAAGATTCTTAGCTCTAGAAGGTGATTCCAACTTTCCACCTCCTAGAAGACAAGGTCAAACTCAGGATACGGGAAATTCCAGAATGGAAGAAAGGTCTTTTTCTCGCAACACAATCCCCTGGAATTCAACTTCAGAAGTTCCACCCTTGAACAAAGAAGTTAAATGCTTTAACTGCCAAGGATATGGTCATCATAGTACGGATTGCCCAACTCCTTTTGGATCAAGGTTTTCAGGACAAGGAAGTGAGAGACCAAGATTCTAGATTCCAGCTTCCTTCCTTCCAGAGTAATCAAGGTCCTTTCCGTCAAAATTAGGTAAGCCCCAGAGGTAGACTCCCTAACCAACCCTTCGCTTCAATGCAAAGTAATGCAAGACCTCAGTCTAAAAATTGGGAAAATCAAAGAGAGAAGTTCCCAAACTAGCCGTCCACTTCCAAGGTAGTAATGCTGGAAGTCATAGAAGAAGAAAGAGATTATCATCCAGTTGCGAGATGAGGACATCTCGCATTTTTTAAGTGGGGTAGGATGTAAGATTCCTCCCTCCATCTTTTGAGATGTAAAGGTGTAAAAAACCTCCCCTTCAATTTTTGTAATCATCCCCTATTTTGGAATGTAAGAAAATATTGTTTTCCCTTGTTTTTGACCTAGAGAGAGAAAATATTCTAGAGAGAGGTAATATAAAATTGAGATATTTTATGGTTTTTCTATCTTTCTCAATGGTTATCTCCTTCCCAACCCCTCTAATGCTTGGGAAGATTTCAATTAAATGGTTTTTTCTTGAAATAAAGCTTTCTAATGATTCATAATGTTTAAATGGTTTAATACTATTCTTTATGCTTAATTATAGTATTTTTATTAATAAAACTCTCTTCTCGGAAAGATTAATCATCTTTATGGTTAGATCCTTGTTAGAAGGATGGTTCTTAAGGATAAACTCATTATCTTTAACAAAAGTCTAGGCTTGACAAGCTAGAGAAAAAGATTAGGTATCTTGACAAGCTAGAGAAAAAGATTAGGTATTTTTATGATTTTAATCTAGTTAAAAATGATGATTAATTTCTTTAAGCTTGTTTATGATTAAGAAAAATCATAGTAATTCATTTTAAGTTTAAAGAGGGTTATGCTAAAATTTTTGGAAATGATGAATGGATATTTGAGAATAATCAAGAGATTTAATCGTAATTATGCTTATAATTATATTATGTATGCATAAATAAATTTTAGTTTAAAAGAGGAGTTCTTATCATATTTCAATTATGAATATTCATTTAAAGTTATAAAATTGAACATTCTTAGAAGTTGCAGTGAAGCTATAGCAAAATTTTCTAGAAAAAAGATAAATCTTATTTTTATGCATAAATTTAATAAAGCAAAAAGAGGAATTCCCATCATATTCAAGGCATAGATATTTTTATGCTAAAAGAATGATTTTTTTCATATTTTTGGAAAATACTTTTATAGTATTTATTCATAATTATTTAAATAGAGAAAAGAGAAATTTTTGTTATATTTATATTTATATATGTACATGTATAAATAAAATTTATGCTAAAAGTGGAGTTTTGAGCATTATTCAATAGTCAGAAAAATAAAGAAGGTTATGCAAAATAATTATAGAATCATTTAATTTATGAGAAATATGAAAATAATTTATTTAGATAAATAGATTAGTGTTTATACTAAAAGAGTAAATATGGGTATAAATGACCCATGAATCTTTTATTCAAAAAGAAGAATATTGAGCATATTTTATTTTAAGAAATTTGAGAATGAATGTGAATGGATGTAGGAATTATGTGAATGAATGTGAATGGATGTAGGAATGATGTGAGTGGATGTAGGAATGATGTGAATGGATGTAGAAATGATGCGAATAAATGGATGCAATGGATGTAGAAATGATTCGAATGAATGTGAATGGATGCAATGGATGTAGGAATGATGTGAATGGATGTGAGTGGATGTAGGAATGATGTGAATGGATGTGAGTGGATGTAAGAATGATGTGAATGGATGAGAATGGATATAAGAATGGATGTAGGAATGATGTGAATGGATGTGAGTGGATGTAGGAATGATGTGAATGGATGTAGGAATGATGTGAATGGATGTAGGATGATGTGAATGGATGTAGGATGATGAGAATGGATGTGATATGATGTGAATGGATGTAGGATGATGAGAATGGATGCGAATGGATGTAGGATGGTGAGAATGGATGCGAATGGATGAGGAATGATATAAATGGATGTGAATGGATGTAGAACAATGTAAATGGATGTGGAATGATGTGATGTGAATTTATGTACAAGAATGTGGAATAATGAGAAATGACATGGAATGATGTGGAAAGATGGGAGTTTGTTGGAAACTGTAATTTTATGTTAAGAATGCTGGGGAATCATTTTGACTATCTTGTCAAATAAGGTCATTGAGAACCTAAGTGAAAAGGTTGCACAACAGCTGACGAAGAGTCAATGAAGGACGTCTCGCGTGGCAAGATCGGCCGGCCGAGGTCTCGACCAGCCTCGGTTCGATTAAAATGGTGAGATTGCGGTACGGTGGATAAGGGACCAAGGAAGCGGCCTATGAGTGAAGTGCTAGGTGACCTGCGAAGGAACCTAAAGGGTGCTGACCATACGGTGCTTGGAATCTGGGTCCACGATATCCACGCATGCGTGAGGAAAAAAAATGAGTTGGAGTTGTTTTCTGAACACGGGCATGGATCTGGTTGATTGGCCTTGCTAGTCTTCAACGGATGAGTTCTTGGCTCTTTTACATGGATCTTGTTGTTTGATCTAGCTGATCTTCAACGGAGAGTCCATATAGATTTTATGTGATTATATTCCTAGGTACTATTGGCTAGGGACTATTGAAAAGGCCCCTGTGTGAGCAAGTGGTGAGCGTTCTAGTTGCCAATGATGCCATAGGTACGCCGAGGAAGAAATGATTAGAAATTGGACTGGGAAATGAAATACTGCGGATCCTGATGGGAAACACTATGGTTTCGTTCCAACTCTGTTTTAAAGACAGCTGAATCTGTTTGGAAAAGGCAATTTCATATTGGGTGCGTAAGTGATGTGTCTATTTTGTAATTTGCTTGAGTGTCGACTAGGGGCCTAGGAACTCTTTTCCCTAGTACCCGGGACAAAACATAACGAAATTTTCATAATGGATCCCATTATGAAAATGATTGGGCGGTTGGCTAACCCATGGGACTGGATGGGGCTAGGCTGGACTGATGGATTCCTATAATAAAATTCAATTCCATTCAAGTTATATGATAGTTGAAGTAAATCACAGATAATCCTTGTTCTATGGAAAAGAATCAACGGCTGTGCTTGACAAGGAAAAAAGCATTGGTATCTATGATTCAAGTGCAAGTTCCTCCCTTGATCCGGCCATGTGATCCACGGGTTTGGTCGGAATGCAAAAGGGAAGTTAAGGCTCTTGACTACGTTAGAATATTTTCCTAGAGGAATCGCCTATGCCTTCTAGGCGAGGAAATTTTTTCGGGTTCGGTTTTGGAAGAACCGAGGGATTAGTTTCTTTTTCGGACATTCGTAGGTGAGGCCTTGAGTGGGAAGCTCTGCCCTGCGCAAGAAGCTGCTACTTCCGCTACTACTAGCACCCCCCATAATTCGATGCGCAGAGGGGGCATGTATCTTTCAGAAGCTACCGGCATGGATTTGGTGCTCTTGGTGCATGCGGGTAGCTACCCGAATACTTAGGAAGCACCCGGCATACATTGGGAACTCTCGGTGCATGTCAAGAGTTACTGGCATGCATTGGAAGTTACCGACATACTTAGGTAGCACCCGACATGCATTCGGTGCTCTCGGTTCATGCCAGGAACTACCGGCATACTTAGGTAGCACTCGACATACTTAGGTAGCACCCGGCATGCATTGGGAGCTTCTGCTGCATGTCAGGAGTTACTGGCATGCATTGAAAGTTATTGGCATGCCTAGGTAACACCCATCATGCATTGGGTACTCTCGGTGCATGCAAGTAACCACCGGTGTGAGATCCCACTGCCCCCTTTGCGCACCGGATTCCCTGATGGTAGCAGAGTAGAAGTAGCTTCCTCTTGCGTGGGGCAGGGTTTCTCACTCGCGGCCTCACCCTCACCCTCGAATGTTCGGGCACGAGACTAAGATGGTGGTCATTCCGAAAACCGAAGCTGGGAAAATTTCCCATGCCCGAAAAGCGGGGACGATTCCACCATTTTTATTTTCTTAACGAATTCTTTTAACGAGGTCAAGATACTGAACTACCTTCATCTGATAAAACCTGATAGAAGGTAAACTATTACAGACAACTTTGAAAGAATCAACGTTTTTTTTCTAATTGAATCAGGCACAGTCGTTGATTTATTCTTTAGAGAAGTCTTCAAGATTCTAATTAACTACTCGAGTTCTAAGCTTATTCTTATTAATCAATTTTATTATTAAAACTCTACTGATTCTAGCCTAACCCCATCCGGCCCATGGGTTAGCCACCGCCCAACCACTGGAATAGTAGAACTAGACAAGTACTCACCCACCCATAATTGAAAGCCTTTCTTAACTTTTGCTTTAGAATACAGATACTCACACACTCCTCTTTAAACTTTAATTTATAAAACAATCCATTGTACAGATGTCATAACTCAAAATTTCCATTCAATCCTTGTTTCTCACAAAACAGTATCACTCTGGACTCTCCGTTGAGACTAGGACGTCAACAACGAGATCCAGTAACCAGATTACAAAAATTTTCTCGTCATCATTCATATATACATCTTCCACGACATACGCATGGGTGTCCTAAGCACCACGAGCCCGTGCATTGCCTGGTCAGAACCCTCTAGGATCCTCCTTAGGTGTCCTGGCACTTCACTTAGGGACCGCTTCGTCGGCCCTCGCCCATCATACTGGAAGCACACCATTTTACACCATACCCAGGCTGGTCAAGACCTAGGCAGGTTTTTGCTGCACGTGAGCCGTCCTTTGAACACTCCCCGCCAGCTGTTGCAACCGAACTTCCCTTAGAAAAAACACATATACCAAATGCTCCCTCCAGCATTCTGGCGTAAGACAGTCCTTTAAGAAAACAGGGTTTCTATGCAAGTTTTCAGTTTTGATTTTCATTTGAATACAATGGATATATCTTAATTCCGTATCCCATGACTTGTAGATCAGAGGTCTAGATTCCCAAGCAGAATTCCTCAAATTCTGTAATCTTGATCCTCAGATCAAAATCAAAGGTCTCAGCTTAGTTTCAGATTCGGTGGGTGATTTGTGTGTAGATTACGGAAATGGTCACATCGTCTATTCTTGAAACTGATGAAGGAGTTATGTCTTGGTCATAGTCTGATTCAGGTTTTTAGACTGGAAAGGTTCTCTCTAAACTCTCTTTATCGAAGGGTAATATTTCAATTACTACTTTACTGAATTTCATTCATTGAGTATTTGCTTAACTGAATTCAAAACTAATCACGAATTCCTATGAGGGATAAATTAATCATTTAACTAAAATTCCGACTGCAATAGACTTTTTGAAATTTCTCATTATCATCCTAGAGAATATGACACGATAAAATTTTCTTTCACAGAGTATTTACTTAATTCATTCACCCATATTCATGGGATTTAAACAAGGATTAAAGAGAACTCTTATTTTGATATAAAAATTATGTATGCATCTATTTATGCATAAAATCCAACTTCTATGGGAATAACACTTTTATATAAAAGAAAATCCTTTTATGCATCTATTTATGCATAAAAATCAATATTAGTGAAAGTAACACTTTTACCATTAAAAATTTTTCTTTTGCATGAAATTCCATTTTGATGAAAGTAACACTTTTATAATAAAAAATATTTTTTTATGCATAAAAATCCATTTTGATGAAAGTTACATTTTTATAATTAAAGAAAAATATTCTTTTATGCATCTATTTATGCATAAAAATCCATTTTGATGAAAGTAACACTCTTATAAAAAAAAATCTTTTATGCATCTATTTATGCATAAAATCCATTTTGACGAAAATAACACTTTTATAAAAACATATTCTTTTATGCATCTATTTATGCATAAAAATCCATTTTGATGAAAGTAACACTTTTATAATAAAAAATATTCTTTTATGCATCTATTTATGCATAAAAATCCATTTTGATGAAAGTAACACTTTTATAATAATAATAAAAATCTTTTATGCATGAAAATCCATTTTGATGAAAGTAACACTTTTATAATAAAATATATTCTTTCATGCATCTATTTTTGCATAAAAATCAATATTGATGAAAGTAACACTTTTGTAATTAAAAAAACTAATCAATATGCATCTTTTTATGCATAGAATTTATATCTAATGAAAATCACTCTTTTATAATAATAAAAAAATAACCATTATGCATGTTTCTATGCATAGAATTTATATCTAATGAAAATCACTCTTTTATAATAAAAAAATAACCAATATGCATATTTCTATGCATAGAATTTATATCTAATGAAAATAACTCTTTTATAATAATAAAAAATAACCAATATGCATCTTTCTATGCATAGAATTTATATCTAATAAAAATAACACTTTTAGAACAAATATATTTCTACTATGCATTTTTCTATGCATAGAATAAAAATGACACTTTTAGAATACACAAACGATAGGGATTATTCTTTTAGAATAATAAAAGATGAAACTTATTTCACAAAATTTTAGAAATTTTTTTCATAACCTCCTTTGTATGGCTGACCATTTTTCAAATTTTCTTACCTTAATTTACTTAAAAATTAACCCCAATTGGTTTTAAGCACTCTAAACTAATCAATTTTCACTTTTAAAAGAGAAACAATATGAAAAGTTTAATTCCAACTATTAGATCACTTAACTAGGATAAAGAAGGGCTAATTTTAAGAATGAGAGAGGGGGAAAGCCTTTCCAACAAGGCATAGCATTGATTTATCATTTCAACAAAACAAAAATTAGAAAACCATTAAAAGAGTAAAGAAAAATATAAGATTTCTAACTTACATGAATTCTGGGAGCTTTCCTTTGGCTTGATGGTTTGAGGGATCTACTCTTGCTTGTTGCAACAAGAGTGGCCACCAATTCTTTAGAAGAGGGAATGGTCAAAAACTAGTGAATTATAAAGAAATTCACAGTTCTTGGCTCTTGGGAGGAGTAGAGTTATAGTGCATAAAACACTATTAAGCTTCAACAAAGGGGGAGGCTTTTATTTATAGGAAAAGTGAGCTTCTAACCAAGCAAACTGATTCTAGAATTTTCCAGATCAGTTTGGTCAATTTTTGACCATTTTTAGGTCAGTTTAGCTTACTTTTTGGAACTAGACTTGAATTAGGAGAGAGGAGAGATGAAATATCTTAATTTTTTATAATTTAAAACTCCACCACAGATGTGAAATAGGTGCCTCCTTCATGAGGGGGGAATTCCCATTGTGAGGTGTCAAAAATCCATTTTTTTAGTATTTCCTTTGGTCCTTAGTCCACTCTTCATCTTATGTGAGTATTTACTCATTTTTGGGGGGGATTTTCTTTATTTCTTCTATTTATCTTCTCCACACATTTGGATGAATCTGATTGGCCCCTCAAAACCTTAATTTAAAATTTTCAGAAAATCTAGACCCCTAGGATAAGGCCTCTTGAACAGATTATACTTGATTTCTAATGCACCTTCTGAAAATCTTTTTGAACTTTTGTTTCAGGGGAACTTATTTTAATAGGAAGAGATCTTTTTCCATCGAAAAATATTCAAAATCTGAATAATCTCTCTCTAGAATATTTTCTCTCTCTAGGCCAAAATAGGTAGAAATAAGATCTTTTATATTTCTGAAGAGGGGTTTGATTACAGGGGAAGATGCTGGACATCTTGAGAGGCTGGGGAGTAATCTTACATTCTCTCCCACTTGAAAAACGCGAGATGTCCTCATCTTGCAAACTGGGAGTAATCCCGCAATAGTTCGACTTCTTTCTCCCAGGTGGCATCTTCAAAAGGATAGAACTTACATTTGACCAATAATTCTCTCAGAATTCTGTTCTTGAGAATCTTTTCTTGAACATCAAGGATTTCTTCAGGTTGGAGTTCCATCTGCCCTTGGGTTGAAGAAGTTAAGATTTCATCATCAAGCACATGATTTGGGGTTGGTACATACTTTTTAAGAAGGCTGACATGAAATACATTATGTACTTTGAGATAAGGAGGCAGAAGAAGCTCGTAGGCTAAGTCTCCTACTTTCTTTATAATCAGATATGGCCCATAATATCTAGGGGATAACTTCTTGTACTTCCCAAGAGATACAGAACTTCTTTTGGGGTGTACGCGAATGAAGACCATATCTGCTTCTTCGAATTCTCTGTCTGTCCTCTTCTTATCTACATACTGCTTTTGTCTATCCTGGGTAGCTTTTATATCTTTGCGAATTGACTGCATCTGTTGCTCCATGTCATCAAGCATCTGTCTAGACATCTCGACCCTAATCAATGGGTCAGACCAAGTTAATGGAGTTAAGCAATCTTGTCCATACAGAGCTTTGAAAGGGTTCATCCGAATACTTTTGTGTGATAAGAAGCATTTTAGGCGAACTCGACTAGGTGCAGATAGCTTAACCACTTCTTGGGTTCCCTGCTAGCATGACCAAAGTATATCTTCGATTACTTGGTTTACCCTTTCTGTTTGACCATCGGTCTCAGGGTGGTAAGCTGTGTTGAGATCCAAGATAGTTCCTATTGCTTCAAAAAATGCAGTCCAAAATCTTGACATGAATTTGGGATCTCGATCACTTACTATTCTTCTCGGTAGGCCATGCAATCTGAAGATTTTCTTGAGGAACACTCTCGCCACATCCGCTGGAGTGTAGGTTTCTTTTACTAGAATCAGATGGGCAACTTTGGTTAGTCTATCAACTACCACGAAGATGGAGTTGTAACCTGATTGCACTGAAGGTAATCTAGTAATAATATACATACTGATGCATTCCCACTTCATCTGGGGGATGTCTAATGGATGTAACTTCCCAGGCATTTTTGCTCTCTCGGCCTTGACTTTCTGATAGGTCAAACATTGACGTACATGATTAAGCACATCCTTTTTTAGACCAGGCCAAAAGAAGCTTTTCTTCACGGACATGTAGGTTTTGATGAAACCTGGATGTCCTGTAATAACGCTGTCATGGGCTTCATTCAGAATTTGACCCTTAGTTCCCTCATCATTTGGGAATGCATAGCCTGCGATCATAATACATAATTTCATCATCCAGGTTATACCCTTGAACTCAGTTCAACTCCTATGGAGTTTTGCTATCCTGCATAAGTAGGGTAGCAATAGGGCCAAAGAATCTATCCTGCATGATCTTCTCTCTTGCTTCAATAATCAAAGGATTTTACACTACAGTAATTGCAAGCAAGGAGGCTTTTCTGCTGAGGGCATCTGCTACTACATTTTCTTTGCCTGGGCGGTACTTGATTTCAAAATCAAATTCCTGCAGGGTCTACATCCACCTTCTCTGGCGCATGTTGAGATCCTTCTGAGTGAAGATCCACTTTAATCTCGGATGATCTGTCATCAAAGTGAATCTTTGACCCAGTAGGTAATGTCTCCACAACTTCAGGGCATATACTACTGAAAGTAGTTCTAGGTCGTGGACAGCATAATTCCTCTCATGCGTTCTAAGTTTTTGGGAATCATAGGCCACTGCATGACCTTCCTGCATAAGGAGTTTAACTTTAAACCGAGCATGCATGAACCGAGCAGAGATAGAAACTGAGCATGCAAAGACCGAGCGGAGCAGTAAAAAAGAGCAACACGAAGAGAAGTGATAGAATTCAACCACTATTGAACCAAAATCACACCTCTTATCTACTCTAATTGTTTATTGAAAACTCTCAAACCTTACAACACCACGACTTGAAGCGATAAAAAAACACTCCATGCATGCTCAAATTTGATAATTAAACCATATGATAGAGATTAAAAGACCCGAGGTTATCAAATTTGAGAAACCAACCCCCCATACAATACTCATAGTCTTAGCACAATAGTCATTGTCTTAACACAACACCAAAAGCTCAATACACTTCGCACCCTCTCTTCTCCACACTCATGATCTACAAAACAACATCCCACTCTTCTCCCTTTATTGGTTTTTGTCTTGATTGTATCATAGGAGGCATCCTTGCTCATCTCCCTTGCAACTTCCTCTGCATAACATGGTAGTACACTACAATAAGAATTTTATAAATCGCATTTCATTAACATTTCAAAGCACATGGCAAAAACTCACACAAAAGCATATCATCCTAGAGTGTATATAATGTCCTAAATAAGTCAATAGTACTAACCTTAACAAACCATGACAAAACATAAGTCAATAGTAGTAACCATACTTATCAAAAGGGCAGCAATATGCATCATCCACTGGCTCACTCTCTGAAATCTCCTCGTCTGAGCTGGATTGATCTCTAGTACCTATAGAGCTGGACTGATCTCTAGTACTTGCAGAAGGTCCCTCTACCAAAGGTTGTAGAATGCGACCAACAATGTCAGGGTCACTATCAAAAGAATAACAGGGGCGGCCAGATGCGATGCATGCACGCATCAAAGGGGCTGCATCAAAGGGGCTGTACCACTACCCATCTCCAAAGCCAATCCTCCGGGAGGACAAAGAGCCTCTAGAAAGCATTGCACAAATCTGACACTCTGCTGCACACCTGATCTCAAATGTGCCTCCTCGCCAGCCTCCAATACCCTCGCAGTATCTGGCAAATAGTGACGAATGACATGCCGCGAGAACTGCACACCATGATCATGTCGTAATGTGGCACTCTCTTGACGATGTAAAGAGGCCATGTAGCCTCGACGTTGTGAGGTGAAAACAAGAAAGAAAGACCATGCCTCTATAGCCCTTCACCTCCCAACTTCGGAAACACTAACACAACGGAGGCACCACCAGCCACCACCGGCTGGAACACTTCTCACAATTCACCACCCACCCACACCAGAAAGATAGCTCAAAACCAACACAGAGAACTGATCATTCAGCAAAAACACACAGCACCATACACACTGTATAAACTCAACAATTACACCAAAAACCAGGACTCTGGCCAGGATTTACTGCCAAGGGAATTCACCCTTGCGTCTGGCCTCTGTCTCCCGGTCTCTACTTCTCTTTAGAGGGCGCCCCACTAGCAACCCTCTTCTTTGCTTCCTCTTCAGCCCTCGACCCAAAAACAGGCCACTTCTCACCTGTCTTCGGCACTACCAGCCACCTCTGCAGCTGCTTTACGTGCCAGTGACACTTGAGACGGCTTCCAACTCTGCACTGCGCTCTAGGCTCTCTCTCTGGTCAACATCCACTCTCTACCTGCAGTCGTCGCCCACACAAAACCAGCCACTTCTCTCTTCAGAGGGCGCCCCACCAGCAACCCTCCTTCAGCAGCTCTCACTCTCTGTGTGCCGTGAACCAACAGCTTTGCCAACCACAGAGCCTCTGCAGCCAGCCTCTCTGGCTCTGCTATCCACGCTTCAGCTCCCTTCACTTCACACAGGCCGGCTCCCACGCGGCCCACACCACCCCTCGTAGGCTCTTTACACAAGGCGGCCACCTTTAGCCTTCCCGTCTGTCCCCACAGTATCACCCGAACCGGCCACTTCTCACCGCGTTGGCTCTCTCTCTCTCTCTCTATGCTGGATCACCCCAGAGCGGCTTCTCTTCCACGAGGCGGCTACTACTCCCAAACGACCCTCTCTGGTTGCTACCCGTCTTTTCTCTTCAGAGGGCGCCCACACAAGCTACCCTCTACTCCCAGCTCGTCGCCTCTGTGCCACGACCAGTAGCAACTGCAGGTCCCTTCTCTGTTGGCTCTCCCCACAAGAGAGGTCTCCCTTTACAAGGCCGCTACTACACCTTAGTCCCCCGACTCCCTTTATCCTGCAAGGCGGCACCCCACCCTTTCCGTTTGCTCCACGCTTGCCAACCTTCTAGATGTCGAGCTGGCAACCAAATGAACCTCCACGTCCACCCCTCAAGCTGGCCAGTTTGGTATATATATTATTTATTTATTCCTAAAGCCTCAATGATGGCCACACTAAAAGGGCTCTTTGCTTCCTTATGCTTCGGGTTAACACGCCGCGCCCATAACCTTCCTTCCAGTGCCAGCAGAGCTACCCACGGCCTTCCATCAGCTACACCTCAACTTACCAGAATACGACGAATTCTAGTCGGTGCCCTGCATTTGGCAACCACCCGCACACCACACTGTTGCAATAAAAAAAACTTCCAATCTCAAGCACTTGCTCCCAAAAAAAACGTGCGTGTACCAGCTCACTGCAAAACCATTCAGTCTGTACATTTGCCAGGGCATTCAGGGCAAAGCTTATTCACACACCACGCATCCCATATGTTCACAAGCTCAAAACACCTCTCAGATTTTTGCCTGACATACTTTGCCCAACCCCTAGCCTGCTGAATCATTTATGATCAGCAGCAAAAAGCATATGACCACGTTTCCCTCCATCAATCCTTTGAGCATCATACAAGGTAACCAAGACATCTTTATTCCATGTGATCAAAGAAATACTATCATCTTCCCAAGGCATAGTTTGCCATCCCACATCCCACAACATATCATAAGAACTTCTGGAAACAAAGCTCCTGACATACATACCATCCTGCCTCATCTCAATTCCAAAATCACTGATATGGTCAACACCAATATTGGAGAACCAGTGAAGCAACTCCTGCCTCAGGGTAATAACTGATGAAAGCTTCATCAAGAAAAACCTGCTGTGCTATAACACTCTCTTGTTCATCAACATAAGAAGCATCACCATCAAAGCCAACCACTACAGGCAAAACAAACCCCCCTTCAAAAGGCACCACTACCAAAGCATCCACTTCAGTTCCTGTATGCTCATCTTTATCTAGGCCAATGAGAAATTCATCTATCGCAGCATCCATAATCTCATCCATAGCATCAACATCATTCATAGTCTGCTGGTGTTGCTTCTCTTTCATAGCATCAATTCTGCTTGTGGCTTTCTTAACATTAATGCACATCTGATCATCTAGCTCCAACTCAGGTTCATCATCCTACAGACTTTCTATATCCCACTCATCCCACAAAGGTTCATCATCCAAAGATTCAAAAGCATACTCTTTCACATCACATGCATCCCCCGTTTCCCCAAAGGAATTACATCAGCTTATATCTCCTTCGTCTTCTCAAGGGTGACCACATCTATCACCTTAGTTTTGCCTTTCTCCTCATTTGTGAACACACTGGTCCCTGCTTCACCTCTAATTTCAATCCCATAATCATTTGCCCTGTTGGGAATCTGAGAGGGTAAGGGATACATATCACCCCCCATTCGCTGAGGCTACGGCTGCTTCTTGCTGCTCCAAGTCACAGCAGCACTCCCCAAAGAAAACATGAATCCACTGGTAGATCTTCTATCTGAGATACTACCAGCCCAATCAGCATCTGTGTACCCATGTACACATATCTCTGTCCCAGTCTCATAGAATAGTCCACAATGCAAAGTAGACTTCACATACCTCAGTATGCGTCTCACTGCATCCAAATGCGGTTTTCGTGGAACCTGCATAAACTGACTCACCAACCCAACAGCATAGCTCAAATCTGGTCTGGTGATCGTCATGTAGATCAAACTTCCTACTATGCGCCTGTACATAGTAGGATCCTCCAAGATCTCTCCTGAATCTGCACTCAACTTGCCATTCTGATCCAATGGCACAGAAATAGGCTTACAGCCTGTCATACCATACTTGGACAACATGTCCAAGCCATACTGTCTCTGCAGTAATCCAATACCATGTGGTGACCTAATCACCTCAATGCCCAAGAAATATCTGAGCTCCTCCAGATCCTTCATCTCAAACTTCTGTCTAAGCAAGATCTTTACATCAAAGATCTCTGCATCATGGTCCCCCGTAATGATCAAGTCATCTACATAGATGACAACAAGCACAACTCCTCTATCACCATGTCTCACATACAGCGAGAAATCTGCATTGGCTACATGAAAGCCAATAGTAACAAGATATTCAGAAATCTTGTCAGACCATGCTCTTGGTGCTTGCTTTAAGCCATACAAGGCTTTCTTCAACCTGCAACAAACATGCTCGGGGTGACCCACATCCTCATAACCAGGTGGCTGCAACATATACACCTCTTCTTGCAAATCCCCATGCAAGAATGCATTCTTTACATCCATTTGATATAAAGACCATTGCTTTGACGCAGCCACTGCTATCACAACTCTCACCGTTGCCATCTTGGCAACTGGGCTGAAAGTTTCCTCATAATCAATCCCATATGTCTGCGCATATCCTTTGGCTACCAATCTAGCCTTGTACCTGTTTATGCTTCCATCAGTGTTATGTTTAACTTTGTACACCCACTTGCATCCAATGGCTTTCTTGCCTTCAGGCAATTGCACTAAATCCCAAGTTTCATTTCCATATAGTGCATCCATCTCCTCATCCATAGCTTTCTCCCAACACACATTTCCAACAGCCTCATCAATGCATGTGGGCTCTACAACCTGCACAACCTTTGCCATATATGCATAATGATGTGCCACATAACCATCATAGGTATTTCTCTGCACAGGGTTCTTCACTCTCCCTGATCTTTGCAGCTTTTCATTCATGGCTTCCATAGCCTTCTTTACACCAGGTGTTCTCATAGCTGGGATCCCAAGCTCCTCATCAAGGCTCATATCTGAGCCACTAGACTCTCCATCAACATGAGAATGCCCTGCAGAAATGTCAGGCATACCAAGGAGCTCAACCACTTTCTCTTTTCCTTTACGTGATGTACTAATCACATTTGCAGGACTGGTATTATGACGCAGCCTGCCACTCCATGGTCTATCAATAGACCCACTAGATGAGGACTCTCCTGGTCCACTCAAAGACTGTGATTGCTGACCTGCATTCTGTGCAACCACACTTCCACTCACATCAGCCCCAACAGCTTCTTTTTCAGCAGCATACCAGCTGCTTATCTCATCAAAGACAACATCCCTGCTTACCCTCAACTCACGTGTAGCAGGGTTATAATACCTGTATCCCTTTTGCTCAAGGGAGTATCCAATAAACACACATTTTTCAGCTTTTGGATTTAGCTTAGTTCTCAGCTCATCTGGCACATGCACATATGCAATGCATCCAAAGACTTTCAGATGAGACAAATCTAGTTTTCTGCCAGTAAACCTCTCCTCTGGAGTTACATCATGTATGGCTGCAGTTGGAGTCCTGTTCATGATGTATACTGCTGTAGAAACAGCCTCAGCCCAATAGTAATGCGGCATATTCTTCTCTTCCATCAATGCTCGCGCAATCTCAGCAATGTGCCTGTTTTTCCGCTCAGCAACTCCATTTTGTTGCGGAGTGTATCTGCACGTAAACTGTCTCTGAACACCATTCTTCTTCAAAAATTCAGAGAACTCATTGGAGAAGTACTCTCCCCCTCCATCTGACCTTAGGCACTTTACATATTTCCCTGTTTACTTTTTAACCAAAACTCTGAAACTCTGAAAGTGAGTGAACTTCATGAAATATACCCACACTTTCCTTGTGTGGTCATCAATGAAAGTCACATAATACCTACAGCCTCCCATAGATATGGTCTTTGTAGGACCCCATACATCTGAATGCACAATATCTAGTGCATTTCTGCTCACATATCTGTTATGTGGAAACACATGCTTTGTTTGCTTCCCAAATTGGCATGCTTCACATATTTTCTGCATACCTTGCACTTTAAATTTTGGCAGCCCTGTCACAATTCCTTTTGTCTGCATAGACTTCAATCTCTGCACATTTACATGTCCAATCCTTTTATGCCAAATGTCTGTGTCTGCAACAATTCCTAAACCATTTGCAAACATCGCAGCACTCATTTCAGGCATGTCTACGTTCAATGTAAACATTCTGCCCACTCTGTTGCCTTTTGCAACCAACCTGCACTTGTCTTTAAAGTCTTCAACATAACAACCATCAGGGTTTAACCTAACCTGCAAACCCTGCTCAATCATCTGGCCAACTGAAACCAGATTCTTTGTTATATTCGGTACAAGAAGTACATCTGCAAGGTACTTCACTTTGCCATCCTGCATAGACAATGGCATATCTCCAACATGGGCAATTGGATGAGCAGTGTCATCCCCTGTTTCCACAAAACCTGGCCTTTCTGGGTTTTTCATCTCCTTGAACCACTCCCCATGACTTGTCATGTGGTTCGAAGCACCTGAATCCACATACCATACATTATCTTTTTGTCCTGCATCAACATTTTCAGACATGGCATTCACGACATGCTGCATAACAAACAACCTTTCATTATCCTCATTATTTCTGCTTGAGGATGCATAGTTGTTTTGCTGCACTTTCCCATTTTGCATGTCAGCCTGCTTCTTATAACATTCTGCCTACACATGTCCAGGCTTACCACAATAATAGCATTCACGTGCATCATTATATTGCCTTTGCCAATTTCCACGGTGTCGTGACGTGGGCGGTATAGCCGGGAAAGTACGAAACTTTTAGCTGTGAGAGTGAATGTCAAATCCCACAAGGTATTTCACGTACAAGATTCCCCAAGGAGTATTGAACATCATTATTTCCATTGATAAATACATGTGTCCTCTTCCCTCAATACATCCTTGAATTCATTCAGCTGAATGCACAGATTTGCATGAAATCCTTTGAACCATTTTCATGTGGGCATAATAAAGCTTTCTAATTTTTCCAGTATACATGTGTTACATCCAGTGCCCTCAAAACCATTATTTCGAGGTATCCTTTATCACCTGAAAACCTGCCTTAATATCCTAACATCTCACAAGCAAAATTTTGCATTTGGCATAGCTTTGACATACTCATAATTTTCAAATCCATATGAGAAGAAAGTAAGGCAAATTTCCCTCAGCTTCAATGCATTTTTCACCAATCACCGAGCTCCAAATTCTTTAGCCTTTTCCCCATGGTCTCACTATTCATTTCCATTTTCTTTTTGATGTTTCAAACATTCGATTTTCTCCATTCACATAGAGCAAGTTTAAGAGAATAAATAACAAAAAGAAAACTCCACTTACGATTTGCACACGTGGATCTTCTAATTTGTTTTTCCAAACATATACAGCTCGCCGATTATGCGAGGGAAAATCAAGTGGAGAAGCATCGCTGCAGACGGGTTTGAAAATGATTTTCCCAATAATTACATCATTGAGTAGCTCTAGAATTACTCTCTAATTCTAGCACCTACAAAGCATAAGCAGATATTATATTCAAAGAGTTAAATTCTCTGGTTGATTCGACGCTGAACTTCAACGCTGCATATTTTTTTTCCCTCCCTCTGCAATCGACGTTTCTTTCCGGTCATTTTCTCCCTTTTCCCGCGGCGATCTCGGTAGCCCCCCCACCACGTTCTGCCAGCTGTGCATGCCATAAGGAAAGGCTGCGCATTTTCTAGAAATCTCCCAACATTTTTTTTAACCTTAGCACTAAGGTTATAAAACATAACCTTAGCATTAAGGTAGCAAGCCTTAACCACAAGACTCCCAAGGCATTAGCACCTCTATGAAAACATACTTATTAGCTCCATGTTCCCTATCTCCACTCTCCGCATTAGATATACGTAAGATACATATGCTTCTACATGATGATCCATGAAGTCCAAGTGCAGTTTTCTATCCGAATATTTCCCCAACATTCAATGAACTCTAGAATCTCCAATTGCCCATTCAAGTATTTCTTCATGCCTTTATAAATGTATTCCTTTGTGCATTGGTATGCCCTCATGCCATCATATATATCTGGATGCTTCTAACTTGCCCATGAACTCTGAGTAACAGCAAAAACATCATCCTCCATACTCATATACAAAAAACTCCTAAATCTGACTCAGCCTCAGCTTGTCTTATTGAACCTCATATACAATATGAACATATGTACATGGCATCATATAATGACTCGTCATGGCACATAACCTCATGCACCTGGATGTGTATTTGATGAACTCACATGCACGGTTTCACATCATAGACGTGCCATGGCACGACATCCACCCCCTCTAAACCTGCACATCCTCTGGTATGTGCCAAATCATCATCAAGATCTACATATAGCTGGATGTCGTCTTCATCTTCTGCAGTTCCAGGAAGATCATCTTCTTCCTCTTCAACCATATCCATACTTTCACTGTCAAGCTTCTCATCCTGAATCTCTTGTGAATCAAAAGGATCATCATCATGCCTTCTTTTAAATATCTTAACTCTTTTACCAGCCACAAGATTCTTTACTTCTGTTCCATCAAGCTCACACAGAGTATATGTGGCATTTCCATGCACATGCCTGACAATGTAAGGGCCAAACCATCTTTTTGCAAATTTTCTTTGAACAGTGAATTGGTTGTCAAGGCTACTATCATACATTAGAACCCAATCACCTTCTTCAATAGGTTTTGGCCGGAGTCTGTGTCTACTATCAAATCTTTCTTTATTTTTCAGCCTTGCATCTTTCAGGCGAGCTTTAGCAAGCTCTACATCTTCAGGCCTCCTCTCCAACTGTCTTATTCTCAATGCAAGGAGGTCATCTCTGCTCAATCCTTCCATCCAGGGCAATACATTCCAAGTTAGAATTACTTCTTCAACTGGCATCACTGGCTTCTGACCATACATTAATTCAGCAGGCATGTATCCTGTCACTGAGCTATGAGTTGTACGGTCAGCCCACAAGGCATATGGTAGCAGCTTTGGCCACACTCTCATCCTTTCTCTGCATGCCTTAGCCAAAGCTTTAATGATTGGAGGATGTCCTCGCTCACTTTTCCCATTGCCCTCAGGATTGTAAGCACATGTTAGAGACAGTTTGATACCAATTCTAGAGAAGAATTCCCTTGCTTCTTCAACATCTAGCTCTCCCCTATCAGCTGTTATTTTCCCAACACAACCATATCGGCAGATCACATCTTCCAAGAGAAATTTGCATACTGTTTCCGTACTCTTTGTTCTAAGGGCACGCCCTTCTACCTGATTTGTCAAATCTTCTCTTGCAAGTGCTATATACCGCATCTGCCAAATTCCCAAAGGCATTGTAACTAGATCCACTACCCATTTGTAGTGCATGGCAGGTGGGTAGGTTGGTTGCAAGCCATCACGATGCCTCACATTTGAGTACATTTGGCATACCATGCATGTTTCCACATATTGGGAAATATCCTTGTACATTCCTCTCCACCAATATTTTTCCTTTATTTTGGTATAAGTGGCCCACACACTTCTATGCCCAGCCCAGAGACTCTCATGGAACTCTTTCACAAGCTTCCCTTGAGTCTCTTTATCACATATGACTCTCTGTGGCATAGCATTCCTCTGTTTAGGATGTTTCCAGAGATACCCATCCTTTAGGAAGTAACCATATGCTTTTCTGCGGATCCTCTTAAATTCTGAGTCAGACCAATTCTCTTGCCTTGTCAGAGTGCTCAAATATTGACCAATAAGCAACCAATCCCCTTCATATATTTCCTCAATAAAAGACTCAAGTGCATTTGATAGGCAAATATGATCCCCCTTTGCATATGCTGTAGTATAGAACTTTGTACCCACATCATCAATGTCACTAACCATCTCTTCCTCATCTTCATACCTGGCTCTTGATAGCATATCTGCAACTGGATTATCTTTTCCCGCAATATGCTCAAACTCAGGATTTAGTGACTTGATATAAGCAATCCACCTAAGCATAGCAATATCTGGAGTGGTACAACTTGCTATCATCCCAAGAAGTGGCAAGCAATCAGTCTCCACAAGTACAGATGCCCCAATAAGATATTCTTTTTCACATTTTAGAGCAGTGACTATCCCCCATAATTCTCTCTTGATCTGTGGATACTTTCGCTGCCGAAAGCTTAATACCTTTGCTCCAAATCTAATTACATACCTATGATCATCCTCATCATCTTGCCCTACTGCCCATCCAATCCCAGTAGGACTAGTATCAACTGTAACAATCACAGGCCTGCCACACTCATAATCTGCCTTTCTCAAAATGGGTGATGATTGGAGCAAATATTTCAGCTTCCGCATAGCTTTAATATGTACTGCACTCCACAAAAATTTTTGATTTTTCCTCAAAAGCTGATAAAGAGGATCTGCTACATGTGCATAGTGTGGGATCCAAATAACATAAAAGACGCATGCTCCAAGAAATCTCCTCAGCTCTGTAACATTAATGCATATTTCCTTCATTCTTTGTATTGCGTCTATCTTGGCTGGACAAGGACGGCGTCCACTAGTACTACAAAGATGTCCCACTATTAGCACTTCACCAACCCCAAACACTGATTTCTGCCCAGATAAAGTAAGATTCACTTCTTCAAGCCTGGATAGAATCATGTCACAATCCTTTATATGATCTGCCACAAACTTGCGGCACCCTTTTGAATCCAAATTCCCATCTTTGTCTTTCTCCTCACAGCCCTTTATTGGCACATCATCCAAAAATGGCATAGTTTTTTGTGGTATGAAGTCCCGTAAGACTTTATTCATTCCATTCATCATATGTGCCACTGAGTTAGTGGCTCCCTGTGGTAAGGTACACATCCTTACTAATCCCAAAGGAGTTCTCATTGTGGTCAAGTCCCTGCTTTGCATATCCAGCTGGAACTGATCATATCCCGAATACAAATCACCCATAGAGTATATAGCTTTCCCTGCAAATGCTTCTGCAAACTCATCCACAATTGGACCTGCTCCCACATTCCTGATTGTGACTTTGTTTACAGGTTGCATGTCTTGAATAAAGCGCAATGTCCCATTTTTCTTTGGTACAGTAAACCATCTGTTGGAATATGGGGCACATGAAGGCTCCAAGATTCCCATTCTGATCTTTTCCTTTAGTAATTCCATCAACTTTGGCAAGAGAGCCTTTGGTACTGGAATTGGCCGCAGGTTCCAGGGCACATGTGGAACAGTAAAGATCACCATTGGTGCTGTTACACTTGGATCAACACAACCAATCTCATGCGGCTGAAAGGCAAAAGCTTTCCCATGTTTTACAAGCATCTCCTCAAAGCATTCCCTTTCAACTGGCAACAGAAAATCCCTCTCACCAATCTTCAGCTCTTTCAGAGTTTCTTGAGTAAATTTATGCCCAATTTTCTTCGGATCTCTAAGATTTGGCTGCATAGAAGCTTCATCTATCTTCTCCTTGCTTCCTGGTGGCAAGGGCAAGGCAACTGGCTTCACCTTTTTTGCAACCGTTTTGTACTTTGTATCAACATGAGCATCCATCTCACAATTCATGTTTTTACATTCCACCCCCTCAAATTCCTGGATTATATCATACATCTCCACAGATGACACCTTTATCATTTCATTTCCACCCTGTAAGCATGCTCTTCTCATATCAAAAAGTACATCCATAGTATCTATAAATGACACCTCATCAAGCACCCCTGAAATAAACTCATTCTTCTCCAAAAGACCACACTGCTCAAAACTTTTTTGTTCATTTTGTATATGTTTTTGCATGCCACGCTTTAAATCCTTGCTTTTTACAAAAACCAGTGACCCATAGCTGGAGAATCCCTGAAAATTTGCTGAAAAACTATTTACATTGATTGAGTCCTGCGAGAACTCATTTCCCCTTGTACCATTGGAATCCCGCTTTACAATGGCACCTAGCCAAAATCCCTCATCTCCCTGTAATTCATAAACTCTCTGTTTATCTTTGGGAGTGACTGTGCCCTAAGAAATTCACGATTCCTTTCATGATTAATGCAAACTGTCAAAAACTGAACAGCCTTTTTGCCATCTTTACTCCTTATTCTTGCATAAGCTGAACCATCATCCAAAACCTTTGTTTCCATCCTTACAGCTGTAATGTAGGGTTGCCCAAGAATGAGGGGATACGATGACATCTCCTGAACAAAGAAATTCTGATCATCCTTCACATCCCCTATAGTTACCCTTACATTTGGACATGCTGCATAAAGCTCTCCAGATGAATTATTAGCTGCTTTAATCATCCACCCATGATCCACATCCATTGGCCACTTACATTTGTTGTAGAGATTTTTAGCCATAAGATTTATTTCAGACCCATGATCAATTAGAGCGACATATGGCTCTTCCAAATCACCTATCTTGACAAGGGTTTCAGTGGTGGCTCTTGCCCAATGGCTCCTGGAGTAATGACTTTTTGTAAGAACTTCTTTTTCGTCATCCTCTTCCACAAAACGCACTTGTCGTGCCCCATCAGCAGAGTGATTACATTCCACCACATTTTCTCTCTCTTCCTTTTTCTGTACCTGTACACCATGAGTCTTAGAAGTGCTTGCTTCCCCTTGTGATGGAATAGATTCAATTATGGACTGCCTTTTTCTTCGTATAATATCAATTATCTCATCATGAAATTCTTTCTTTGCAATCCCCAAGACTTCCCCTAGTGTGAATTCCACCCTGCTGTTTAGAATTCTCTCTTCAAGCACCTTTTTGAGATCTGTTGCAACTTCAATATCAGATTGAAGCTTGTAGAGTGGACTTTTCCCTTTACCCTTCTCCTTCATTTTAACTGGCACTTCTTCCATTGAAACATCATGTGGAGGTCTGCCTTGCTGTGGAGGCATATGTGATGGCCCAGGATCCTTCTTTTCACTTCCACGTGTAACTCTTTTTGATGGCCCTCCTTCCTCATTTTCCCTTTTACGTTTCTCCTCTACCTGTGCCTCATTATTTTGGCATTTGGCAATATAGGCATGAATGGATAAAGAATCCACAGGCTCCTCCCAGCCAGTCTCAAGGCGTATACAATCACCTGCCTCATGCAAAGCTTGCTTTGACACTTTCCTTGATGCAATTAATTCCATTGTTGACGGCCAAAAATTCTCATTCTCATAATCCTCATCATTCTCAAATCCCTGCTTTTGTTGACCAACCTTTAATCCATAGGTTGCTGCCTCGATCATAGAAATGGCATGACTAGCAACCATATCCTCTACCAGCTTTTTCATCCCTCCTTTCCCAAAGTTTGTACTCAGCGGAAGACCAGTCTCTGTAAGATGGATTTTCCCATCTTTGAAGAACACAAGTTGATTCTTAAGAGCTTCTTTATAGCTGGTACAATCCTTCTTTGCATGCTCTGGGTCATCACACCATATGCATCTATATGTAAACCCTTCTTTGATTTGAGGCCTTTGCATAGAAGCCTGCCCCAATGGTAGACCTTTTTCTTCGATCCTGGACATCTTTAATTTTAAATCACGCATACCCTTGATAAGCTCATCCATCGGCCCATCTATCTTAGGAATTGTGGCAGCTGGCTTGGATAAACTCTCAGGGGTAACAGCAGCTATGGGGGTTGCAGATCCCATCACCATTTTATCCCTCCTCCGCTGCCGCTTTGCTAACATAGTGACTGCATCCTCAACATCATTCCAATCACTCTTTAATCCTTGCTCTGTATTTTTATCCTCAAGGAGGATTTCCAATGTCTCCTGGAGATCTTTCCCAGCTGCCTGCAAGAAGAGCTCTGTCTTTTCTCTGTCCAAAGTTGCACGCTCTATTCTTGACAACTGGGCATAACGCTTCTCAAACTCCCTTAGCAATTCTGTGGCAGAAATTCCCATTTTAGGTTTTGTGACCCATTCCAAAAAAGTTCGTTTGGTCACTCGCTCAGAATCCTCCATGAAGTATTCATCCTTTAAAGCAAGTTTGAATTCTTCCCAATTTCTGCCACCCTGTGCTGTCTGCAATCCTTTTATGCGCTCTCTTATTTCAGGAACGCATACCAACTCGAAACTTCGAACCATATCCTCCTCGGTCACCCTATTTAGCTCCATCTCCTTTATATAATTGCGCAGATACTTTGTAATGTCCTTCCCATCAAATTGATCTACCTTTTTCACAATTGATTGTAAGGCTTTGGTCATGGAAATCTGTCCCCTCTCAGCAGCTTGTTGCTGTTGCATGTACATGGAAAACATTTGGAACATCTGCATAACTCCGGGGTCAAAATGAACCCCCTGGCCCTCAGAATTCTCAGCCATAGCTTCGCTGTATGTTTCACCACACTCTCACCCCAGCAGTTTCACGTCGGGTTCACCAAAGTTGTCGTGACGTGGGCGGTATAGCCGGGAAAGTACGAAACTTTTAGCTGTGAGAGTGAATGTCAAATCCCACAAGGTATTTCACGTACAAGATTCCCCAAGGAGTATTGAACATCATTATTTCCATTGATAAATACATGTGTCCTCTTCCCTCAATACATCCTTGAATTCATTCAGCTGAATGCACAGATTTGCATGAAATCCTTTGAACCATTTTCATGTGGGCATAATAAAGCTTTCTAATTTTTCCAGTATACATGTGTTACATCCAGTGCCCTCAAAACCATTATTTCGAGATATCCTTTATCACCTGAAAACCTGCCTTAATATCCTAACATCTCACAAGCAAAATTTTGCATTTGGCATAGCTTTGACATACTCATAATTTTCAAATCCATATGAGAAGAAAGTAAGGCAAATTTCCCTCAGCTTCAATGCATTTTTCACCAATCACCGAGCTCCAAATTCTTTAGCCTTTTCCCCATGGTCTCACTATTCATTTCCATTTTCTTTTTGATGTTTCAAACATTCGATTTTCTCCATTCACATAGAGCAAGTTTAAGAGAATAAATAACAAAAAGAAAACTCCACTTACGATTTGCACACGTGGATCTTCTAATTTGTTTTTCCAAACATATACAGCTCGCTGATTATGCGAGGGAAAATCAAGTGGAGAAGCATCGCTGCAGACGGGTTTGAAAATGATTTTCCCAATAATTACATCATTGAGTAGCTCTAGAATTACTCTCTAATTCTAGCACCTACAAAGCATAAGCAGATATTATATTCAAAGAGTTAAATTCTCTGGTTGATTCGACGCTGAACTTCAACGCTGCATATTTTTTTTCCCTCCCTCTGCAATCGACGTTTCTTTCCGGTCATTTTCTCCCTTTTCCCGCGGCGATCTCGGTAGCCCCCCCACCACGTTCTGCCAGCTGTGCATGCCATAAGGAAAGGCTGTGCATTTTCTAAAAATCTCCCAACATTTTTTTTAACCTTAGCACTAAGGTTATAAAACATAACCTTAGCATTAAGGTAGCAAGCCTTAACCACAAGACTCCCAAGGCATTAGCACCTCTATGAAAACATACTTATTAGCTCCATGTTCCCTATCTCCACTCTCCGCATTAGATATACGTAAGATACATATGCTTCTACATGATGATCCATGAAGTCCAAGTGCAGTTTTCTATCCGAATATTTCCCCAACATTCAATGAACTCTAGAATCTCCAATTGCCCATTCAAGTATTTCTTCATGCCTTTATAAATGTATTCCTTTGTGCATTGGTATGCCCTCATGCCATCATATATATCTGGATGCTTCTAACTTGCCCATGAACTCTGAGTAACAGCAAAAACATCATCCTCCATACTCATATACAAAAAACTCCTAAATCTGACTCAGCCTCAGCTTGTCTTATTGAACCTCATATACAATATGAACATATGTACATGGCATCATATAATGACTCGTCATGGCACATAACCTCATGCACCTGGATGTGTATTTGATGAACTCACATGCACGGTTTCACATCATAGACGTGCCATGGCACGACAACGGCCTCTTTGACTCCCCCTTCCTCTGAATTTTCCTCTTCCACCTGCGTGTTGTTGTTGTTGTTGTTGATTCTGGGACTGTTGTTGTTGCTGCTGTTGCTGGCCAAAATTTTGATTACCTGTTCGGCCACCTCCTTGACCGCGTCCACGGCCTCCTCTACCTCGTCCTCTTCCTGAACTCGTGTAGAAGGCCTGTTGCTCTGAACTATTTTTACTTTGTGAAGACTGTTGGTCTTCACCCAAGATCTTCTCTTCGAATAATCAGCATAGACACCAAATTTGTAAAGTTGGGAATGTTTTCCCGAGTCTGAATAGACGTCTTGAACGCCTTGTATTGTGGCCCGAGACCATGTAGACAGACCTCCACCTTATCATCATCATCTACTGACACACCAATAGATGCAAGGGATTCCACAATACTCTTTATCTTCAACGCATAGTCATTCACAGACATGCTCTTTTTCTCCACAGTATGAAGTTCATTCTTCAACTGTATCTTGCGTGCCTTGGTATTTGTTTCATAAAGCTTTACCAAGGTGTCCCACGCCTCCTTGGGGGACTTGGCATCCTGAATGTGCCCAATCATGGTGTCCTGTATACTAATGGAGAGCCAATACATAACCTTCCTGGCTCCTTGGTTCCAGTCTTTAAACTCTTTTACATCTGCAGCAGTCGGATTTATATCCAGTATCTCCGGTGCCTCTTCATGCTCACCTTCTACGTAGTCCCAATAGCCTTTTCCCATCAGGAAATTCGTCAACCTGAACCTCCAAGCATGGAAGTTATTCTTATCCAGATTCTCAGCCACAATCTGGGTTATCCCATCTTTTGACATCTTGCCAAACACACAATTTAACCAGAAACTGCACTTTGGTTTGTCGTGCACAAACTGCTGTATTTCCTGCAGCGGCACTGTAGTACTCTCAAATGTCACAACCAGTGACCTCAATGTGCATACATACACCCAATGGCAACTGTAGACCTCTTTGCAGCACCCATAGTGTCTGCACAGTCAATCTGTCTTCCTGCAGTTCTTAAAACAGAGTTCTGCAGAGACTCGATGACTTACCCCCGCAGTGCTCGAAATCACCTGCTTTCTGAAAAACCGAGGTCCAGACGCGCCCGAAACGCATTTTCGGCCCAAAATTTTTTTGTCCGATAAGACTTTATAGTTGCCCTATAGCTTTACTCCCGCGAAGAAAGCTCCTTAATCAGAGATCGTTTGCCGGTGCCTCCTGTAGAGCTCCCGACAAGGGTGTAGTCACCAACACAAATAGGGAAGAGTAGTTGAAGCTCTTACCCTCGTACCGCTTCCTATGGTTCTCTTGCTTGCAGCTCAGCCCTTAGCAGGAACCAGGCTCTGATACCATGAAAAGATGCAGGGGGGAAGAGAGCTTGAGCTCTTGCAAGCACACACACACTCACAAAACCCTAATAGAGAACACACAAGGTGAGAGGCTGAAAATCTTCTTCTTCTTCACTCAACACTCAACACACCATATACAAGAATAAGAGTACACACTATATGAAAGGTACTCAACCAAATACATACACGGGTTCTCTATAGTGTGAACCCGACTAAATGAGCTGGTGCTATAACTATGCCAGTCTCTAGAATGGTTGTCACACAGCCTGTCATCCCACTGGCCGCATATCACCCAAGATCTCACCAACCATGCCAGTGGTGTAAGTGTGGGGCCTATCCCCTTGGCAGGTCATCAGTGTCCACCGCCTCACTAGACGAGCTCGATATCTCAACATGGACCGCTTTCGTGTGTCACTCCATCCATTTGCAACATGAGTGACACTCCATTCTTTGCCCATAGCCGCTTTGTGTTCTCTGCAGCTTGCTCGACAAGGCGCTTCTCCTTGTCGAGCAATATGGTGCGCAGAGACTCCGATGATGGGGGGTGTAGTTTGGACCATACTCCCCAATCCTCTTCACCATAGCCTTGAAGTACTCGGATCATCTGATTACAAAAAGAAACAAGTGAGCTTTCAAGAATGAAACTTAGAAAAATCATGTCAAGAGGGAAGAGTCAAGGCTTACCTACTAGCAGTATGGAAAGCAATATGGTCATGGAAGAAGAAACGAGCCACAGCTGTATCAACCTCTTTGTTCTTAGGATCCCAACTTCCCTCAAGTGTACTCTGTCGCCGCATGGGTGTGGGCATCGCAAGGAACCTACACCATGTGGCCGTGGTGTAGATGTGGTAGATGCACCTCCTGACCTTGAAATAGACCCCTCAAGTTGTAAGATTCCTCCCCAGCCTCTCAAAATGTCCAGCATCTTCCCCTGTAATCAATCCCTCTTCAGAAATATAAAAGACTTGTTTCTAACTGTTTTAACCTAGAGAGAGAAAATATTCTAGAGAGAGAATATTCAAATTTTTAATATTTTTGGATAGAAAATTATCTCATCTTATTAAAATAAGTTCCCCTGAAACAGAAATTCAAAAAGAACTTTCCAATGTGCAATTGGAATTAATTGGAAATGGGTATAAAGGACCTTAGCCTAAGGGTCTAGATTTTCAAAAAAATTTGGATTATGGTCCAATTAAGGTTCCTATGGGCCAATAGCATCAATCCATGTGTAGGGAGGAGATAAATCCAATTTGTAAAAGAAGATACCCAAAAATGAGTAAATGCTCACATAAGATGAAGAGTTGAAAATGTACAAGGTTTATTAGTAAAAAACTATGAGCAATATTAAAAATATGAGATATTTTGGGTATCCAAAAATGAGTAAATGCTCACATAAGATGAAGAGTTGAAAATGTACAAGGTTTATTAGTAAAAAACTATGAGCAATATTAAAAATATGAGATATTTTGGGTGTAATGATTTCATATTGACACTATGTAAAGAAGGGGAGTTCTTTAAAGGAGGTGCATATTTCACATAAGATGAAGAGTTGAAAATGTACAAGGTTTATTAGTAAAAAAACTATGAGTAATATTAAAAATATGAGATATTTTGGGTATAATGATTTCATATTGACACTATGTAAGGAAGGGGAGTTCTTTAAAGGAGATGCATATTTCACATAAGATGAAGAGTTGAAAATGTACAAGGTTTATTAGTAAAAAACTATGAGCAATATTAAAAATATGAGATATTTTGGGTATAATGATTCCATTTTGACACATATGTAAGGAAGGGGAGTTCTTTAAAGGAGGTGCATATTTCACATGCTTGAATGAGTTTTAAACTCATAAAAATTGAGATATTTCATCTCTCCTCTCTCCTCATTCAAGTCTAGTTCCAAAAAGTTAGCTTAACTGACCTAAAAATGGTCAAAAATTGACCAAACTGATTTGGAAAATTCTAGAATCAGTTTGTTTGGTTAGGAGCTCAATTTTTTCTATAAATAGAAGCCCACCCCTTGTTAAAAAATATATAGTGTTTATGCATCGTTACTCTACTCCACCTAAGCCAAGAACTATGAATTCATTAATAATTCATTAGTTTTTGGCACTTCCCTCTTTCTTCAATCCCCATTGGTGGCTCCATCAACATACTAAACCAATTGATTGGTTGGGGGCCCAGAGGAGATGGAGACCAAATAGAAAGCTTTATTCTCCTCCCTATTTATCATTGTAAATTTTCTTCTAATTTTATAATCTTGTTTGTAAAGATTGAGAAATTCTCTTCTCATTTTGTGATGTTTTTTACTCAAAACACATTTGTACTTGAGTTTGTAATGGTTTTGAGATATTGTGCCATAATTGTCATCTCATGACTCGAGTAAATCTCTAAAGCAAAATATTAGAACTCTTAAAGGGCTTCATAAAAAGAGCTTTAAATATTGTAATTCTAAAAGAACAACATAAAAATTTACAAAGGCACACCAATCACAAGACAAAACTTTTCATTGATAAATTATGTATACGTAAATTTACAAAATCCCAGGAGTCTAAATAGACTTCATAAAAAAACTCTAAAGCTTTCTTATTAAGTCATGCTTATACAATCATATTCCCAATTAGCATCTACCAAGGTCTTCGACTCCATTCGCATTCAAATATTTCTATTCTTCACCTTGAACTGTGCCCCACTTGTATCCACTTCCCATGATATTGAGGTGCTCCCTAATATTTAGGAGGCTCCAATGCCTGCTTGCACTTACAATTTACACCACACCATTGGGCAACCTAATGCATATGTCAAGAGGCAAAACAACTTGTTCATCCGCTTGCAATGGGACCCAACTACTATTTTTCTTCATCCACCGTTCGTAATAAAAGCGAATGTATAAGGTAGCACGAGCTTTAAGATACCAAAATGTAACACTGGACTCTTCTGTTTTCAACTTGAATGTATCATCCTTATGCTACCCCTCTATGATGTTCCACTTCTCTCTCCAAGCAAGGTAACCATGTCATCACCTAGTACTTTCTTGCACACAAACATGGTAAGTGTGTCTGAGAAAGTAAATTGATTGAACATCTTATCAAAAAGATGAATTGGACATACCCAACTGAGGCCCACAGATCGAGATGGCTTTGCAAACTTCAAAGATCATATATGTCACAAAGCATCTTTGATTTCATGACCATAACCATCCAAGCATCAGGAGTTGGCCATTAAACAGAAGAGAGGAGAGGAGATGTGATGATCTCTAGCTTACCCAACTGACCGTCATGCATTGGCACCACATAGGAGTGCCGGTAAAAGAAGATATTTTCCTTAAGGTCTGCATTGGTTTTACAAGAAAACAATGCCTCACCAATGTCTGCATGGAGTGCTTGAAATGTCCGGTAAGGCTTCGTAATGGTTGCTCCTCTGCCAAGTTGGAAGGAAAAATATTTGCAACCCAAAAAAAAACATGAAAGATGTAGCTATCGTAATATCACATGCCTCCTTCCTTCCCTATGATACTTACAATTGCATGGAAATTGATTTTGTTTACAAAGATGTATGTCTCGTGCACCGTGTACACATGTTGTACAATGGCCACCAAGTCTCCATTGCTCGATTTTTTGAATCCCTCTAAATGACCCTTCCAATGAAGCTCCATCACATCTCGTCGGTCGTCGAACTCGGTGTAGACCAATAGCAGTAGGCTGCAGGAAAACCTAAGCACCCTTGCGAAATGCCTCTCTCACCCAAGAACCATCATCATCCTTCCTATTATTGTACAATGAGATCTCCTCAATCTCATCTTTTGGTCTTCTTCGTGGTACAACCATATCAATTACAGTGAGATTAGGGTTGGGCAAATGAGATAGAGAAAGAAAACGCAAAGATGCTATGCAGATTAGGGTTTTAGGCTTGATGGATATTAAAGAGATGGAAGAGGAAGGGAGGAAGGTTAACGAGAGTTTAATTTGGATGTTCAAGAGGGAAAGCAGACTTGAAAATGAAATTTATGACTACAATGAAATTTGAGATGGGTTTTTGGGGGGAAAAGTGACTTTTAGGGGAATCTCAAAAATTTTAAAATTTTAAGGATTTTTTGAGCCACAAAAATGGTGGGACCATACCTACACTAACCCCCCTAATTTTTGAAAAAGACAAGTGTAATTATTAGTATTGAAAGCCTAGTCCCCCTCCCTACAGCCTAGTCTCCCTCCCTATATTTAAAGGAGACCAAATGTGCACAATCCTCTATTCCTATTGGTTCGTTGCTGATTACTTTCATTAGCAAAAGGACAAAAAAAAGGTTCAAATGCCCCCTAATGGTAAGTAGCATGGATGTAAGTGCTATAAGCACAAAGACCTACATTTACTCTCCAAAATTTGTTTCATGTGTGGTTAGCTTAAAAGAGTAGTAAAATCAAGTTTTCAAACTACACCACTAGATCACATATTGTAAACTACAAGAAGAAACGAAACCCCTACTCTTATTCTCTCCTAAATCAAGTTTTCAAACTACACCACTAGATCACATATTGTAAACTACAAGAAGAAACGAAACCCCTACTCTTATTCTCTCCTAATCCCTTGTCTTCCCCACCACCACCATAAATCCCCCTCATCCCCTAACTTATAAGCTTAAGTCCCCCTTCCAAAAAAACCCCTCCCTTACACTCATGTGATACCATATGGCTTGTGAATGATACCATATGTCTTGTCAATCCCTCGGGTCCAAAACTTGGTGGATTCAATTTGGAAAAACCCATTTAAATGTTTCTTCATAATTGATTGAGTACCTTTGTATATCACCTTAAACCATTTGATATCAAAGATGAATAGATTGCCAAATGCTCTAAACCCGACCTCAAGAATATCTTGAATAGTTTCTTAATACTCAAGATGGTCCTCTATGGCATTGGTATCATGTCTACTAGCTCTTCTTTTTTTGCTCAAAAGCTACTGTGACACCACAATTAAATGTGTTACTTTTAGAATCCACACCCTCCATGCAAAAGTACCTTCCCTGTGACCATATTACATTGTATAATTTGTACTAACATTAAACAAAATCATGGTATTCAATATAGTGCATTAAACAAGGTATATAACAATTGAAGCATGAGAAAGAGATCAATGATATACTTACTTGAGGGTCACATCCTTGTGTATACTTGAGGGTCACATCCTTGTGTATACTCTTGTTCTTCTCTTATGACTATCTCTACATTTTTTAATGCCATCGATATTGCCTTATGAAGCCATTCTATATTGATTACACTTGGGAGAGGTTCTAAGTCAGGTGGAAATGGTAAGTGTCTACTTTCTCTTCTAAAAGTTCTTCTCTCATCCTTTTGTCTATTGATTGCATCCTTGTTTCTCTCAATCCACTTCTCCACCATGATATAGAACTATTTAGAATGCAGAATGTATTCACCTTTTGGCATAATGCTTCATTCATTCTTCGTTGCCTTCCTTTTACATTAGTAATTAGTCAATCATCCTACTCATTACTCCAAAATCGTGGCATGGAAGGATCTATTCAAGAGAGATGTTCTGAGATATACACAAGAGACTCTTGCATCAACCATCTCTTTGACATGCTTACTTCTGGCCTTTCTCTTTGTCTCACAAAGTCCTTTAAGGTTTTCGTGAACCTTTCAAGTAAAAACATCCATCAAACATGAATAACACCACAAAGTGTCACTTCATCAACCAAATTTTCCACAAGATGTAATTGGCTAGTGAGTATTGTTCTAAGAATGTTTCCCTCGATCATACACACTACCTCAATATCATTGAGATGAGCCATCTCAATGAATGTAGGATCTATCTCCGCCATGCTTTCCTCTAGCCTTGCTCTTTGTCTCATAAAGTCCTTTAAGGTTTTCATGAACCTTTCAAGGAAAAGCATTCATTGAACATGAACAACACCACAAAGCATCACTTCATCAACCAAATTTACCACAAGATGTAATTGGCTAGTGAGTATTGTTCTAATAAAGTTTTCCTCGATCATACACACTACTTCAATATCATTGAGATGAGCCATCTCAATGAATATAGGATCTATCTCCTTTGAGGACTTGCATACATAATACTCATGTATACTATTTATCATATACAACTTGTGATTGCATGAGGAAACTAAATATTAAATGTAACCTAAATAGTGAGTTCAAGATAAGATTGATACCTCACCAAGCTATTTATAGTGTATGATAAATAGTGTATACTATTTATTATCATACATAACTTGTGATTGCATGAGGAGACTAAATATTAAATTTAACTTAAATAGTGAATTCAAGAGAAGATTCATACCTCACCAAGCTTCCCATTTTATAAATAGTCTCTCTCACCTTCTTATCTCAACAACGAACTATAACTATAAGAAGAATAATATATGCTTAGAAAAACATATAACGTTAGTATAAGATCCTTTAAATTGGGTACCATAAAGAGAAAATGGATAAAAAAATGTCTAAATACCTGTAATATCTATTGCTAATCATGTGTCTTCAAGCCATATAATTGCTCGTCTCCTTTCTTTTTGGTCTTTGTGAAGGCACCCTGCATCAATGAATGCATTACTCACATTGGTGTACGAAAAGAGGCAGTCACGCTTTTAACGTTTCTTTCCTCCTTGGTTAATACCCATGCTGTCTTTGGTAGGACCTTGTTTCCACACTCTTATATAATTGGCCATGCACTTTGAAGGAGACCAATGTATTTCAAGTCATCCCTTGTGCCCTTGGTATCTCTTTTACCAATTACATGGTCCCAAGTGTTTTTTTGCCACATTCTTTAATATGTGAATAGGGTCTAAGAGATGATTGATCTTCAACTCACACTAATATGGGATTCAAAAGAAGATTAAGTGTCTTGACATCCCATCGGGTGGTGGATTTGGGGTACTTCTACATACCTCAAACCAATCTCTACCTCTCACCACAAGTGATGAAATATCATAAGGCACATGCTTCGGATGTGAAGGGTGAAGAAATTGATTGATGTTTGTCATACACCACCTTATTTAGTGTAGAGGGCCTCTCCAAAACAAGTGATGATCCATAAATCAGACATGCATGATGTCCAGAGGTTGTAAAACTTATTATAAAATTAAGATGATTGAGAGATAGAGTAAGACAAGTTTGAAGTTTAAAGTTTCAAGCTAGAAAGTTCAAGTATGTACCTGAGCACTTTGAGAATCTAGGATAGTCATGCATTGTCCAAAGAAAATCTTATTTCACCTCCATATCATGCCTATTTATTGGCCTTGAGACATCATGCACTTTGATACCTCCCCATAGTGTCTCCTCAATTAAAGGTTCGAGATACACATCTCTATTTTTCACCTTATACTTGCCTAGTACAAGCAGAGTAAGCATAATATAGCCTTTCTTGATTGCCACCCATGGAGGGAGATTGTAATTCACCAATACAATAGGCCAAGTAGACCATGATGTAAATTTGAATCCAAATGTATCAACACCATCTATGCCCAAGCCAAGATGTAAGTGATAAGGCTCATCTTTAAACTCTAGCCATTGATGCTCCACATGTTGCCACACTGATGAATCAGCTATGATCCTCATGATGAATTTCATGCCATGTAATGAGTTCTGAAATCCCCTTATATTTAAACATGTGTAGAATTCAAGGAATGATAAGAGAGTGTCTTTTAGGAATTTTTTTCTCCTTACAAATCATCTCTATATCGTCTCTCCCCACATTCTAGACATTGTGTTACATCTTAATTAGCCCCTCTAACTAACATGAAATCATTGGGACATGCATGTATTTTTATATAATCCATACCTAACATACGAGCCCCATCTCGTGAGTCTGGCAATAGATTTTGAGGGGGAAGAATCTTCTTAAGAAGCCTACAACATAACATAAGAAATCATATGTTAAAATAAGAGACATTCTCTATTTAAGAAAATATAAAACAAAATAATATGAGAGTATAAAACAAGGGACATTTTGTATTTAAGAGAATATATTGATTGGATCTTACATAAGAAGACTTGTAACACTTGCATCACTTTATGCATAAGTTATTTGCAAGTTTACTAGATCCAAGTTTGCTCGGAGTGTAGGGTATGGGCATCCCTCATACAAAGGGGTGCTTTCCTCTCTACGCAAGGTTTTCTCCTCTTATAACATTGGAGCTTGTTCTCCATCCTTTATGACCTCCCATTCAAGAAAGCATTCACCATGTCTTCCATGATGAGATACTCTTCCTCCTCATGTCCCAATGGTGGAGGCACCTCATTCATTGGTTGGAGAGGATGACTCTCAGCCATGCTTTCCCTATTAAGCCCTGCAACATTTCACAATATACCCGATGTCATAGAATGGTGTGGCATATTTTGTAATACTCTTGTATGGTTCTGCTCCATATCATCATTTGCACTTGGTCATGACAATGCCTCATTACTACAACACATCGGGAGTGTAGCAGCGTTTTGGAAGGAAAATATCGAGGGTTTTACAATGCTCAGCAGGAATATATCACTACTCCACAAAGTTTTTTCGCTGCTAGGCAGCAGTGCTTTTAGCATCGATTTTTCACTGCTCAGTAGCGTGTATAGTAACAAAAAAATGCTGCTATACTGTAAAAATATGTCACTTTTTTTATCGCCGTGTAGTTTTATCTTTTTTAAATACAATAAAGTTATACTCTAAGTTTTTATTTTTTGCAGGTTTTTGCCTTGTCTTTCACTTCTACCTCTCCTACCTTATCCTCCTCAAACTCAAACAAGGTATGTCTACAGTTTTCGTTCATTTCCTATGCAAACAAGCTTTTCATTAAAGCTTTCTTGTGAGTATTTCCCTTCTCTTTCTTCTCTTTTTAGTTTTTTTTTCCCTTCTCATTGAAGCTCGACCCTAACCCTAGCTTCTACATAGAAACCCTAATAAAGAGATTTGATGGAGAGCTCTCCATCAAAGCTCTCTATTATGTTTTTTATTTAGAAGCTAGGGGTAGGGTTAAGCTATAATGAGAAGGAAAAAAGAAAGATTCAATAAGTTAAGGTAAAATCTTTCATTAAGTTTTCTATTAAGATTAGGGTTTTGTATATGCTTTCTATTAGGGTTAATATTAGGGTTACTAATACTATTTTTCTTTTAATTATTTGGTTTGATTTTGTAGGTTATCCACCCATACAAGTCCCATAAGGTAAGAGATCTCTGCCTTTTATGTTTCCTCTCTTATTCTTTTACATGTTATAAGATTTGTAAGTTTTAGGATTTGTTATTTTTTCTCCCATACATGGATAGCATAGCTCCTCTCTAGAGGTGGCCATATGCCTTAGCCTCATGTATGAGGCTAGTGCATAAATCTTATGCATTAGCCTTATGCATAAGCCTCATACATAAGGGTAGTGCATAAACCTCATGCATAAGACTTATGCATTACCAAATGTATAAGCCTCATGCATGAGGCTTATACATAAGGTTTATGCATGAGACTTTTGCATAAAGCCTCATGCATAAGCCTCATGTATAAAGCTTATGCATTAGTGATAAGCCTCTATGTGTAGCCTTATACATAAACTTCTGCATAAGGCTTATGTATTAGCCGTATGCATAAGCATCATGTATAAAGCCATATGCATAAGCCATGTATAAAGCCATATGCACAAGTCTTATGTATAAAGATTATGCATATGGCTAATGCATAATCCGGATACATAAACTTTATGCATGAAGTTTTATGCATAAGCCTCACGCATAACCCACATACATGAGGCTTATGTATATAAGCTATGAATGTGTAGCCTCGAGCAAGCTATGAATGCTATGCATGAGCCTTATGCATAAGGCTTATGTATATAAGCTATGAATGTGTAGCCTCGTGCAAGCTATGAATGCTATGCATGAGCCTTATGCATAGTATGCATGAGCCTTATACATAAGGCTTATGCATTAAGCGAGTGCTACTACCTAGGTATGCACGTAGCTACAAGAATTCACCGGAAGCTCCCATTACATGCCAGGTGCTACCTATGCATGCTGGTAGTAGCCAACGCATGCCGGTAAATTCCTATGCATGTTGGTAGTAACCAATGCATGCCGCTAGCTTCCTATGCATGCCGGTAGCTTCCTATGCATTCTGATAGCAACCGACGCATGTCAATATTAGCAACCAATGCATGCTGTTAACTTCCTACGCATGCCGGTAGTAGCCTACGCATGCCAGTAGCTTCCGATGCATGTCGAGTGCTTCCTACGCATGCCGGGTGTTTCCTACGCATGCCGGGTGTTTCCTATGCATGTCGGGTAGCAACCAACGCATGTCGGTAGCTTCCAATGCATGTCGGTAGTAGCAACCTACGCATGCTATTAGCAACCAACGCATGCCGATAGCAACTAACGCGTGCCGATAGATTCCTATGCATGGCGATAACAACCAACGGATGCCGATAGCTTCCTATGCATAAGAGTTTTAACTATTTATGTTTTTTCTTGGACAGATGGCAAATAACTTGAGGCGTGATGTTACACGTGAAGAAGGAGTTGATATCTTTGTAAGTATATATTAGTCTCACATTGTATCCTATCTTTTAATTAAATAAGGTTATCTTAAATAACAAATTTCTAAAATGTTCACTTGTTTGTACAACTGCAGCTTAAAGTAGTGGACCGCCGCCCTATGCAAGAGGAATATGATTTTGCATTACAATAGGGTTTGCAAGCTCTATTCGATAGGTGCAAGATGAAGAATGGATTGTAATTACTGGAGGAGATGCTTGGCAAAAAAGCATAGCAAGTAAGTACATTCCTATACCCTAAAGCTCTTTGTTTTTGCAAAACTGATTCTCACTTGTGTTAGTTTTATTGTGTTTTAGGATCATGTAACTCGAAACGGTGGTGCAAATGGAGCTACCGATAGCAATGAAAATGTGAAAAACAAAGGAGCTAGAGCCGCAAGGAACAATACCAATCACACATGAGATCTAGATAGCCCCTAGCTCCATAGGTTTTTATTATGCTTTATCTTGTATATGATTTTATTGGAAATATACACTTATGTAATCCGCTAAGTATTGTAATTGAATTTTGACATTCCTAAAACCATGGTCTGCAAATGTCTTTTGTTTTTGGTATTTGTAAGTTTTACATTACACTTGTCCATGATGATACGAAGTTATGTTAGTTTTATTGTGTCTACATTAGTTTTATTGTGTCTACATTAGAAAAAAAAGAGCTGGGTAGACTGGGGAGTTCTATGCAGACTCCCTAGTCTACCCTAGCTTTTTTTTATTTTGCAGTACATTCGCTGCTCGGCAGCGAAATAGCACTGCTCATAGTAGTGAAATATCGCTGCTAAGCAGTGAGAAAACGCTGATAGTTGTGCAGCTGAGTAGCAAACCTGTTGTAGTGAAAATAGCGGCGTGTTTAGCAGGCGATATGGACCCGACATCTCTGCATCCTTCTAGTTATAAAAGCAATATGCTATAAACCCTCATTCTATATTGCATGAAACACATATGTACAGACACAATCAATTTTTATATGATGTAGTTGTATACATTGACCCTTGCATCGATCACCCATATATCATATCTTCTCCTTCAACCATGCTTTGAAACCAACCACTACTCCTTCATTAGAGTCAGAGCTAGACATCTGTACTTATGCCATAAGAGAGTTCATCTTAGTACAAACAGTTAGAAGAGTATGTAATAAGAAGGTACATAGTAAGGTCATTGCCCATCAACATTTATAACAACAAAATTTCAGTGTTGGACAATGAAATTAGCAATAAAAGTTTTATACTCAATAGCTACTTGGGCAAAATGTACTCCTTCCTGTTTCGCCCCCACAACACCTTTTCACCCCTTCTCAAAACATCATTTGAAAAAGTAACAAATAAGATTCTCTTTAGGCATGTGTCCCTCCTTCTCTTCCACCCAACTCTTCCACTCATACTCATGCATAATGGCTTTATACATTTATGCTTAAGGATTAATGCATAAAGGCATAATACATAAGACTTAAGCATAAAGGCTTCATGCATGAAGCCATAATGCTTAAGCCTCTATGCTTCATGATTTATTTTTTTTGTTTACTAAAAAACATTTTGTTTATTTTTGTGCTTCCACACTTGTAGATTGGAACTTGTCTTTCAATGAAAACTCTACTTCTGAATAACAAACACTCAACTCCTCTGAATTAAGGTAAGAGCACTTGTCTTTCACAAACCCTTTCTTTACTTCTTCATGGTGCACCCCCGGGTGCTTGTTGGGAGCATTTTCTTTAATTGTGCATGCATTCATTTTAAAGCCTTTCACAAAACCTTTATTTACTTCTTTATGGTACACCCTCGGGTGCTTGGGGGCACTTGTCTTTCACAAACCCTTTCCTTTCTTCTTTATGGTGCACCCTCGAGTGCTTGGGAGCATTTTTTTATTGTGTATGCATTTATTTTTTTAAAGCTTATGCATGAAGCCCTATGCAACATGCATTATGGCTTCATGCATGAATCTTTTATGCATAGAGACTTTATGCATAAAGACTTCATACATAGAGGCTTTATGCATAAAGACTTCATACATAGAGCCTTATGGATGAAGCATAATGTTTATCCCTTATGCATAGAGGCTTAAGCAGCATAAGGGCTTATTGCATTAAGCCTTATGCAACATCCATTATGGCTTCATGCATGACACCTTTATGCATGGAGGCTTTATGCTTAAGGCTAAAAGCTTTATGCACACAGGCTTTATGCTTAAGGATTATACATAAAGGCTTTATGCATAAAGCCTTATGCATAGAGGCTTAAGCATATTAAGGGCTTTATGCATAAGGACTTTATGAATAAGCCTTATGCATAAATTCCTAAGCATGTAGGCTTTACAATCATGTCTATACACATAATTGTATGTATTGTGTAGGCAACCATATCTTCTCCTCCTCAACATTCAATTCCAATTGACCCTTCTCAAGAACCAAATGTCGCACAGCTACTCTCCATCATCAATCAATGTTATGGGCATCATGGATGGACACAATTGGTGTATACACAGGTATATTTGTATGTTTTTATGTATGTTCTCCCTCTCTATGTGTATTTATGCATTAAGTGTCTCTCGTTATGCATCTTTATATGCAAGGCCACTTCCGCACCTTTTCTACCATTAGGCCAATCTATTGCATTGTATGATGTAGGCTTAAGTGGTGTAGGAGGCCCATCAAAGGTTGGGTGTGATAACGTTACACCTCAATGTAGTAGACCTACAGCAACTAGACCCACACTTGCTTGGGCTCACCTCCATCTTCACCACCACAACGTAGGTAGTCTAGTGATGGGTCTACTAGACGTAGTAGTTGCGCGGGAGCACAGTGCTTTTGCTTTGAGAGAAACTGTACTAAGTCCCCCACATCATCTCCATATACAAAGGAGAGGGGGGATTCATTATCCCACACTTATAAGCCATCCCCGAGAGGAGAGTGGTAACACCACATGATCCATGCAAATTACCATATAGCATAGATGTGGATGGGTCACTTGTCATGGATAGTAGAGGGAAATAAGTAATTAATTGAATGCATGTGCTTGTAATCTTAGAGTTCCAAAATTGTTTTAAAAAATGGAAAGCACAAGATGAGCTTTCAATGCAATATGTTATTGATGTACTTAAAAGTGAGTTTCCAGTCCCACATTTGGCCCTTGGCTTACACCCTCGGGTGCTTGGGAGCACTTGTCTTTCACAAACCCTTTCCTTTCTTCTTTATGGTGCACCCTCAGGTGCTTGGGAGCATTTTTTTATTGTGTATGCATTCATTTTTTTATAGCTGATGCATGAAGCCCTATGCAACATGCATTATGGCTTCATGCATTTATCTTTTATGCTTAAGGCTTATACATAGAGGCTTTATGCATAAAGACTTCATACATATAGCCTTATGCATGAAGCATAATGTTTATCCCTTATGCATAGAGGCTTAAGCATAAGGACTTTGTGCATAACCCTTAAGCCTCTATGCATAAGGGCTTATTGCATTAAGCCTTATGCAACATCCATTATGGCTTCATGCATGATGCCTTTATGCATGGAGGCTTTATGCTTAAGGATAAAAGCTTAATGCACAGAGGCTTTATGCTTAAGGCTTATACCTAAAGGCTTTATGCATAAAGCCTTATGCATAGAGGTTTAAGCATAAGGGCTTTATGCATAAGGACTTTATGAATAAGCCATATGCATAAATTCCTAAGCATGTAGGCTTTACAATCATGTCTATACACATAATTGTATGTATTGTGTAGGCAACCATATCTTCTCCTCCTCAACATTCAATTCCAATTGACCCTTCTCAAGAACCAAATGTCACACAGCTACTCTCCATCATCAATCAATGTTATGGGCATCATGGATGGACAATTGGTGTATACACAGGTATATTTCTATGTTTTTATGTATATGTATTTATGCATTAAGTGTCTCTCGTTATGCATCTTTATATGCAAGGCCACTTCGGAACCTTTTCTACATTAGGCCAATCTATTGCATTGTATGATGTAGGCTTAAGTGGTGTAGGAGGCCCATCAAAGGCTAGGTGTGATAACGTTGCACCTCAATCTAGTAGACCTACGGCAACTAGACCCACACTTGTTTAGGCTCATGTCCATCTTCACCACCACAACGTAGGGAGTCTAGTGATGGGTCTACTAGACGTAGTAGTGGCGGGGGAGCACAGTGCTTTTGCTTTGGGAGAAACTATACTAAGTCCCCCACATCATCTCCATATACAAAGGAGAGGGGGGATTCATTATCCCACACTTATAAGCCATCCCCGAGAGGAGAGTGGTCACACCAAATGATCCATGCAAATTACCATATAGCATAGATGTGGATGGGTCGCTTATCATGGATAGTAGAGGGAAATAAGTAAATAATTGAATGCATGTGCTTGTAAACTTAGAGTTCCAAAATTGTTGTAAAAAATGGAAAGCACAAGATGAGCTTTCAATGCAATATGTTATTGATGTACTTAAAAGTGAGTTTCTAGTCCCACATCTGGCCCTTGGCTTCTCGGATGAGTTCATGAAAAAAATAATATTTTACTATTTAGTAGTTATCTTATTCATGTGTGCATGTATGTAGGAGAGTGAAGATGATCCAGACTATGAACATGAAGAAGAACAAGAAGATCAAGAAAGTGATTTTAAAGATGAGAATGCCGATGAAGATGAGGATGATGATTAGTCATCCCTTTAGCTTTATTTTATATGTGGCTAAAGGCCTTATCAATATTTTGTAATCATTTAAACTTAGTAAATATATTTTTGTGTTAATGTTATTGTCCAAACATCTTTCTACTATCTGTTTATTTTAAAAAAAGCTTGGACAAATAGCTTTTTTTTAAAGATAGGATAGAGTGGGGAGTTTTGTGAGAACTTCCCAATCTGTCCTAGCTTTTTTTTTGTAGGTCTGTGTTCGCTACTGAGAGTAGTGCTTATAACAGTGAAGGAACAATGTCCAGCAGCATTATTTCACTGCTGAAGTAGTGAAACTTTGCTATTATGAATGCTGCTGCAGTGCTCCTACTGTAGCATCTTTATAGCAACAAATGACCCCGATATTTGCCAAGTCTTGTAGTTATAATAAGGTTGCTAAAAACACTACTGCACTGCCATTATGTTGTAGTGCTTGACCGAACTCTTTGTTATTTTTTCACCTTCGAGTGCCAGGCATTATTTCTTGAGTTTTTTACCTCCAGTACTTATGCATGAATCATGCATAATGGATTCAGCAGCATATGCTTAATGCATTGACCTTATTGCATTGAGATTGCATTATGCATTCATGCATTAAGCTTATGTATTATTACATTATGCATTAAGCTTATGCTTAATGCATTATTGCATAAGCTTTATACAATAATGCATTCATAAGCTTATTCATAATGCATTTATAAGATTATGCATAATTAAGCTTATGCTTAATGCATTGTTGTATAAGCTTAAGCTTATTGCATAATGCATTAATAATAAGCTTAATACATAATACTTATGTTTAATGTATTGCATTATGAATTCATGCATTAAGATTATGCTTAATGTATTATTGTATTATGCATTAAGTGCATTAAGCTTATGCTTAATGTATTATTGTATTATGCATTAAGTTTAATGCATAATACATTAAGATTATGCTTAATGTATTATTGTATTATGCATTAAGTTTAATGCATGATGCATTAACGCATTAAGCTAGTTATGCATTAAGCTTATACATTAAGCTTAAGTCATTATGACTTAAAGAATATGGCTTAAACTTTACTCATCTTTTTCTTTTTGTGGCTAGGTTCTCCTCTTCTTTGGCTACGTTAAGGCAATCTTCTCCAAACTCCCTCAACCATATATACAAGCTTCTAAAAAGAATAAGAGGGAATCCCTTGACCGAACTCTTTGTTAGATTTTGCATCTTTGGGTGCCGAGGAATATTTCTTGAGTTTTTTTATCCTATGTATAATTAAGCCCATGTATTGTACATTAATGATTATGCATAATACATTAATACATTATGTATAATGCATTAATGTATTAAGCTTATGATTAATGCATCTTTACATAAGCTTAATGCATTAATGTATCATGCATATTAATACATTAATGCATTGAGCATTATACATCAATGCTTAAGTGAATGCATTTTGCATTAATGCATTATTGCAAAATACATTATGTAATAAGCTTAATGCATTATGCATTAATGCTTAATATATAATGCATTAAGCTTATGTATTATGAGCTATGTATGCATATGTTTATGTGTAGCTTATATTTCATTAAGCTTAATACATTATGCATTATGTACTAAGCATTAATGCATTAATGTATAAGCTTAATATATAATGCATTAAGCTTAATACATTATTCATTATGTATTAAGCTTAATGCATTATGTATTAAACTTATTGCAATATTTATTATACATAACGCGTTAAGCATATGCTTAATGCATTACCTTACTGTATTAATGCTTAATGCATTATGTATTAAGCTTATTGCATTATGCATTATGCATACTACATTACGCTTAATACATGAACGCTTAATACATTATGAAATAATGCATTAAGCATATACTTAATGCATTATGCTTATGCATTAAGCCTAATACATTATGCATTATGTATTAAGCTTAATGCATTATATATTATGCATTATGCATAATAAATAATGCATTAAGTATATGCTTAATGCATTAAGCTTAATATATTATGCAATAATGCATTAAGCATATACTTAATGCATTATGCTTATAATTATGAGCTATGTATGCATATGGTTATGTGTAGAGCATACACATAGCTCATAATACATAAGCTTAATACTTAAGTTAATGCAATAATGCTTTATGCATAGGCTTATGCGTAGAGCATGCATAGAGCATACACATGCTCTTTATAAGTTATGTATGCATATGTGAGCTATGTATGCTTTATGTGGGCTATGTAATATATGCTTCGTGTGACATATGTTCTTATGTAATGTTTTTATGCATATAGATGTGGACATCATGGGGATCATCACCAAATGGACCAAGATCCGATAGATAGAGGGGCATCCTCTAGTATACCTCCCTCCCATACGCGATGACCCTGATTTGCAACTTGTTTTAGAGTTACATGCGGCTCCAGCAACAACTGAGTCTCTTAGGCTTATCCCCCACCTTCTATGTGCCAAACACTTCAACTATCCCATTATCACATGTTTCCATGCATCCCACCACCTTACCTACCCCTCTCACTTGTATTTTGCCTACCCCTCACTCTTCCACTTTCCCTACTCCTCGTTCTTCATCTCCTCCTAGTGCTCACAACGCACTCCTATTTCATATGTGGTGCTATCTCCCCAGCATGCGGCATCCTCACGCGATGCTACTCAAGTGGTGATAGCTCGAGGGCTTCTCAGATTCATCGACAATCTAGTAGTGGGGGAGGTGGGTGTGACACATGCTTTAGGGTGCACTGTCACCTTCACCTATAGGTGACCGATGAGGTACCCCAGGAGGGTGGTATGATTTACTATACCCTTGATTAGGAGGGCGAGCCTTTTGTGGATGACATGGGGGACGAAGGGTTTAATATACCTTTTGTCAATTAGTCAACCAAACCTATAAGGATGCATACATGAAATCTCTATCCTTTTGTTAATTAGTTCCCCAACCCACCACACATGCGTTTTTTCGACAAGTGGGTGAGGAATCACATAACAAAGATCCTTAATAATAGAAAGTCTCATACAAGCAGGTGTAGGAAAGATGGTTCACAAATACCCGGAATTGCACCATTAAGGAGTGGAACAAGGCAAAGAAAGAAGCTAGGGAGGTACTCAATACCCTCAACAAAAGGTACCACATGCGAGTCAACTGCTAAAGTACAGTGCGATAAATATGGATCTGGAGGAAAGGCAGGATGGCTCGCATTATTTTTTGTAAGTTTTCTCTTTGGAATTTTTCAAAAAATTTATTTCATTTTTTGTTGTAAATTTCATCTCATACATATTATAATTTGTTGTAGGAAAGGATAACAAGTCGACCCCCAATGTCAAGAGAATAGGTACCATAAGTATCACAATGAAGCTGAGACTTGGAAGTGGCTCAAACGCAAGAAAGTGGTCACCGATGCAAATATCCACAACGAGCTAAGCAGGGCAACTTTGTAAGACCCCTCTGCCCCCTCCGCACATCGGATTCTTGGTTGCTAGCAGCGGAAGTAGCTTCCTCTTGTGCGGGGCAGGGTTTCCCACTCGGGGCCTTGCCCTCGAATGTCCAGACACCAGACTAATCTAGTGGTCATTCTGAAACCGAAACCGAGAAAATTCCCTTGCCCGAAAAACGGGGACGATTCCACCTTTTTTATTTTCTTCATGAATTTTCTAATGGCGTCAAGAGACTAAACTATCCTTCACTTGATTAAACCAGATAGAAGGAAAACTATCACTAACTTAGTTTGAAGAAATCAACTCTTTTTCCTAACTGAAGTCAGGCACAGTTGATCTAATCATCTGAGGAAATCAATGCTTTTTTCCTAACCGAAATCAAACACAGCCATTGATCTACTCATTTGAGAAATTCTTCAGAGTTTTATTTAACTACTCGAATTCTAAGCGTATTCCTATTATTTCAATTTAATTATTAAAACTCCACTGATTCCAGCCATCCGACCCATGGGTTAGCCACCACCCAACCACTGGAATCAGTAGAACCAAACAATTACTCACCCACCCATAATTGAATGCCTTTCTTAACTTTTGCTTTCAAATACAGATACGCACACACTCCTCTTTAAAACTTTAACATATAAAATAATCCATTGACTAACAGTTATTGTTGGTTACAGATGTCATAACTCAAAAATTCCATCCAGTCCCTTGTTTCTCAAAAAATAGTATCACTCTGGACTCTCCGTTTTGAGACCAACTGGTTAGCAACGAGATGCAGTAACAGATTACAATAATAATTTCGTCCATCATACATATCTTCCATGACATACGTATGGGTGTCCTAAGCACTGTGAGCCCGTGCATCGCGTGGTCAGAACCCTTCAGGATCCTCCTTAGGTGTCTTGGCACTTCAATCAAGGACCGCTTCGTCGGTCCTCGCCCATCGTACCGGAAGCACACCATTTGTCAACCATACCGAGGCTGGTCAATAGGCTTTGCCGCGTGAGCCGTCCTTTGAACACTCCCCGCTGCCAGCTATTGCAACCAAACTTCCCTTCGAAAAACATAAACCAAATGCTCCCTCCAACATTCTAGCGTAAGACAGTCCTTTAAGAAAACAGGGTTTCCATGCAAGTTTTCAGTTTGATTTTCATTTGAATACAATGAGTATTTCTTGAATCAGTATCCCCAAAACTTCTTGAACGGAAATCTGAATTTCATACCAGAATTCCTTGAATTCTATAACCTTGATGCATAGATCAATTCGAAGGGTCTCAAACTTAGTTTCACATTTGGTGGGAGTTTTGAGAGTATTTTTCTAAATTGGTCACATCTTCTTTCCTCGAAACTGAGGAAAGAGTTTGGTCTTGGTCATAGTTGTTGGAATTAGGGTTGCAGGAATGCACACACAACTTCAAGAAGATGAGGAAGCTTGAGCACAACACAGTAGTGTATTATGAGTGCCAAAAATGAAAGATAACCAACCCTAGAAGATAATGGGCGTATATACAATGCACGGGAGAAAAAACCTCCTAGTGAGGGAAAAAGTGCCCCGGCGGTCCTAAGTGTGTTCACACACATCACTACTATAATATGGTAACAAATCCCCCCTGGAGTGATGCGGTGAACAAGAGCTAGCACTTATGTATAGGGAAGTGTCTAGCTATGTGGACGAATCCACAAAAGGGAGTAAGCCCAAAGCTTTGCGAAAAGCTTCGAACTTCTCACGAGGCAGAGCCTTTGTGAAAAGGTCTGCAAGGTTATCCTGTGTTGGCACATAAGCCAAACTGATCTCTCCTGCAGAGAGTCTCTCCCTGACATAATGGTAGTGCACCTCAATGTGCTTCGTACGAGCATGGAACACTGGGTTCCGTGCAACTGCCAATGCGCTCTGACTGTCAGTGAAGATGGTGGTGGCAGATGGCTGCCCAACACCCAAATCAGCCATAAGGCGTCTGAGCCACACACACTCAACCGTAGCTGTGAAAGCTGCCCTGTACTCAGCTTCACAACTAGAAGTGGCCACAGTAGGCTGCTTCTTGCTCAACCATGATATGCATGAGCTTCCAAGCATGAAGCAAAAACCACTCGTGGACACGCGTGTGTCATAACAACCAGCCCAGACAGAATCTGAAAAAGCATGTAAATCTGGCGGCAATGATCCCCCCTTGGGATAAAACAACCCAAGATGCCGAGTACCACTCAAATAGCGAAAGATACGCTTCACTGCCTGCCAATGCTTAATGCCTGGGCTATGCATAAATCTGCTCACCTGTGAGACTGCAAACTGAATGTCTGGCCTCGTAATGCATACATAAATGAGGCAACCAACAGCTGTCTGATAGAGTGTGACATCAAAGTGATCTCCAGCATCATGAAGACTCAACTTCAAACCTGTCTCCATTGGAGTAGCAATAGGCTTGCAGTCTTCAAGGCCAAATCTCCGCAACAATGTTTCAATATACTTTGTCTGACACAAAGCAATACCTCCATCACATTGCTTAAATTGTATCCCCAAATAATGATGCAAATGCCCCAAATCTGACATCTCAAAAGAGGCATTCAAATCAGCCTTAAAATCAGCAATATGACTCTCATTTGGTCCTGTGAGCAGCATGTCATCGACATAGAGAGCAATGATTAGATGTACACCATCCACACGTTTAACATACAAAGTGCTTTCTGTTGGACTATTCTGAAACCCATGTGCAGTCAAATATGCATGTATTTTTTCATACCAAGCTCGTGGAGCTTGCTTTAAACCATATAAAGCCTTTTTTAACCTGCACACTTTGTTTTCCTGCCCTCTTTGAACAAAACCACGAGGCTGCGATACATACACCTCCTCATGCAAATCTCCATTTAAGAACGCAGTCTTTATGTCCAGCTGATGTACATTCCAACCATTATGAGCTGCTAATGCACAGATGCTACGAACAGTGGTCATACGACATGTGGGAGCAAAAGTATCATCAAAATCAATGCCCTTCTCTTGAGCATAACCTTTTGCAACAAGCCTAGCCTTATGGCGATCCACTGTGCCATCAGGCTTACACTTCAATTTGTATACCCACTTAGTGCCAATGGCCTTCTTGCCAGGGGGCAAGTCACATAAAGACCATGTACCATTCTTCATAATAGCATCGTATTCTGCTTGCATAGCAGCCATCCAATTTTCTGAACTTTGTGCCTCATCAAATGAAACAGGCTCACTTTCATCGCACATACTAGAAACAGCCAATGCATAACAATCTGACGCATAAGAGGCACCATGAGAGCCAGAACGAGTGCGACTAGACAAAGGGGCATCCAACTTGCTGTCACGCAAAGTCTGCACCAGCCATCTAGGCATATTCCTAGAGCCCTCAATCTCATGTCTCTCATCCTCAAGTGCATCATGCACATCTGCATCAAATATAGGCTGATCTGTGCCATCATTTAAAACCTGCATAGGCTGAAAAACTGCCTCATGAGGTATTGCACTTGACTGTGCACCACTGAAAAGAGGCAACAATGTATCATAGACATCACGTGAGCTGATATCTGTCTCCTTAGTACATGAAACCAATGGCTGAACTGCATCTTCCACAAATACAACATCACGGCTAACCAAAATGCGCTTTGTCTGTGGATGATACAAACGATAGCCTTTGCTCTCAGCACTATATCCAACAAAAATACATTTGACAGCTTTGTCATCCAATTTTCTGCGATGTTGCACAGGCACTAATGCATATGCCAGGCAACCAAAAACACGTAAATGGCCAACAGATGGCTTGCGGCTATGCCAAGCCTCATATGGAGTGACAACCTGTAATGCTTTGGTGGGACACCTGTTTAGTACATAAGTGGCACACATGACAGCCTCAAGCCAAAAACCATGTGGTAGACTTTGACTCTTAACCATACATCTTGCCATTTCCATGAGAGACCTATTTTTTCTCTCAGCCACACCATTTTGCTGTGGTGTATACGGCACTGTACATTGGTGTTTTATCCCACGCTCAGCCAGAAATGCATTAAATTCTGAAGACATATACTCCCCCCCTCGATCTGAACGGAGGGTGCCCATCTTACTTTCTGACACATTTTCAGCCATAACCAAAAACTGTTTGAAGCACAAAAACACTTCGGACTTTGCCTTCAAAGGATATACCCATGCATGCCTGGTAAAATCATCAATGAAAGTCACGAAGTAAAGGTAGTTTCCAAATGATGGAGTTTGCATGGGACCACAAACATCACTGTGAACAAGCTGCAATCTGCGTTCAGCTCTCACTGATCCATCTTTGGGAAAGGAAGCACGCTGCATTTTACCCAATATGCAGCCCTCACAAACATGCTTGACAGGTGCCTCAAGCTTAGGCAAAGAAGACACCATTTCAGATTTCTGCAGGCGCAGCAAACTTGCAAAATTCAGATGACCAAAACGTGCATGCCACAGTTTTGCATCTGAAATAGCCTGCGTATCCATAATAGCACATGCTGAATCCTCTACACATTTGCCATCCATATTGAGCTTATACAGCCCTCGACATAGTGAACCAGATGCTACAATGATGTCACCACAAGAGAGATCATGAACAGTACATCTGTCATCCACAAATTTTACAACCAAACCTGTTTTGGCAAATGCAGAGACTGACAGCAGATTCTTTTTGATCCCTGGCACATACAATGCATCAAAAAGTGTAAAGGTGTTGCCATTTGCAACATTCAGCACAATCTGTCCAACTCCTTCAACGGGATAAGAGGAGTTATTGGCACAAGTGACAGTGTTCCCTGTGGGAGCAGACTCAAGGAAAGTGAATAAACTGCGCTGCGAGGTGATATGCTTAGTGGCACCACTGTCAAAGTATCATACATCTGAATCTACTGCAGACATACATGTGTCATGCAAAGATGGGTCATAACTGCACTGCGCATTGAATGCCCATTCTGTATCTAGCACAACATTAGCAGATTCATTGTTAGAAGGAGAGGCATCTGCAACAGCCATACTAGCCTCTTTCTTCTTAGCCTCTTTCGCAGCCAGCTTAGGACACGCTTTGATGACATGATCATTTCCCTTACAGTACTTGCAAAATGTCTTCTGTTTGTCACCCTTCTTCTCATCTTTGTCTTCCTTCTTTGGTTGCGCAGCATTTGCAGATTTCTGCTTACTAGAAGAAAAGCCAGCTTTACCTTTCCCGCTTCTCTGACTAGCAACGAAAGCTTGATCTGCGACACGCATAATATTCCTGTTTTGCCTTGACTGGTCTTCTTGCAGCAAAACAGAAACTAACTCCTCAAATGATAAGGCATTGGGATTGCCTTTCATCATCAAGCGAAGAGTGGAAGCAAAACCCTGATAAGAATCTGGTAGACCATTCAAAACAGTCTGCACAAGTGAACTGTCTGACAGGATTTCATCTGCAGAAATGAGCTGCTCTTTGAAATCCTTGATCTTTGTCAAAAAGCTATCCATAGAATCACCTTCGTTCATATGCTCACTCTCCAACTGTTTTCGGAGATAAGCAACACGAGCCTCATTTCTTGCCTGATACAATGTGGCAAGTACATCCCAAGCATCCTTAGAAGTCCTGCAGGAGCGAATATGTGGGATAATGGTACGTTTGACAGACAGCGCAATCAAGGCATGAGCCTGCGCATCTCTACCATCCCAACGAATCTGCTCTGCTGAAAGTGGTGGTTCTCGAACAGCTGCTACAGCACTTGTGCCTGCACCATCATCAACAGTACCTGTTTCTGATGTGTTTGCAGCATTCCCAGCCACAATAGGACGTGCATCAATACCCTGCACAATGTTCCATAACCCCTTTGCTACCAATACATGTCGTATCATATATGCCCACAATGGATAGTTGGTGCCATCCAACTTATCCTCAGCAGCCAACATGCGGAATACATCATTGTTGTCAGCCATGGCCAATGACTGTACTACTAGATGTAAATGCTGTCTGTAAGAGGTAAACCTGTATAAAATCGACCTGTGCTATGTAGCACAGCCCAAAACAGACGAATGGGCACCTGTCCTGCAGATTTTAATCTTAACAGAAAATCTGCAGAGTAGGACGATTTTGCCTGCGCAGTACTTGGAATGCAAAAACGGAGGGCGAAATGACTTCAGATCAAAATTCTGAAACGAACGAGCCCTACGGGCTCGCCCACGGCATATACTAACCTGCAGACGCTCGTGAAACCTCGTCGCAATCGGAGGAGATGAAGCGGCAGGTGCCGGTGATGCTGCCCGGGAGGAGGAAGCCTGCTCTGATACCAATTGTTGGAATTAGGGTTGCAGGAATGCACACACAACTTCAAGAAGATGAGGAAGCTTGAGCACAACACAGTAGTGTATTATGAGTGCCAAAAATGAAAGATAACCAACCCTAGAAGATAATGGGCGTATATACAATGCACGGGGGAAAAAACCTCCTAGTGAGGGAAAAAGTGCCCCGGCGGTCCTAAGTGTGTTCACACACATCACTACTATAATATGGTAACAATAGTCTGATTCAAGGTTCGAGTCAGATACGATTTTCCCTGAACTAACTTTCTCGAAAAGGTTTGATAATTCAGTTACTATTTTATCGAATTTCTTTCTTTGAATATACACTTAACGGATTTCTAAATTAGTTACGAATTCCAATGAGGAATAAATTAATCATTTATCTAAATATTTCGATCTCGATAGATTTCGTGAATTTTCTTTTTACAAACCGTGTTAATATAAAACGATAGAAATTTCTCTCTTAGAGCATTTAATTATTCATTTATCAATTACTCATAAAATTTAAACATAAAATTTAAGAGAATTCTAATTTTGATATAAAAATTCTTTATGCATCTATTTATGCATAAAAATCAACTTCAATGAGAATAACAATTTTATAAAAAGAAAATCCTTTTATGCATCTATTTAGCATAAAATCAAATTTAATAAGAATAACCCTTTTTAAAATAAAGAGAATTTCTTTTTGCATCTTTCTATGCCACAAAATCAAATTTATTGAGAATAATACTTTTATAATTTTAATAAAAAATTCCTTTATGCATCTTTCTATGCATAAAAATCAAATTTAATGAGAATAACACTTTTATAAAAAAATTTCTTTATGCATCTTTCTAAGCATAAAAATCAAATTTAATGAGAATAACACTTTTATAATAATTTTTTTTCTATTATGCATCTTTCTATGCATAAAAATCAATTTTAATGAGAATAACACTTTTATAATTAAAAAATTTCCATTATGCATCTTTCTATGCATAAAAATCAAATTTAATGAGTAACACTTTTATAATAATTTTTTTTCCTTGAGAATAACACTTTTATAATAATAAAAAATCATTATGTATCTTTCTATGCATAAAAATCAATTTAATAATTAATATTAGTGATATCCATGCATATTCATAGGTGAATATGTACATGGAGTAATTAGAATCTTTCTTTTAGATGCAAAAATGGTGGGAATTACTCTTTTGGAATAACATAAAAAACAAACTTTCTTTTCCACAAAATTTTACCATAACCTCCTTTGTATGGGTGACCATTTCTCATTTTTATCATTCTATTTTTAACTTAAATTAATCCAAATTAGATTCATAGAACTCTAATCTACACAATTTTCTAAATTCAAGAGAGTAAACAATAAGAAGAGTTTAATTAATCTCTTAGTTAATCTTTCTAGGATTAAGAAAGGTTGGAATGTAAATAAGAGAAGGGGGTGGCCTTTTCCTCAAAGGCATAGCATTTGAATTTAATTCAATCAACTGTAAAACATGAAAATCAAGAAGACCATAGATTTAAAATTAAACAGTAAGAAAAATTAGCTTACATGAAGCTTGTAAAGCTCTCCTTTGGCTTGAGGGATTGAGGATTCTACTCTTGTTTGAAGCAAGAGTGGCCACCAATTCACTTTAGAGAGGATTAGGCCAAAAATAATTGAATTATTAAGAAATTCAATGTAGATGGCTCAGGAGTCAGGACAAGAGTAGAGTAACAGTGCATAAATACCATTAAGCTTTTACAAAGGGGGAGGCTTCTATTTATAGGAAAAAGTGAGCCTCTAACCAAGAAAACTGATTCTAGAATTTTTCAGATCAATTTGGTCAACTTTTGACCATTTTTGGGTTAGTTTAGCTTACTTTTTGGATCTAGTTTTGAAATAGGAGTGAGGAGAGATGAAATATCTCATTTTATTGATTTAAAATTGGGGGTAGTGATGAGAAAAAAGGCACCTACTTCATGACGGGAGATCCCCACTTTAAGGTGTCAAAATTAAATTTTTTAATTGTTTTCTTTGGTCCTTAGTCCACTCTTCATCTTATGTAAGCATTTACTCTCTCTTTTTTGGGGGGGGGGTTCTTTTATTCTTCAATTTATCTCCTCCCTACATTTGAATTAATCTTATTGGTCCATAAGAACCTTAATCTAAAATTTTTAAAAAATCTGGATCCTTAGGCTAAGGTCTTTTGTGCACATTATAATTTATTTCTAATGCACCTTAGGAATTTCTTTTTAAACTTTTATTTCGGGGGGGTTCTTTTATTCTTTCTAACGCATTAAGCATATACTTAATGCATTACCTTAATGTATTAATGCTTAATGCATTATGTATTAAGCTTATTGCATTATGCATACTACATTACGCTTAATACATTATGCATTATGAAATAATGCATTACGCTTAATACATTATGCATTATGTATTAAGCTTAATGCAATATATATTATGCATTATGCATTATGCATAATGCATTAAGTATATGCTTAATATATTATTCTTATACATAATTATGAGCTATGTGTGCATATATTTATGCGTAGAGCAGACACATAGCTCAAATGCATAAGCTTAATACTTAAGTTAATGTAATAATGCTTTATACATAGGCTTATGCATAAAGCAATATTGCATTAACTTATGTATTAAGTTGATGCATGGTTTGAGCTATGTATGCATATGTTTATGCATAGAGCATACTCATGCTCTTTATAAGCTATGTATGCATATGTGATTATGTGGGCTATGTAATATATGCTCTGTGTGAGCTATGTTTTTATGTAATGTTTTTATGCAGATAGATGTGGCCATCATGGGGATCATCACCAAATGGACCAAGATCCAATATATAGAGGGGCATCCTCTAGTATGCGTCCCTCCCATACCCGATGACCCTGATTTGCAATGTGTTTAAAGACAGATGCGGCTTGGAACAGGATGAACTCTAGGTATGGGGGTGAGAAATTGAGTTGCTTGGGCTTATCCCCCACCTTTTATATGCCAAACACTTCAACTATCCCATTGTCACACATTTCCATGCATCCCACCACCTTCTCTACCCCTCTCACTTCTATTTTGCCTACCCCTCACTCTTCCACTTTCCCTACTCCTCATTCTTCATCTCCTCCTAGTGCTCAACGCACTCCTATTTCATCTGTGGTGCTATCTCCCGAGCATGCAGCATCCTCACGTGATGCTACTCACGTGGTGATAGCTTGAGGGCTTCTTAGAGCCGTCTCGAAAATCTAGTAGTGGGGGAGGTGGGTGTGGCAGATGCTTTAGGGTGAACTGTCACCTTCACCTATGGTGACAGATAACGTACCTGAGGAGGGTGGTATGATTTACTATGACGTTGACGAGGGCGGTCCTTTTGTGGATGACACGAGGGATGAAGGGTTTATTATACCTTTTGTCAATTAGTTAACCAAACCTCTAAGGATGCCTTAAAACCATGGGGAGAGTAGAAGGATAGAGATTTCATATATGTGGTGCAATGTATGCATGAGGAGTTCCCAAATCCACCACACATGCGTTTTTTCGACAAGTGGGTGAAGAATCACATAATAAAGATCCTTAATAATATAAAGTCTCACACAAGGAGGTGCACGAAAGATGGTTCACAAATACCCGCCAATTGCACCATTAAGGAGTGGAAGAAGGCAAAGAAAGAAGCTAGGGAGGGTACTCAATACCCTCAGCAAAAGGTAGCACATTATGCGAGTCAGCTGCTAAAGTACAGTGTGACAAAGTATGGATCTAGAAGAAAGGCAAGATGGCTTGCACGATTTGTAAGTTTTCTCAATAAATTTATTTCATCTTTTGTTGTGAATTTCATTCTCATGCATGTTGTAATTTGTTGTAGGAAAGGACAACAAGTCGCCCCCCAATGTCTCAGGAGAATAGGTTACACCATAAGTATCACAATGAAGCTGAGACTTGGGAGTGGCTCAAACGCAAGAAAGTGGTCACCGATGCAAATATCCACAACGAGCTGAGCATGGCAACTTAGTGAGTAGTTGAACTTGAATTGTAATTATCACCGAACTTGTTTTTCTTGTGGCTAACTTTTTTGCATTGTATCACTATTTAACGCAAGAAGACGATGTTGAAAGTGATGGTGATGATAAAGGTGGTGGTGCACGTGGTGAAGATGCAAGTGAAGATGAAGATGATGCATTAATTTAATTAGTTTTTGATGCCTTCATCTTTATTCATTTTTGGACATGAATACCTTATGTAATTTGCAATTATATGTATGTAATTTACAATATACTCCATGACATTATTATACTGCAATTATTTTTTATGTTCTAAGTATTTAAGTGTTTTAAAAAAAATATTAAGTAGTGTTTAAATAATATGATTTTAAAAAAAGTGGGGAGAGATGTGGGGACATGTGTCTCCACATCTCTTCCCCACTATGTCTCCATTTGTTTTTGCAAATAGTCTACGACTATACATGCTGCTCTACAGGCACGGCTATAGCCATGCTGATGATAGCCGCGTGTATAGCCGTGATGATAGCCACATAAATGTTTTTTTCCATATATAGATGCTTTTAAATTTGTGTTGCTCTAGACGTGACTGTGCTCTTCGTTTGTTGTAGTCTCTCTCTCTCTCTCTCTCTCTCTCTCTCTCTCTCTCTCTCTCTCTCTCTTAGCACTATAGGAATCATACATAGTCTAACGAAGAGATTTCATGTTCAAGTTGCAATCTTGACACTTCAATGCCATTATATATACTTTATGCACTCAGCTATGATGTAAAGCTCTCTCTCTCTCTCTCTCTCTCTCTCTCTCTCTCTCTCTCTCTCTCTCTCTCTCTCTCTCTCTCTCTCTCTCACACACACACACACACATACTTATAAGCACCCTGAAATAGCACACAATTATTGACACATGCATGTATCTCGGGGGCTATACCTACGGCCATAGCTACGTACTGGGAAATTTTTTTGGATACCTCCCTCCCACGCATACGCCGTGTACTTTTGTTTTCTCCTTCGCATGCGTTTGTCGTCACGCATGCTATGGCTCCCTAAGCTCCGTTTTTGCCCTTCACAAGCTTGGCTACACCCACTAGACTCACTAGTGTCATCATTAAATAAAAGGTGTTCTCTCTAGAAAAAGGTTAGCCTCCTCCACATCCACCAACAGTGACAAAACTTCAAAACAGAATTTCAAATCAAGTCATGGAGAGAAGAGTAGTGAAGCTTGAAAAACAAAGAAGGTAGGCTAGATGTGAGGTTAATAATATTTACGCATCTACTAACTACATGGATATCCGAACATTTGTAATTGCGTAGAGCAGCACTTTTTCAAAAGACACGCCATACATGATACCATGGTGGTGGTGACAACGCTCGCGAGTTGGCAAACCAACCACTCAAATTACGGCGAAGAGTGGTGGTTCCCCACCGATGAATTAGGACGTGCCGCCTTTTTTCATTCAATCAGGCGCATCGGACTATCTCACACAATTAATTTAAAGACGCATCTGGAAAGACTGGAGTCTTTTGGCACGCGAGGCATGGAATAGACTGAGCGCCCTTCCTTCCCCTTTACTACGAATCGCTTCCGCCGAGGAGAAACTGCCCACCGGCGCATATAAAACGTACAGCATACAGCGGCAGTCCTCCACACTCCGGTTGTTGAATCCTAAGAGCACTACTAGCTATAACTACCAGCTTCTACGCATACATAACACATACTAGCTCTGTCCTGCATATTAGCTGCTTAATCAATCTGTTTCTATTATTTATATAAGTATATGGCTGGTCCTACTGCTGCTGCGGCCGATGCCGATGCCGATGCCGATGCTTCATCCGTACGCGGCGTCGGGCATGAAGCTGGCTCTGCGCCTACTGCTATGCATGTCGACGACTCGACGTTTGGTGGTGAGAAGCTGGTGATGATTAGGCCAGCACCGCACTGCCCACCCCCCGTAGAGGTGGTAAAGGTGCCCAAAGTGGTGACGGAGTACCCCATGCCGGGCGCCATGCAGACACACGAGATGGCCGTGGTGGGCGAGCACCTGCTGTTAGTGAGCCAGCAAACCAACAGCAGTCTGGTGAAGGTGGAGCTGGACCCGGCCACGGGGCGCCCGCTCTCCTGCACCAGGTTCACGGTGGGCAACTTCTGGGCTGGGTTGCACGGGCTTGCCGCGTCTCGGGAGAGAATATCATTGTTCAGCCTCGTGATCGTGTGCAAGTAGAATGTGTAGGCAACATCCATTGGGTGTGTTATTCATGACGTTGCAATCAAACGTTGCATGCCATCTGTCATGTATTTTCTGTTTGCATCTAGAGAGAGAAAAACAAAGCGCGAGATCCTCTTTCTCGAACCTCTCGAAGGATCATGAGCTATGTATATACTATGTAATGTGCTTTTAAGTTCCAAGTCTTGAGCCATGAATGTATGTATAGTCCTTCTCGTCGAATTCATATGTGCAAGTCATGATGAATATTGTGAGATCCCTCTGCCCCCTCCGCGCACCGGACTCCCGGTAGGTTCACTAGATAATTGAAAGAGCAATCAAACGTTGCATGCCATGTGTCATGTATTTTCTGTTTGCAGCTAGAGAGAGAAAAACAAAGCGCGAGATCCTCTTTCTCGAACCTCTGAAAGGATCATTGAAACCAGGAAAGAGTCCTTCTCTTCCCTTTTGTGTCATCACTCATGAGCTATGTATGTACTATGTAATGTGCTTTTAAGTTCCAAGTCTTGAGCCATGAATGTATGTATAGTCCTTCTCGTCGAATTCATATGTGCAAGTCATGTGATGAAGATGCAGATGTGGATAGATCTTTCTAGAAATAGATGTATTTGGAGCCATGGAAGATGAGAGAGCCCATGAATGAGCTATAACATCTTATTTCTTTTTTATTTGACAAGAAATATATGTTTTTGTCACAGTTTTCTTGTTTGGTATCATTAATGTTAGGTTTGGCAGACACTTGTCATAATTTCTTGTAAATATCGCTACATATATCTTTGTATTTGGGATCATTAGTGCAAGCTTTGGCAGACAAATATTGTCATATTAATTTTTTATAAATATTTCTGCATATATCTTTGTATTTGTTTGAAAAGTAACTAAAATGTGGGTTGATTAGGACTATGAGAACTAAAAACACTTGAACTTTTTTCAAAAATCAGACCAAACGTCCAAAAAAAAGGTTATGCTTTTGACGCTCTTTTCGATGCTAGTATAGATGTTATCCCTCGACACATATTTCGACGCTTTTATGACCTGAACATAGACGGTCTTTTCGACATTCATTTTGATGATGCGAGTACCGCCACAAAACTGACCGTCCAAGGCTAAAGATCTTGTAGCAGTGAAACTAGCTTGAGGTTATCTTGAAAAAGTTGAAGGGTTATCTCCAAGAACATAGTGAGTCCTCAAGCAATACCATGATGTGATTGAGATGCTTAAGCTTCCATAGTGTTTTGACCCCTTCATAGGAAGAAAGTTTTGAATGACCTTCATGAGCCAAAGGAGGTGGTGGGAGGCTTGTGATATACAGTTGAAATAAGTAGATTTAAGGGATATTGTGCTATCTCCAAGCTATGATTCAAAGGTCTTAAACCTTTTTGCCTAAGGGTATTTGGTCTACCATAACCATATATTGTGAGTAATGTGAGACTTCAACAAAAGTTGGCTATTCTATAACTAATAGGTGAGCTTAAACACATTGAAGAATCTATACCACTATAGAAGGTGAAGAATAAGAAAATCATATTTAAATATTATATATTTAACAATGTCTTTGTGGATGTAAGGTGAATACATGTTGCATGACACTTGTTGAAAGAGTAATGGTGGTAATCTTGTCTTTGCCCTTGAGCTTGATGAGGCTCAAATCCTTGAAATGCATGTACAGGATAAGTGGATCTGTTTGACACCATAAATCCATGTTTATATTTAATGGCAAGTATGAGCACAACTAATTGATGCAGACAGTGGCTTCACCTAAAAATATGTAAGTGTAGCACATGAGTTCATCAGGAGAAATGTTGGATATGATAACTTTGCTATGAATATTTATCAAAAACATACTCAAGGTGGATCAAATATTGTACAAGACATCATGAATATGAGAGACAAAAATTGGTATATGCAGAAAATTGATATGAGATTAACACATGAAGACACTAATTGTGATTAGACATGAACCAAACTTACATAATCACTTGATCACGACTTGTACCTTATTTAGAGGCTCCTCTACCCTATTTTTAGTTGCATGAGTTGCATGAACAACATGCACCAACCATTTGTAGGCTCTACACACCAACCACTGACCACTAGCCTATCAACCACATATTAATTTGGACTAAGGAGTTGGGATTACATTTATCCAACAATCCCCCCTTAAGACCAACTTCTTACAAAACATGAATCAAGTCTAACAAACCTCCTTGACACAATGAGTAAGAGTCCCCCCTAAACAACATAGGGTAGTGTACTCTCCTCTACAACTCGTCAAGTTGGAAGAACAACATAAGTCTTGACTCAACCACATACATGACATAATCTAAAAAGCATACTCCTCATCTACATCTTTTATACTGAGACTAGAACAAAGATTTGTTTCTTCTTGTTGGTTGACTTCTTCAACCACATGTGCCTTTGCTTGCTTTTGATCTTTTTGGTAGCATTTTGAGGATGGATGATTCGTCTTTCCACAATACTCACAAGGATGTTTGGAGAAACAATCCTTAGTAAGATGATTTGTACGACCACAAATAGTACACTTCTTCTTTGCCGATGTCGTAGTAACAGTATATGCATAAGGATCTATCACATCCTTTGTAATCTTCTTGTCTTCTTCCTGCAAAGAATTTATGATACTTTCCAAAGAAGGGACTGGCTCCTTCTCTTTAAGTACCGTCACAATTTGTCTAAAGCTTGAAGGTAAGCTTTTAAGCAGGATAGCAATAGCATCTTCTTCAGGAACAAGAGATTTAACATAAACCAATTGTATCATTAAGCTCTTCAACCTATTAATCAAAGCTGCTAAATTTTCATTACTCTCCATGGTTAGATCAAAGAGTTGCATCTTCAAACTGATCTTGGAATGCTTTGCCTTTGCACCAAAAGTACGTTCTAATAATTCCCAAGCTTCCATAGCTGACTCAACATCATCAATATAATGAATAAAATCATCTTCTAAAGTAGTAATGATAATACCAAGTGCTTGTTTATCTTTTGCTTGAAGTGCAGCCGTTGTAGCTCTTGTAACTGCAGGAAAAATACCAGCTTCATCTTCAGTAAGTGGCTTGACCATACTCCACAGATTTTTCTTCATGAGGTAGCCCTTCACCTTGATTTGCCAGGTATGGAACCCAGTTCCGTTGAATTTGTCAGGAAATTTGGAACTCATGATGATGAAATATGATGATTGATGTTGAAAACTTACTCACATAGATGATTTAAGCCCAAATAACAAAAATATCATCAATATAAATCAAACTTGGTATCACCATGTTGATCAACTCAGGTGCACACATGGAATCAAACTACAGCAAGGGGTTCAAACAGAAAAAACTGGCTATGGTGATTAAGAAATTAATTAGGATTTTTGCTAATAAACTAAACCTAATTGAGTCAAGCTCTGATACCAAATGTTGGATATGATAACTATGCTATGAATATTTATCAAAAACATACTCAAGGTGGATCAAATATTATACAAGACATCATGAATATGAGAGAAAAAAATTGGTATATGCAGAAAATTAATATGAGATTAACACAAGAAGACACTAATTGTGATTAGACATGAACCAAACTTACATAATCACTTGATCACGACTTGTACCTTATTTAGAGACTCCTCTACCCTATTTTTAGTTGCATGAATCGCATGAACAACATGCACCAACCATTTGTAGGCTTTACACACCAACCACTGACCACTAGCCTATCAACCACATATTAATTTGGACTAAGGAGTTGGGATTACATTTATCCAACAGAGGGGTATATTAATTCAAGAAAGTTTCAGAATTACGTTTATAGGAGGGGGTTTTATAACCAATTTTTTAAAAAAACTATAAGTTTATGAAGAAAAAGGGGTCATTTTATTCACCAAACTATGTAAGTGTGTGGGGTTTTTTAAATACTCCTTGAATGCACATGATACACATGATTTCTTCATAATGGACCCCCCGAGAGACCTGCAATGACCCTAGGTAGACCTCAAGTAGAGATAAGATGAAGCAAATAGAGTCACAAGGAAAGAAGACCAAGAGTGTTCAATGAGGTCAAGCATTAGGGGAAGTCAAGAGTGTTCAATGAAGTCAAGCATTAGGGGAACTTTGGACTCAAATTGGGTCCTTTAAGGATTTTTACACATTCTCTCTTTACAAAAATGGGCTTATGGTGAAATTGTTACAAATCAACTTAGAAGTGAGCATATTTTGGACATTTGGAATCTACTCTTCGCGACCTTTCCAATGATATATAACATGATGGGCGATTTTGCATATTCAAGAAGTCCCCAAATTTAGTGATGATGTGGCTTCATCTTGATCATGCTTACTCTATTAGACCACTGCATCTATCCAAATGCATGCATTTAATAATGAAAAAAATTATTCTCTAGAATGGATTCTCATGGAGGACATATAAAACGTTTTAAAAGCTGGGGCAGATTGGGGAGTTATATCCCCAGTCTGCCCCAACTTTTTTTTACAGGTTTATTTTCACTACTAAGTTACAACACCTATAAAAGCGAAGTAACACTGCTAGGCAACATTATTCACTCCTGAGCAGTGAAATTTTACTGTAATAAGGAAGACTGAGCATGGTGTGACCTTTTGTGTATCTACAAGTTATGCAAGTAGTGGAGAACACTAAGCTAAAGGAGGAGAGGGGGGTAGAGTTACAAAACCATCATGAATGAATCATGGTTGAAGATCATAGAGAGCAAACCCCTACCAGATATACTCCATAATGATACTAGGAGACTGAGCATGGAGGTGTGACCCGAAAGTTGGCCATATACTCCATAATGATAATAGGAGACTCAAGTTGAGACACTCCTTAGTGGCACAAGGGGATGCCTTTAAAGGGATGGATAAAATCCAACCATTAGAAAAATCTTTATGCCACAAAGCTTGTGGCAAAGATGTTTGTCCCCTTTAGTAGGAGGCCATATGGAATCACCTCATTCCCTGTCCAAAAACAACCTCGTCCCCTACTCCATCAAAGCCCCACTCAAACAATCAAAAAGAGCCACCCAAGTCTCCAAAGGAATAGAAATAAAGCCATTTCCACCATAGGTTCCTTGATTCCTCTTAACCAAGATCATGCTGGAAGGAGAGAAGGTGGAGAGCCAATTGCCCAAGAAGAGGAATAATTTTCAAGAAGGTGAACCAGAGGCAAAGAAGGCCAAAGTTCAAGAGGATGGAATAAGTTCAAGATCCAAGAGCCCCAACAATGATAGAAGGAGAAATAAAGGTAAGGCACAAGGGTCCCAAACAAGGAAAAGATGATGCAAAGAAGGAAATGGTAGTAACAACAAAAGAAGAATGATAAAACAGAGGAAGGGAAAGGACTCAGCACCGCCAATGCAAGTCCACTCCCAAGAAGTTGGGATCCCCCCACCTCTACAAAAGCCTCAGCCTCACCCTCCATCTCCACAGAAGCTAAAGGCGTACTAACCTTGAGTTGAAAAGCTGCTAGAGAGAGTGTGAGATTATGAAGAGTAGATAAAATGGATTTTTCAATACATCAAAAGTTTAAGCGCAAATATAAACGTGAATGACTAGTACAATTCCAACAATCTTGATTAACTGAACAAGTCTAAATGATGAAAGATTAATTTACATTTGAAGTTGAAATAAACTTGAATAATAAAGATGAAACTTAAGCGTAAGAGAGTCGTACCTTTTATATAAAGATGGTCTACATTGAGAAAAATGAGAAACAATGCAAATGGATTGAAATATAATTACTCTTCCAAACCTAAATAGATTTATATTAAATTATGACCTTATAAGAAATAAAACTTATAGTAATATGGTTTGAAATTCTATGCATAAATATTTAAGCATGATCATTATTGTAAGGATGGAAAGGAGAAACTTACTTGGATGGTATTTGAATCACTGTTTGAAAGATAAAACTTACATAAAGATATTGGAAGAATTATTTACAAAGTTATAGATAGTAGCAACTTTCTTGTAAGTGTCGAATAGCTTTGCTACAAAATGCATCATTAAAAGGTCACAAATATCGCAAGTATATGTAATGCATTAATTATGGAAAATGGAGGAACTTACTTGGGAGTGATGGAATCATTCTGAAAGAGAAATATTATTGCACATGCTACATAAATGGTACCAAACAATTTAAAAGAAGTTCCAGGATTCATATATCTTAAATTAATTAGTGTCAATTTTAAACGCATAATGCAATTAATGAATGGGTTGAATACGTACTCATATGATGTTAGGGAAGCACATCTACGTGATAAAGTGTTAGATAAACAAATGTAGATATGACTGATGCAATTATTATTCATAGATAAGAAAATTTACCTCAAGGTGTGATGAGTTGAGAATAAAACAATAAAAGTGGTGTTCAAATATCACAACAATAAAAATATGAAAACTCTTGAAGTTTCGCACATTGTTGTAGATATCCTGAAAATATTGTAATCTCTACATCACAAAAAAAATTAGATTGGAACAAAGAATTTAGGGTCTCTTCTAAGCCTTGAGAAGGAAGGCCTTGGAGTAACTTCGGCATTTTGTGAAAGAATTAACATTAATAATAATAATATAATCATGGGAGATTTAAGTTAGATAAAATATAGGAGATAAAAACATTTGAATTTAGTTTTTAAGAGATCGTAATATAAAATTTTAAGATTTTAAAACTCTTGTTATATATATAGACATACATACATACATACATACATACATACATACATACATACATATATATATATATATACAAAAATGAAAAGAGTAGAAGATTTAATAGAAAGCTTTTTTTTTTAATAAAAGAATTTGAAGTTTATATAAATATAAGCTCTCTTTTTCTTTTTTTTCTTTTTTTTAAATTCTTATATATATATAAACACCATATTAGATAAAGTGGGAAAAATCCCATTCCTAGGTTGGTCGTGTTTTTCATTTTTGTATGCTTTTTGTGTGAAAAAATATTAAAAGACTGTGCAAAATTGTTAAGAAATATATGATATATACTATGAAATTAGGAGCCCCATGTGTAGTCCAAGAACAAGATAAAAGAATGGTCCTAGGGCCATTCTAAGGCTGTAGAGTAAAGAGAAACTCTTGTAATTTGGTGCTTTGAAATAAAAGTAGAACAAACCCTATATGCAACACATTGAAGTTACATGGGAGTTTGTGGGCAATCCACCATTCTAGCGCTAATGTGCACCTTCAAATAATAAGTAAAGTTTTAGTTTGAATAATAGAATAAGTTTTACTCTAGACGCTGCTACATAGGTCCCTTAAACTATTTCCCTTATCTGGCATTATGCTTGCACAAGACTCCCTTAAATTTAAGAACAAAAATGTGTATTAATAGAGAAATGGCCCTAGGACCATTTTGTACCTTTGATTGTTTATAATGGGAGTGGTGCAAGATGAGAAAAATATGAAAATATAAAATAATGTGAAAGGAGACACCAACAAACGATACGCCATGCATGATGGATATTGATCTTGACACTTAAATTGGTATAAACTAGAATGATTCAAATAACAATAGGCCATGCATGATAGTTATTGATCTTGACACTTGAATTGGTATAAACTAGAATGATTCAAATAACTTGCATTTGTAATCAAATTTGAGACTTCTACATGAATAATAAAGAAAAGAGGAATACCAATAAACAAGATACATAAGACTTGAGGCTCTAGCAAATAACATTAAATTTTTATTTCGTGTGAGAAATGTACATTATCTCATAGGAGAGTACACAGTAGAATTACATTTCTGTTTATACAAGTGAAGGGATACCCATTGAGATTTTGTATGTCAAGATGGGTCTTTTGGCTTGAAATATTTACAAGATTTGTGATAACATACATGAATGAACATTGCTTTTGTGTCCAAAGCACATTTCCTTTAATGACGTTGCCTCCATAAATATTTCTCCAATACAATCTTTGTTTCAGAGGATGCGCTCCCACTATAGGCTAACACTAGAAAAAATGCAACAAAGTTCAAGACCCTAAAGAATAAAATAATCCATCAAAACTTAAATAAAGAGAATAAACATGTACATCAAGAGAATAGAGATAATTCCACAAAAATTGAATAGATTCATCAAGAGAATAAACATGTACATCATTGTGAATATTTCTAAACTTCCAAGTTATATCTTGATTTAAAGTTCTTGATCCATTGCATTACATGAATAGATCTTTTGGAAATTCTACAACCTAGAAAAACCTACACACAAAAGGTCATGATGAAAGTTAGAATGTTAGAGTACACAGTTTCTGAATATATCTGTAATATAGTGAGAAATTCTAGATAGGATAATACCTTTGCTCTACTTATTACTGATATTTAGAAGACCATGATCGTTTAGCAATTTATTGATAAATGCCTTTGCTGGCTGAGACCTCAAGTTACTCCCTCCTTTGCAACCCAATCTTTTAGCTAGAGAAATCAATTTTGATGGAATCATGCTTGAAATTTGAGGACCTCCTTTGATTAGAATATCCTTTATCTCATCTCCCATGATGTGAGACGAGCTACCACTAAGGGTTTGCATGCTTCTTGCACCAATCCATTCTCCTTTATCACCTCTCTTTCCACATGTGTCCTTCACCTTAGAAGAGTCCTGTAATTGACTTACAAGAGGAAGTTTACCAGTGTTGAACCTTGTTTGCGACCAAATCACATTATACTCTTTCCATTTGTCAATAACATCACCAATAAGGTTATATAAATCATGGCTATTCGATACTAGGAGCTAACCATATCAATTATTTTCAACAACAATACGCATATCTTCTGCATCATCAAGAAGCATTAAGTGTGATAGTAGCTCTCCCATGAGAATATTGTCATCTTTCTTATCTAAATCAAACTTGTTTAGAAAGATGCAGTTATTAGGGGGAGCAACACAAGCTTTATATGGAGAGTTATCAATAAGAACTGTCCTCCTTGGATCACATTGAAAGGCTTTTGGCATTCTTGCAAGTGGTTTAAACATTGCCTCAACACCTGGGTTATTTGGCATGAACACTTTTCTCTTCTCAAAACTAGAACATGTATTCTGACTCCAAATAGCAAAGAAAGGAAGTATTCTCCCAGATTTCTCTTGCTGCAAAGCTCTCACCATTTGGAGAACATTCTCATGTGTTACAGTTGACTAGATACCAACATTGAATTTTTCTAAAACATTCTGCAAAAATGATATACACCCTAGACGAAGTATAAGGTATCTATTTGGAGCATACATAATGGATTGGTATAGAGAACATGGCTGGAAGCAACGCTTCAAGAGTAATCCATTTAAATACAATACCACAGTCAGCATTGCTCTCTTAGATGTGTTTTGTATTGAACAAATCTTCTTCTCAAGTGGAATTGACTCCTCCACAACTTCAATGGCAATTTCATTCGTGCTAGTATCCGTGGTGATGCTTGATGTTATAGTTATTTCATATGGATCATAAGAGGCTCTTGCACAAAATAACTCTAATGATAACATTTTTAAGAATGCTATGGCCTACACAATGGTGTACCCATATGCATAGTAAACAAATATGTTCTTTTTTAAGCAAATATTTTCTCAAGGAAATATATATCTACTTAAAAGTAATAAAGCTCCTAGATAGAACTTTTGATATATTTGTTGCCATAGCAAAATGGCTTCAATTCTACTGCATTAGAACTTTGCAAAACGACTTGGTAGCATCCAGTTCATCATGCAAATCTTAACAAACTAAAAGGATGTACAAAACTTAACTACAAGTAAACAATTCTGAAACAAAAAGACGTGGTAGCCAATTTAAATCTCTAACTTGCACAAAATTTAAACTATGATAACCTTGCTCTAGGGGCATTCTTTCCATGCACAATAGCATTACGAATGGCCCTAGGGCCATTCTTGCATGACCCCAAGGCCATCCTTACATGCTCTAATGGCCTGATTGCCATGTTAGAGTGGCCTTGGGCATCAAAAAATGGCCCTAAGGCCATTCTTCTCATTCACAACAATTGCAAGAATGGTCTTAGGGCCATTCTTACATGCTTTAATGGCCTCAAGGTCATGGTGGAATGGCCCTAGGTCATCTAAAAACAGCCCACAGAGCGGTGCTCACATAAATAAGAAGAGAAAGAATGGCCCTAGGGCCATTCTTTTCATGCACAACCATTCCAAGAATAGACCATTATTCTCATGCACAAGGGCTATTCTATGATGCCCCAAGGCCATTCCGACACGACCACTAGGGCCATTCTTCTAATGCACAAATAGGAATAGGAATGGCACTAGGGAGATTCTTGCACTCTCTAATGCAAGCCAATGTTGGAGTGACCTTGGGCATCTAAAAATGGCCCTAGGAGATTCTTGCATGCTCTAATGCAAGCCCATGTTTGAGTGACCTTGGGCATCTAAGAATGGCCCTAGGTTCTTTCTTCTCATGCACAACAATCGCAATGATGGTCCTAGGGCCATTCTCACATGCCCTAATGACCTGAAGGTCATGTTGAAATGGCCCTAATGCATCTAATAATAGTCTTGGAGTCATTCTCACATGAACAAGAGGAGAAAGAATGGCCCTAGGCCATTCTTGCTTCACTCCAAGGCCACGCTGGAGTTATCACGAGGCATAGAAGAATTGTCCTTAACCATTCTTAGTTAGCCTCAAGGCCATGTTGGAGTGGCTTGGGGCATTCAAGAATGGCCTAGGGCCATTCTTTCCATGCACGATAATTACACGAATAGACTATGTACAACAATCACGACGTTTACACTAAAACTATGAAAGAGATTAACTTGGAAAAATAATTAAATATGACAATGTAAACGATTAATATTTATGTCATCAATTATCAAGAATGTACATAGAATCAAAGAAAGCTATAATTAGCTAAAAACTCTTCACCAGCATGAATATTGCATAAGGTTTCCACACATATGTAGCCATACTCTGTTGAATTGACATTCTTATCAAGGGGGTAATTCTAGGTGAAGAGTAAAATACACATATGTAGCCATACTCTGTTGAATTGACATTCTTATCTGATGTACACCAAGGGGGTAATTCTAGGTGAAGAGTAAAATATACATTTGGTCTCATGTTTGTTCCTTGATAGCTGTTTATGTATCCTGCTACATTTCCATGAACACCCTATCCTCTAGACTATCTACCTTGGTATCTTCTTCAAATGAGTACTTCAAAGCTCTTGGATTCAACTTGCAGAACTCCTTCCAATCATGGAGATAATACTTGTCTCCACCATAATGAAGAATATTCACACCTCTTGGAAGAGAAAAGGATAAAAAAAGTCCAAGACCTACTTCTTGTATGATTGAAGAATGGACCATAAAGGCTACATTATTTATTTCAAACATTTCATCACTAGGAATAGGAAAAATGGATGTTCCAAGAGGATCACGCTCTCTCACATATCGCGCAACACATGGTATAGGGAGGTATGCTTGACTTTTTGGGTCTGTACCAAGCACAAGCAGTATAAGTGAAATTAGAAATCCATGCTATAACTATTCTATATGGATCTGTGGGTTGAGCTTGCTGATCTTCCACGGAGATTCCATTCTATTATATGAATATATTGCCGGTTACTATGAGCTAAGAACTATGGAAAAGGCCCCTGAGTGAACAGGTGGTGAGTGTTCTGGTTGCCAATGATGCCATAAGTACACCGATGAATGAATGACGGGAAATAAGGATTCAACCAGAGACTTTGAGGATTGTCATCAGTGACATAATGGTTTCATTAAAGGATTGTTTGAAAGTTAATTGATGCTGAGAAAAAGGCAATTTCATATTGGGTGTGTAAGTGGTGTGACTAGTTTTATGTTTGTATGAACTTCCGGCTAGGGGGCCTAGGAACTCTTTTCCCTGCTGGTACTCGAGACAAAACCTAACCAAATTCCTAATTGGATCCCATCACTACAGTGGTTGGGAGGTTGGCTAACCCATGGGACTGGATGGGGTTAGGCTGGACTGATGGATCCGTAAATCGAGACTCAATTTTTGTTATTACGATAGATAAAGTAAATCCCGGATATTAATTGTTTTATGGATAGAAATCAATGGCTGTGCCTCTTGATGGGGAAAAAAGCGTTGATCCCAATGATCCAAGTGCAATCTGTCCCTTGATTCTCACTATGGAACTTACGAGTTCGGTCATATCAGTTCAATTAAGTAAGACTTTTGACTACGTTAGGGAAGAGTTAATCGTGGTGGAATCGCCCGTGTTTTTCGGATACGGGAAGTTTTTTCCGGGTTCAGTTTTGGAAAAATCGACAGATTAGTCTCTTGTCTGGATATCCGTGGTGGGCGAGGCCCCGCGAGTGTGGGACCCTGGCCCGTGCAAGATGTGCTACTTCCGCTGCTAGCATCCAAATCTGTCGCGTGGTGGGGACAGGGATCTTACACCTTTCTTGGGATGTCACGTTTGAACATTGCCCATGAACATTGCCCAACTAGCTTCACTTTGTCTTTTCATCAAAGCAAAAATATCCTCTATGGTTGCTAGTCCAAAAACCCTAAACCTAGGCTTCTACATGCATCCTAGACACCCTAGAACCATGCTAGACTGAAATATAGACTTTCGAGTACTATACTATGCTAACAATGAGCAAAAAGCTGATGCAAACCAAACAGCATGACCATGAACTCGCAGTGGGCCTGCTGAGTTTGGAATGCGGTTCACAATTCATACCTAATGGTACTCACATTTGAGCTCAATCTCGGAAAACACCTTCGCTTCATTTAGCCTCTAGGATGTTATCAGTCAATGGCATGGGGAACTTGCTCTTTATCTCGTCAGCTTGTTGAGCATCCAATAATCTACACAAAGCCGAGAGGATCCATCCTTCTTTTTCACAAAGAGGATCGGGGCTATGAATGGAGACACACTAGAGCGTATGAAACCGGACTGCAAGAACTTGTGGATTTGATGGTCCAACTCCGTCTCCATGGCCTTGATCAGGCGATATGGAAACTTGTTAGGGGGTTCAAAACCTGGGAGGAGCTCAATCTTGTGGTCCTCTAATCTAGATGGGGGAAGTTTAGGTTGTCCCAAAGAAAGATTCTCTGGGACCAATCATGCAAGGCCTAATACTTCTCCGAAGCACTCGTCTCACTATCTAAGTGGTCAAAACATAGATCACTGCATGCTGTGCACCTTTCTGGTTCTCTCGTTTAGTCTGTATATGGCTAATGACTAGAAGGTTAGGTATCCCTATCACAGGAGTCTTCACACATAGAATGTGTGCTAGTCGTCTGGGGTGAACTTGTGAAATCACTGGATCCCTAAGATTGTCTACACCTACAGGAGGGGCAACCATGAAATTGCACATAAATTTAGTGCCCTCGATGGCTAATTTAGCACGACGAGCTTCAAACTTGATGCTTGTTGTCATGCTAATGCAAAATCCCTTCACTTTCTTATCTATCGAGGTCAACAAGCTTCAAACTTGATGCTCGTTGTCATGCCCATGTTAAATCCCTTCACTTTCTTATCTATCGAGGTCAACGAGCAATGGGCTCGCCGAGTGGCCCGTTCCGACCTCCTCTATACTGCCACACTGCCAACAAACAAGATTGAATCTTTGGCCACCTATGTAGCCAAATGTCTTTGATCAATTCATTGCACTGACACTCTTGGTCATGTTTGCACTTCTGCTCATCTTCGAGCTCTCGGCTAACAATGGTGCCAATTGTAGGTGTGGGAGCTGGAGGACTAGCGAGACAAGTGGGAGGTCGGTGTGGGAGGCTGGCTCACCCACGAACGCTATCTCGAGGCCGAGGTGGGGTCTGAGCAGGAGTTTCTTAGGGCATGCCTTACAAGTATGTTCTTTTGTATAACAAAAGAAATATCGCCCCTCCTTGTATTGTTTGTGTTGCCACCCTAGATCTCCTCAACACCAGTGGGCACTCTAACATTGCCAATGAAGACCCCATCTAGATTTGATACTGAGGCCTAGCTTTTTAATCAATTTCTTGCAGGTCTTCAATCTCTGGTGCATATTCATCTTCTGTAGAGAGCTTGGGCATCATTACTTGTTGTGCAGAGGATTTTAGCAGAGCAGTGTGCATTTTGTGTATCTGATATTTTACATAAGCAATCACTCAGCAAGGACATGATATATTTGGTGTATTGGCACAGGAAGATAAGCTTGACTGGAGTGTGGAGCTTCATGATCAGAAATTTCTTGGTAGCCAAAGGCTTTTGGAGCCTCGTGAATCGTTGTCCTACCATTTAGCCAGGTATGCCCACAAGAGGTGGTGGTAGAAGTGCTCTACAAGAGTAAGAGTAACCTATTGCACAGGCTCCAACACATGAGTGGTGAGTAGCAAGGTGGATTGCAGTCTGTGTGGCCAGGCCCATCTCACACTTGGTAAAGGCTTAGCAGGGCCATGCTGATGGATCGTTGGGCAGCAAGCTAACCATAGCCACAAGGGGGAGGGAGCCAGCAGGAGATCCCCATGCAGTGTTGTAAAAGAGAGAGGAGCCTGTGGTGTGCCCAGCTACTTCCAGAGTGTGACTTGTGTTGCCATAAGTCTACCAGTTTCAATTGGACCTTGTATTTTGTCGAAAGAGCTGTTTTGCATGCTTTTCTTCAGTAAGAATCCTAGGTTTTGGTGTGTTTGAGAGACGACACCAGATAACCAGGGTAGGTCTACTCCATTTGGAAACAGGCTGATTTAGCGGCGGCTAGGGTCCAGTTAGCTAGCATATCAATATATATGTTTCCTCTCTCTCTCTCTCTCTCTCTCTCTCTCTCCACACACACACACAAACACATATAGTGCACTCTCCTGTATATGTCTCCCCTCTCTCTCTCTCTCTCTCTCTCTCTCTCTCTCTCTCTCTCTCTCTCTCTCTCTCTCTCACACACACACACACGCACACGCTGTCGTGCCACAGCACGTCTATGGTGTGAAACCATGCATGTGAGGCTATTAAATGCAAATCCAGATGCATGGGATTAAGTGTCTGTGTACATACGGGATGTATGGTGTGTGGAGGGTTTTGCTTTTGAGGGCGTCGCCAGGTGTACAGAGTAGATGGCTTTATTTTGAACTTGTTACAAGCCTGTCCGGTGAGAGGTTAGCTGGGGATGGTTTCAGCTGCTCCGTTGTCTGAATGTGTGGGCACGTCAAGGATATAGTGGGCACTGGAAGCTGTGTTTGAATGTGTGGAGCATGAGGGCAATAATAGAAAGGGAGCCATGTGCCTTGGGCATGAGTGTGAAAAGCAATGGTGGCCATCTATAAGGTTTTAAGAAAAAGGAAAGAGATAAAAAATAACGTGGCCCAAAAAGGATAACCACGTGGAAGATTAAGCTGGCCAGGGCATACTTCTGGAAGCCGGCCAGCGTGATGTTCTGGAGCTTGGCGCAGCTGGACGAAAAAGGGGAGATAGCCGCTGGGCACTGTGGGCCGTGTGGAGAGCTGGGGGGGGGGGTTTCAGAGGCGTGTGCAGCCATAGGCGCAGGAGAGAGAAGCAGTGGGTGCCGTTGTGAACTGCGCAGACAATACTGGCGCCAAGAACTTGTACGTGATCTCAGTCAAAGGTGTGAAAGGACGCCTCAACAGGCTGCCTGCCGCATGCGTAGGTGACAAGGTGATGGCCACTGTGAAGAAAGGGAAGCCTGATCTGCGTAAGAAGGTTATGCCTGCTGTGAATGTCCGCCAGCGCAAGCCGTGAAGGTGAAAAGGCATGTGCAGCCATAGGCGCAGGAGATATACACGAGTGGGTCGCCTTGCCTTGGAGGGGGCTTCTAAACTGACAGACTGTGTGCAGCTGCAGGTATTCAAAGGGGAACCGCCTTGGGAAAGGCTGGGAGGCGCAGCTGTATGGTACAGAAGAAGGAGGTGATCGTCTGAACTGGAAATGAGTAGAATCGTAAGCATGTGAAAGCTGGTCGGCGCAGCTGGACGAAGAGCGGGAGATGTTTTGCCGTGAGGAGGGCCCCGTTCATGTTTTTGTGGGCTAGCTGCAGCCACAGGCGCAGCTGGGTTTGAAGCGGGCTTTCCCAGAGGAGAGTTTTTTTTTTTTTTTAATGGTTCGGTGATATTCAGATGAAAGATTCTGTAAATGGTATCCATGACAAGATAGATGAAATAATAAAAGAGGACATGTGGCCAAATCCCTTGAAGAGCTATGCTGCAGAGTTTTATGAGGTAAGTGGTTTATAGGTTTTGAGGTCCTGCATTGTTTGATGGTTATAGAGAAGAGCAAGCCAGCAATGTGAGATTTTGGATCAAATCAGAAGGGAGGGTGTGCTGTGGAGACTGCTTTGTCTGTCTATTTGGAATATCCTTCGTGGTGCTAATGCTATTTGCTGGATGAGATGGAATGCTCACAGAGAGTGTTCCCAATCGTGCTATGGTGCTCATGACTAGCCTCGATCTACCAGTATCTAGTATGTTGGTGTTTCTTTGGGATATGCTCCAATAGGCTGTGCATTTGTTGATGAGCTGATTTCTACCTCTTGATCCGGAGCTCGGTTGTTCTCTGTTAGTATGTGTGTTATGATTATGATGGTAATTGTGTGTGTGATTTGGGAAATGTACATGTCAACAAAAATGGTGTTATCTTATGCTCTTTGAGGAGTTATCTATTTGTTTCCTTGCTGGGATTTTGGAAATTACTCTCACAGCCAGAAGCCCCGTGCTTTCCCAGCGACACCGCCCACGTCACGACAGCTTTGGTGAACCCGACGTGAAACCGCTGGGGTGAGAGTACGTAGAGATGGCTAGCAAAATGGAGCATTTATATGCAGAGATGAAAGAGCTTGAAGAGCGGTTCAGGAAGATTGAAGAAGAAAAGCAAATTCAGGAAGCAGTGGAAATTGCGGTGCAATTAGTATATGACAGGGTCAATATATTTGATGGTTACGATCCAGAAAGCTATCTAAGGTGTTATGAGACAGAGATGAAGAATCAAGGGGTTCCAGAAAACAAGATGATTGCATCTTTTGCATACCTTGTAAGTCCTGATTTAAAAGATGAAGTGCTGGAACTAGCAGAGTATCACTCCAAACGATGGAGTGATTTTGCAGATGCACTTATTTATGTGAGTTCCAGGTATAATGTGAGCTGCGATAGTGTTCCAGCAACAATCCGAGCCAATTTAGAAGCGGTTGTTGATGCATGTCTTATGGAGGACAATCAATTGCTATTCAAGGCTGATACAGAGATTGTGGAGGCTGTTTATGCTAAATTGGGACTGCAAAAAGCCATTAGTGAGCAACAAGGCCTTCACAATGCCAAAAGTGATGCTTTGCTACAGACTCAAAAAGATGCAATGGGTGAACTGTGCAAGTATAATCTGATTTCCTTGGGTGCAGACATACAGGGTCCTATAATCATACCACATGATGTATGTATGCCTATGCTTGAGGTGACACATTTGAAGGGTATTCCTCAGGGGTCGTATCATATGTGTGAAGAACAGCAGGAACCAATGCTTCTTGCTGAAAGCATGATTGCAGAGTTTGAAGATCTAAGACAAGAAGAAGATGCTATCATTACTGCATTCTTATCTGGTTATGATGCTTATAAGCAGGATGATGTACATGAATATGCAGACGGGCCACAAGTATGTGTCATTGATTTAGAGGGGGTGAGTGATATGGGTGATTCCAACAGTGATGTTGCTTCTGAAGCTGGTTGCCAAGGTTCTTTGGATTTGGGTTATTCTGGAATGCTAACAGGGTGTTCCAACAATAAACAGGGTGATGCTATGTCATCAGTGTCAGGGTTACCTTGCAGCCACATTTGTGAGCAACAATCTCGAGCTTGGAAGCCTGTTTATGATGATGATTTGGAGAGAGAAATTGAATCTGTCTTTTTGGATCATGCAGGGTTCAATGATATACAGATTCAAGGGTACTTGGGTGAGGGACCCATAATTCTAAGCCCATCTGCAGACAGGTATCAAGAAATACTGGGAGATAACATGCAGGATATGCAAAGTGTGGTCACAAAGCCTCAAGAGGCTGCATATGAGCAACCAAATGGATATAGTTATGGGGGTATGAATGTTCATGATAATCAACATGTGGGATTGCAAGATCATAATGGCTTCAATGCGATTGATCCTGGATTGGATGCTATCCTAGATGATGCATTGGATGATTTCATGGTATATAATAGATCCCCATCAGCCTTGGGCTCTTCTATGCTTGATGCTAGTCAACTGTTGGTTGCAAGTGAGGATGTGCAGGTGTTATGTAAGCCAAATGATTGTGATGAGATTGATTCAGATCTGGAGGCTATTCTCGATGATGCCTTGTTGGACTTTGTATGTGTTGATGCTTTTCCGTCTTTGGATGAGAAGAATGAATGTTTATCAGTGGGTGAGCTGGATCCGGGCACAGTAGATTTGGATGGGATGTTACCAAGTGTGTATTCTATGCTGTTAATGCAGTTGTTACTTGGTGTGGCCATACAATATGTGGTGCAAAGGCTTCAAACATGGCCTGAGGAAAATTTTGAAGCAAATCATTTTGAAGAGCATCCCACTTTGAATGATGAGGGTAATTATGCATATGCGGGGAATCTAAGTGAGGATAGGGCTTCATATGAGCAAAGGATATGGCACATATGCCAAAAGCGATTGGTATTTGATCCAGGTGGGAAAGCAGAACCATTCAGATGTGATTGCTGAGGCTTGTACATATACCAATGTTGGTGTGCAAATAATGCGTGGACACTGAATTCCACGACCTGTGTGGCACATACCAGAGGATGTGCAGGTTTAGAGGGGGTGGATGTCGTGCCACAGCACGTCTATGGTGTGAAACCATGCATGTGAGGCTATTAAATGCAAATCCAGATGCATGGGATTAAGTGTCTGTGTACATACGGGATGTATGGTGTGTGGAGGGTTTTGCTTTTGAGGGCATCGCCAGGTGTACAGAGTAGATGGCTTTATTTTGAACTTGTTACAAGCCTGTCCGGTGAGAGGTTAGCTGGGGATGGTTTCAGCTGCTCCGTCGTCTGAATGTGTGGGCACGTCAAGGATATAGTGGGCACTGGAAGCTGTGTTTGAATGTGTGGAGCATGAGGGCAATAATAGAAAGGGAGCCATGTGCCTTGGGCATGAGTTGAAAAGCAATGGTGGCCATCTATAAGGTTTTAAGAAAAAGGAAAGAGATAAAAAATAACGTGGCCCAAAAAGGATAACCACGTGGAAGATTAAGCTGGCCAGGGCATACTTCTGGAAGCCGGCCAGCGTGATGTTCTGGAGCTTGGCGCAGCTGGACGAAAAAGGGGAGATAGCCGCTGGGCACTGTGGGCCGTGTGGAGAGCTGGGGGGGGTTTCAGAGGCGTGTGCAGCCATAGGCGCAGGAGAGAGAAGCAATGGGTGCCGTTGTGAACTGCGCAGACAATACTGGCGCCAAGAACTTGTACGTGATCTCAGTCAAAGGTGTGAAAGGACGCCTCAACAGGCTGCCTGCCGCATGCGTAGGTGACAAGGTGATGGCCACTGTGAAGAAAGGGAAGCCTGATCTGCGTAAGAAGGTTATGCCTGCTGTGAATGTCCGCCAGCGCAAGCCGTGAAGGTGAAAAGGCGTGTGCAGCCATAGGCGCAGGAGATATACACGAGTGGGTCGCCTTGCCTTGGAGGGGGCTTCTAAACTGACAGACTGTGTGCAGCTGCAGGTATTCAAAGGGGAACCGCCTTGGGAAAGGCTGGGAGGCGCAGCTGTATGGTACAGAAGAAGGAGGTGATCGTCTGAACTGGAAATGAGTAGAATCGTAAGCATGTGAAAGCTGGTCGGCGCAGCTGGACGAAGAGCGGGAGATGTTTTGCCGTGAGGAGGGCCCCGTTCATGTTTTTGTGGGCTAGCTGCAGCCACAGGCGCAGCTGGGTTTGAAGCGGGCTTTCCCAGAGGAGAGTTTTTTTTTTTTTAATGGTTCGGTGATATTCAGATGAAAGATTCTGTAAATGGTATCCATGACAAGATAGATGAAATAATAAAAGAGGACATGTGGCCAAATCCCTTGAAGAGCTATGCTGCAGAGTTTTATGAGGTAAGTGGTTTATAGGTTTTGAGGTCCTGCATTGTTTGATGGTTATAGAGAAGAGCAAGCCAGCAATGTGAGATTTTGGATCAAATCAGAAGGGAGGGTGTGCTGTGGAGACTGCTTTGTCTGTCTATTTGGAATATCCTTCGTGGTGCTAATGCTATTTGCTGGATGAGATGGAATGCTCACAGAGAGTGTTCCCAATCGTGCTATGGTGCTCATGACTAGCCTCGATCTACCAGTATCTAGTATGTTGGTGTTTCTTTGGGATATGCTCCAATAGGCTGTGCATTTGTTGATGAGCTGATTTCTACCTCTTGATCCGGAGCTCGGTTGTTCTCTGTTAGTATGTGTGTTATGATTATGATGGTAATTGTGTGTGTGATTTGGGAAATGTACATGTCAACAAAAATGGTGTTATCTTATGCTCTTTGAGGAGTTATCTATTTGTTTCCTTGCTGGGATTTTGGAAATTACTCTCACAGCCAGAAGCCCCGTGCTTTCCCAGCGACACCGCCCACGTCACGACAACGCACACACAGATATGGCGCAAAAACTTTTTTACGTAACCCCTCTCTCTCTCTCTCTCTCTCTCTCTCTCTCTCTCTCTCTCTCTCTCTCTCTCTCTCTCTCTCGGCAGTTGCCCCACAAACATGCGTTTTTTGCTTTACACACATATACTATATAAGGGCTTCTCTGCCCAAAGCTTTGCTTATTAACTTTCTTTACCTTGAGTAGCCTAAGATGCTTGTAGGAAAGCAAGCATCGGGAGGAACCCACGTGGCACGCTAAAAACAACTTTCCGAAAGCCCAGAACAACAAAAGCCAACCTTAATAAAGCTCTTGTGGTAAAACAACGCTCATGGTAAAAAAACGCGTGGTGAGGCAAGTAGCAAGCTGAACAAAGCTAAAATTGGCATCTGTGGAGGCGAAAACGCTGGTGTATCGTCTGTGGAGGCAGAAACGTTGGTATATCATCTGTGGAGGAGCCATCATGTATCATCTATGGAGGCGGAAACACTGGTGATGGAGACTATCATGGAGGAGGAGGAGCTTCCTGTCCTAGTCTCGTGACCTTCCACTCTTGTCGCAAGGCACAGGTACTAAGTTTGGTCATTGATGATGATGCAGCCACTGCAAAGAGGAGTACGACATTTCACGGTTGGCCTCTCAATGGATCCCAACCTTCGCTACTATGCACATCTCGTCATAGATACTCTATTGAAAGATCTAACGGCGTGTAAATATTTCATCCTCTGCGGTGCACAGCAAAGCACGAAGAGCACCTTTGTTATGGTTGCCATAAATAGGCTATGGAAGGGGTCACAATAGCACTCTATGTACTTAGCTTTTGGCGTGAATGATGCTGATGAAATCTAGGATTAGCAGAGGCTTTGGGCTTTGCTCCTGTGACCACCTTCACCTCGCAAGCCAGTGATGTGCAGATTATCTCCCTCTTCTTGAAGAAGAACTTGCTTACCCCCATTACGATCATCATCGATGAAGCGGATTCTCTGATTGATTTGTCTTGCACAAGTTGTCTTGGTGCATAAACGCAAGTAGGTACTCTCTCTCTCTCTCTCTCTCTCTCTCTCACACACACACACACACGTGCACACACACACACATCATCATCATCAAAACCAGGTGCGCTCCACACTCTGAAGCTTGCAAAACAAGATTATTTTTTTTATTCTTTTACCGTGTTTTGTGTGTGCTTGGGTAGCATACTTCGTGTAGTGTAGAGCATATTTGAAATGCTTGAATGAAAATGAATTGAAAAGCATTCTTGGAAGCAATGCTAGAATGACATCCGCAATCGATGAGCTTAAAGCCTGTTCTTATGTTCGATGGGGATTCAAAACTACCTTGCAAATTAGAAAATTACAAATTCAGTACCACATTTAAAAATGAGTTTTGTATCATGAATCAATACATAGGACTAATGGTTGCCTTCAACACTGAAGGTGTTTTGGTCCACTTTCGATATCGAAAGTGCTATTTGGGAAATGGGGGAAGGGCACATTCTCCTATGTTTATAAAATTTCAGGGAGGACTGTGCCAACTTCCTGCCATTCTTTATATATGGTTTTTTTTTTAAACTTCACTCACACAAACGATAAATGTGTAAATCATATTAAAACGTGGTAATGAATTTGGAATTATCTACCTTGCGATGTACTCTGAGATCTTTGTCGATGTCCATCAATTCCTTACGTTAAATATAATCATAGGCTTGATGTTTATACTCGTTCTCTCTCTCTCTCTCTCTCTCTCTCTCTCTCTCTCTCTCTCTCTCTCTCTCTCTCTCTCTCTCTCTCTCTCTCTCTCTCTCTCTCTCACACACACACACACACATCATCATCATCATCATGATAAAAACCAGGTGCACTCGATGCTCTAAAGCTTACAAAACAATATTATTTTTTTTAATTCTTTTATCGTGTTTTGTATGTGTGCTTGGATAGCATACTTTGTTTTGTATGTGTACTTGGGTAGCATACTTCGTGTAGTGTAAAGGAAATTTGAAATGCTTGAATGAACATGAATTTAAAAGCATACATGCTACACTGACATCCCCAATGGATGAGCTTGAAGCTTGTTCTTATGTTCGATGGGGATTCAAAACTATATCACAAATTAGAAAAATATAAATTTATTACCATAATTGAAAAAGAGTTTTGTATCATGAATCAATACGTAGAACTAATGATCGCCTTCAACACTGAAGGTGTTTTGGTCCACTTTCAATATCGAAAGTGTTATTTGGAAAACGAGAAAAGGGCACGTTCTCCAAAGTTTATAAAATTTCGAGGAGGACTGTGCTAACTTCCCGCCATACTTTATGTATGGTTTTTTTTAAAACTTCACTCACACAAACGAGCACAAAAATCTTATGACTTGATGAATGACATGCAACTCAAATTCAAATGTGGTAATGAATTTGGAATTATCTACCTTGCGATACACTCTGAGATCTCTATTGATATCCATCAATTCCTCATAGGCTTGATGTTCATGCTCGTTCGAGCTCTATAAGCTGTTCATATAAACTTGAGAAAGACACACATACGAAGAGGAAGTGCTGCAAAAATGGCATGGGTTGTAGTGTCCATATTCATTCAAGCACATTTTCATTCAAGTGCTTCAAGAGGTTTATACATGAATGGAAGGACATGTTTTTTCAAAGTACATTGACAATGCACAGGTGCAAGCAATCAAGAGGATAAGGCTCTACCTAAGCATTCTCTTTGCTACTCTCTCTAACAACATTGCTCTCTTTGCTTGCGCAAAGGATGGCCACGTTGGGTACTTCTTTTTATGTTATTTTGATTTTAACGTAAACCTCATATACACACTCTTATTATATGGCCTCATGACTTAATACCTTTATACCCACACCTATATTATTGCTAACCCTTCTATACTAACACACCTATATTACCTACCCCTCCCCCTCCCCCTCCCCCTCCCCCTCCCCCCCAAGCGTGCTCACACACACAATCAATGCCCAAACACTCAAGTAATAATATCTTTTTATGTTGATTTCTTGCTTGATGCATTATATACAATTGATGCCCAAACACTCAAGCAATAATATATTGAAATATCTTTTTTATGTTAATTGGTTGATTATAGGTCTCTTGTTGTAAAAATATACTTCGTTGTAGAGACTTTATTTATAACACAGAAGTAGGCATAGGTTTTGGATCTCAATCCAGCCCATGGGGCAGATAATAGTCCATGAAGCGTCCTGATGGTAGCCACATGTATTGTGAGACACGATTGGTATTCATTGCTAATAGGAAAGAGACTACATCAATAGGTGATGTTACTTTAAGGTCCTCAATCTATAATTTATTGAATTTTTTATTACAGCGACTGAAATCACTAATGCATAGAACTTTTCAATACTCCCCCTTGATGATAAGTGGATTTTTTAACATTCCAAGCAAGTATGTGAATTTCATTTGATTGATTTTATAAAGAGTGTTTGTTTGAATATGTGCTATCTTCTTGTGGATTAGACAATACATAAGTTCTTTTTTCTTGTTCTCATGCTTTTCACAAATAGAATTGTGTTGTATCTTTGTGTTTTGTTCGAGGATGAAATGTTGGATATTGATCTCTTAAACTTCTTTCAAGCCAAATAGCTTCATAGGCTACATTGGTGGTAGCTTTATATTTTGCCTTTAGTAGATGACAAATCCATTGTGCTTTGTTTCTTGCTACTCCAAGAGATCATTCTCGATCCAAGTGAAAGGCAATATCTTGACCTAGATCTTATATCAGTTTTGTCACGTGCCTAATCACTATCAATGTAGCTACCAACTAACTTCAAATCTTTGCATTGTGTGTAATCTATGCCATGATTAAAGTTTCTTCGATATATTGTAGTATTTGTTTAGTAGCTTTTTAGTGACTCTTTGTAGATTAGTTCATGAATTGAAAGTGAGATAAATACAACTTCTAACAAGTTACCAGAACACTAGAGGGGGCTACGAAGGTGTGGGTGATTTTTGGATAGAAATGGCAAGAAATTGGCTAGCAAGAGAGTGAATAGTGAAAAATGAGAGGAGGCTCCAACTTCTATAGCTTTTGGTTGGGAACATATGTACGAAGGTTGGAACATATGTACATAGATCATTCTTAGGAATGCAGAGTAGTGTATGTGCATTCGTAACTCAAGAGTGTGCATGCACATATTGAATGTAGGTGTGGAGCATGCAACATGCATGCACATATTGAATGTGCATGCAAAGAATGGAACGTGCATGCGCATCTACATATGTACATGCAAAGCATGGAATGTGCATGTGGAGTATGGATCGTGCATGCACAGATAGGAATGCACATGCACATATAAGAACATGCGTGCATAGACAGGTACGTGTGTGCACATATTGCATATACATCTTGAGCAGGCAACTTTTTGAGATAGGAAAGTGCATGTGCATCTTGAGATCGAAACATTTTGAGATTTGCGTACAAAAAGGTCCTTAGTGCATATACAAGTGCAATGTTGGGCCACACCTATGGAAGTGCATTTAATTAGTGTTGTTTTGATCATTAGCGATTTAGGCAATGTGATATACCATGGACAAGGTTTTCACCCCCCCCATCCTAAGATGTACCTAGAAGGTTGATGACTTATGTGATTAGTATAGCGGATTTTAAGAGGACTCTTCTTCATAGTTCTCTATCACTCTTGCTTTCTTCTATTTTTTCTTTCCTCCTTGCTCCATCTCGTTGCTTTCTTCGACTCTATGTAGTTAGCGGATTTTAAGAGGACTCTTCTTCATAGTTCTCTATCACTCTTGCTTTCTTCTATTTTTTCTTTCCTCCTTGCTCCATCTCACTGCTTTCTTCGACTCTATGTAGTATTGCTTTCTTTGACATTTTTAATTGGTTTTGGGATGGGTTTCCCTCTTCTCTGACAAGGGTGAGGTACTTGTGTTTGGCCCATCTAGCTAGGCTTGTGAGTGACACCTAAGGGAATTGGTGGTTCTTGGCTTGCTGCTGCTACATAAGCTTTTGAGGTCGATGTGAAAGGAATATCCTATTCATAATGTGTTGTTTGGCTATGGTTTTGGGGTTCCATGAATTCTTTAATCTTTTCTTGCCCGCTAAGGTTGAGCATGAGGTTCCAGTAGCGTTGGTAGCCTTTGTTTGCAATTTCCACTTTGCCTTGGTACTTTCTTGAATTCTTCAATCTTTTCTCTACCCTTTGCTAAGGTTGAGCATGAGGTTCCAGTAGCGTTGGTAGCCGTTTGCTATTTCCACTTTACCTTGGTACTTCCCTAGGTGGATGAAGAAGTTGGTGATAAGGATGGCATGATTTTAGGTACCCATGTACTTGTGTTACCCTTGTAATACCCTTGGGCCACTATAAGAGTGTTAGGCATCCACCATCTTTGGGTAGCACTTCTCTGTCGGGGTTGCATTCTTTGGGATGGGATGGTGTTGACTATACTACTTTAGGTAGCCAGAGGTGTGTTTGACTTGCAAAGTATCCTTGGGCTTCTTAGCAACTCCTTCCTAATAAATCATGTCTTTGGTTTAGGATTGGTTTTTGCTACCTTGTATTGCGGTCCACCTTGTGGTGTGGCTGTCATTGGTTTCTGCTGCTCCCTTTGCTTGGGTATCCAGATTTGCTTTTGAGTCTCATAGTATCATCTAGATTTGCTTTTGAGTCTCATATTATCCTTGTGCTTCCCAAAGTATTTTTTTTTGCACTCACCATTTGTCACCTTCATTATGGAAACTTTGTTGTTGGGGATTGGTGGGTTTGGGCACCTGATGGTTTGATTCTCTAGGGTTAGGAATGTTAGTAGCATGGGTGTTAATTGGGTTAGTCCTTGGATAAGCCAAGAGTGCTAGCAGGGTAAATGACGAGGGTTGATCTGGCTTGGAAGTGAGGGTCCTGAAGGAATTAGGCTACTTACCCCTGCTGCTTTGTAGGTAAGTAAAAAACCGACCTCTTCTTTAGTGGTATGGATGAAGTAAGGGCTCCCTTGGTGGTTGACTCAATTAGCTCTAGAACTTCTTTGCTGGGAGAATGGGCATTTGGTGTGGAGGTTTTGTAAGACATGGGCTCTTTTTCTATCTCATTAGAATAGTTACCTGCCCCAATGTTGTAATGTAGTGGTTCTTGAGTCCCAATCGATTTAGCATTGATTATGTCCCATCCATCCTCATCCAAGAAGTACTTCACGCATGGTACTTCTAGGCATGACATACTTCCAAGTTCTTATTCCCAATGTGAAACATGGCGATGAAAGCTCCTATGCATGTGGTTTGTAATGAGTTGAGTCCTTTCCAACATATGCTTTTGTGGGGGTCAATGATGGCTATAACGTGCACAAAGTAGGTTATGGTTGGCTCATGTATCCACGAGTGCTAGCTTTTGTTCTAGACTAGTTTCTATGGTCATGTTTAGCCAGTGTTTGGTGGGATTCACCTTCTAGTCTTCCTCCTTCGAGGCAGAAACAGTTCTCTACCAGAACTTACAGAAAACTGTCAAAAATACCCTGCAGTGACGAAACGGGGCTCGTAACGTGCTCGAAACACGAATATGGCAGAAAAATGTGGTTCAATAGGATAGCATACCTACCCTATAGCTCCGCTCCCACGAAGACAGCTCCTCAATCAGAGATGTGTAGCTCCCAGAGCTACTGAGGGGGTGTTGTACCTTGCCTCCTTAGCTCTCACACGAACCAGGCTCTATTACCATAAAGAGAATGTGGGGGAGAGGGAGAGCTTCAAACCCTAGCAAGCAAACACACACACACAAGAGAGAGCAAGACACAAGAGAGAGATGGATAGCTGAATTTTCTTCTATCTTCTTCTTGCTTAAAATGAAGTTTAATGTGTGCTTCGATCCACCTTGAATCCAACATGGTATCAGAGCAAGACATAGCTTCTGCTATGCTGCTCTCTGCCATCACCTGATGACCAATAAACAACAGTAGAATTGCTGTCGTCAACTGCTACAATTACTACAACTTGTGCCATTATTGTTTCGATGTGTTGTTTAGTGTTCTTCTTAAGGTAGGCTTTTCTTCAGTATCCCATGCCATTGTTATGGCTCACCCTAACCCTCCTTGAAACACATCCAAAAAGAGATTACGTGGTGAACTGCAACTATCGTGAGGATCTTTCCAATGGCCGAGCTCGTAAGCCTTGAGGTCTCCAAGCTCTACAACTCCTTGAGAAGTAATTCCACTGCGCCTCCCGCGAGTGTTGTCACACCATCGCGCTGCACTACGAGTACTCGTCCCTCCTCTCACCTCACTCACACACACTCACTAGCATGCATTAGGGAGAGAGATTAGCAAGAGGATTAGCAAGAGCAAGACTCAATTGCACAATGGGAGAGTATGTTGTATTATGAGAGATATTCACTTATATACATGGCCATAACTGTTCACACTTACTTAAACTGTGGCCGATTGGGCACTTTAGGCTCATAAAGAGGCCTAATTGTATTACAATGACTACTCTCATAATATATCCATGAAGTACATCACTTAGGACTTCATCCTAGCTTGCTACCACACGCTCTTGAAGTGGGAATCGCCATAAATACTCTCACACCATTACGGGCGCCCATCAAAGTTGTAGCTTTGGACACATTGGTTCATATCTTGAATGTATGACCCTTTGGTGTATCTATCACGACTCCCTGATGTAAGATAATGGTGGTAGATCTTGCAACCAACAACCAACATCATCACATTTTTCAGCTCCTCACGGTATGCTCAAGAGGTCAAAATATTGGGCAAGGAGTTTTCATTAAGAATTTTCTTCAAGTCTTCAGCTGATTTTGATTGCCTAGCTGATTCTGATTCCCTACTCCTAAATCTGACTTCGCTGTTGATTCTGACTTGTTTTATTAATTCCAACATGTCTTGTTGATTCTAACTACTCTCCAGCTAAATCCAACATGTCTTGCTGATTCTGACATGTACTGTGGATTCCATCCAGGTAATTCCTTCATGATGATTAAGTCCTACCTAATTTTGACCAGTTCATTCCATCCAGTTCATTCCATCCATCTGATTCCGTCCTACTGATTCTGTCTTGCTGATTCCATCTAATTAATTTCGGCCTACTGATTCAGTCCTGCTGATTCCAACTAGCTGATTTCATCGAGCTGATTCCATCCTGCTGATTCAGCCCTACTAATTATGACCTACTGATTCCGAATAGTCCAGTTGATTCTAACTTGTGATACTTGGCCTTTGTGTTCTTATATGGTTGTATGCTACATGTGTCATGTTTACTTTATGGACTTTTTATTCAAGAGGACACTATTTCAAAAATGCTTGTGCTCTCGGGGATTTTGAAGACCAAAGATAAAGACAAAGCTTGTTTTTCAAAGGCTGGCTACTCATATGGAGAAGAGGAAGTGCAGCACCATCTAGTGGAACATCATGAGGCCTACTTTTCTTTTGGAGATTATGCTTTTTGATGTTCCATGACACTAGTCTATTTAGCTCTCACTTTATTTCCCTTATTTGTTTAAAGCCTAGATACTTTTCTTGTGGCATTGTAAACCAAGGAGCTTTTGATGTACCATCTTTCTGTATGGGCATCTTCTGTTTATGAATTACCCACTTTTATTTTATGGAGCCTCACCTTGGTCATCATACCCACAATATCTTAAGCTTTGTATCCAATTTTTGATTGTGGTAGGGGAATTCAATCCTAGGACATCTTAGCTATCTTATTTTATCTTTACCCATGTTTGGTTCATGGGAAGGTGTTAGAAATAATGTCCCAAACATGAGCTATTTTCTTGTGGTTATTTCTACCATTTATCCTTGCTGTAAATGCTCTTTGGTGAAGAAGATTTACCAAGAAACTAGCCTACCATTTTCCCTTAATTTAGGAGCATCCCCTAGCGTCTCTCAACATTTGGAATCTACCTCTTTTAGGTGCTGAATTATCTCCACTATTTTAGCCTAGCTACTCTCAACCATTACACCTAATAGTTAATGTAAGTAGAGCTTGGCTCTCTCTCAATGTACTTGCCTATATATTAGGCCTCTCATTTTCAATAAGGTATGTTCTCATTTTACAACTTAATCTCGCCCACATTATTCTCATTTAGTTAGTGCATTCTTAATCACTTCAGCTTAGTTTGATTATGCTTAAGAATGATGTAAGATCCCTATCCCCACCGTAGAACAGATTCGGGGTGCTAGCAGTGGAAGTAGCACATCTTGCGTGGGGCAGGGTCCCACACTCGAGGCCTCGTCCAACGGATATCCGGACAGGTGACTAATTCCTCGATTCTTCCAAACCGAACTTGGAAAAACTTCTCTTGCCCGGAAAGCACGGGCGATTCCACCAGGATAGCTTTTCCCTAACGTAGTCAAAAGCCTTACTTAACTGAACTGATCTGACCGAACTCGTAAGTTCCATAGTCAGATTCAAGGGACAGATTGCACTTAGATCATAGAGACCAACGCTTTTTTCCTCATCGAGAGAGGCACAACCGTTGATCCTTTTTCCATACAACAATTTTTGTCCGGGATTTACTTCATCTATCGAACTAAACAGAAATTGAGTCTCGATTTACGGATCCATCAGTCCAGCCTAACCCCATCCATTCCCATGGGTTAGCCAACCGCCCAACCATTGTAGTGATGGGATCCAATTAGGAATTTGGTTAGGTTTTGTCCCGGGTACCAAGGAAAAGAGTTCCCAGGCCCCCTAGCCGGAAGTTCATGCAAACATAAAACTAGTCACACCACTTACGCACCCAATATGAAATTGCCTTTTTCTCAGCATTAGCTAGCTTTAAAACAATCCTTTAATGAAACCATTATGTCATTGATCACTATCCTCAAAATCTCTGGTTGAATCCATATTTCTAATCATTCATTCATCGGTGTACTTATGGCATCATTGGCAACCAGAACGCTCACCACCTGTTCACTCAGGGGCCTTTTCGATAGTTCCTAGCTCATAGTAACCGGCAATATATTCACATAACAAAATGGAATCTCCGTGGAAGATCAGCAAGATCAACCAACAAATCCATATAAAAGAGCCATGGACTCATCCGTTGAGGACCAGCAAGGTCAATCAACCAGATCCATGCCCGGTTTCAGAAAACAACTCTTACTCCTTATTCCAATATCTTCCACGATGCACGTGTGGGTATCTTCGGTGACCCAGAGCCCGAGCACCGTATGGTCAGTATCCTCTAGGATCCTTCGCAGGTCACCTAGCGCTTCACTCATAGGCCGCTTCCTTGGTCCCTCATCCACCATACCGGAAGCTCACCATTTAAATCAAACCGAGGCTGGTCAAGACCTCGACCGACCTTGCTACGCGAGACGTCCTCCATTGACTCTCCGTCAGCTGTTGCAACTTTATCAGGTAGGTCTCTCTACGACCACTTACTCAAGACAAAATGCTTCCCCGGCATCTTTGACATAAAACAATCATTTGCAAACAGTTTACAAATACAGTTTCTATATTGAACTCTCGTCATTCCACATTATTCCATATCAATCCATATTACTTAATCCAATTCCAAATCATATGTGTATCCATTCTTGACCAGATACATCATTTTCCATCCCATCACATCGGATTCATTCACTTCACATAAAATCCATTCCTATCTTTCTTAATTTACATTATGTCTCATCACATCCATTTCTCATTATATCTCATTCGTTCAGATCTTATATTATTCATTCACATTGTGATGATTCACATGACATCTCATCTTATCCATTTGCTCATATCGACTTCATATCCATTCACATTCATATTTGCATTCATTATTCCACACACACATCCACATTCGTACATCCACATTCACATCTAAATTTATACATCCATTTTCACATCCACATTCATACATCCACATTCATATTCACATACATCCACATTCACATTCCATATCTACATCCATATCCCCATTCACACATCCACATTCACATTCACATACATCCACATTCACATTCACATATCTACATCCATATCCCCATTCACACATCCACATTCACATTCACATTCACATCCAGACATCCATATCCACATTCCACATCCTTATTCACATTTACATACATCCACATCCACATTCCATATCTACATCCATATCCACATTCACACATCCACATTCACATTCACATACATCCACATTCACATTCACATTCTCATCCATACATCCATATCCACATTCCACATCTACATCATTTCTTTCACATACATATAACTACATCTATTCCTCATTCATTTTCATCTAATTGATTCGTTTCACATCCTCATATCTATTTATAGAATATAAGAGAATTCTTATTTTCGTAATAAGATTTTTTACGCATTTATTTATGCATAAAGTCCATTTTAAGGAGACTAACACTTTCGAAATAAAAATCAATCTTTTATGCATCTTCCTATGCATAAATTCATTTTAAATGAGAATGACACTTTTGAATAGAAAATCAAATCTTTAATGCATCTTCCTATGCATAAAATCGAAATTGACGAAAATAACTCTTTTGAACTAAAAATAGATTTCTTTATGCATCTTTCCATGCATAAATCCAATTTAGTAGGAATTACACTTTTAGAATAAAAGAATTTTTCTTATGCATCCTATTGCATAAAATCATTTATTATTAAAATCACTCTTTTAATATAAAAAAATATCTTTTATGCATATGATTACGCATACAATCATTTATGATGAAAATTACTCTTTTAATATAAAAGAATTTCTTTTATGCATCTAATTTATACATAAAATCATTTATGATGAAAGTAACACTTTTATTTAAAAAAAAATCTTTTATGCATACTTCTATGCATGAAAATCAAATATGATAAAAGTAACACTTTTATAATAAAATAATAATCTTTTATGCATACCTTTATGCATGAAAATCAATAATAATCTTTTATGCATACCTCTATGCATGAAAGTCAAATATGATAAAAGTAACACTTTTACAATAGAATAATAATCTTTTATGCATACCTCTATGCATGAAAATCAAATATGATAAAAGTAACACTTTTACAATAAAATAATAATCTTTTATGCATACCTCTATGCATGAAAATCAAATATGATAAAAATAACACTTTTTCAATAATATTCTTTTATGCATACCTCTATGCATGAAATTCAAATATGATAAAAGTAACACTTTTATATTAAAAACATAATCTTTTATGCCTAAAAATCTATTTTGATGAAAGTAACCCTTTCATAATAAAAGAAAATTATTCCTTTATGCATAAAAATCTATTTTGATGAAAGTAACACTTTCATAATAAAAGAAAATTATTCCTTTATGCATAAGAATAATAATAATCAATATGCATCTTCTATGCATGAAAATGACACTTTTAGAGTATAGAATTGTTAGGAATTACTCTTTTAGCATAATAAAAGATAATTCTTATTTCCAAAAAATTTACCCTAACCACCTTTGTATGGCTGACCATTTTTTAATTTTTTCTACTTAATTTTGTCTTAAAAATTAACTCTAATTGATTTAAAGTAATCTATACTAATCAAAATTCACTTATAAAAGAGAAAACATTATAAAAATTTTAATTCCAATAATTTTCACTTAACTAGGATAAAGAAGGGTTGATTCTAAGAAGAGAGAGGGGAAAAGCCTTTCGATCAAGGCATAACATCCATTTATCACTTCAAACAATCATAAACATTAGAAAAACATAAAATTAATAAAGAAAAATACAAGAATCTCTACTTACATAATTTCTTGGAGCTTTCCTTTAGCTTGATGGTTTGAGGGTTCAACTCTTGTTTGTAACAAGAGTGGCCACCAATCTTTGGAAGAGGGAAATGTCAAAAACTAGTGAATTATTAATAAATTCACAGTTCTTGGCTTGGGAGGAGCAGAGTAACAGTGCATAAAACACTATTTAGTTTCAACAAAGGGAAGGGCTTCTATTTATAGGAAAAAGTGAGCCTCTAACCAAGCCAACTGATTCTAGAATTTTCCAGATCAATTTGGTCAAATTTTGACCATTTTTTGATCAGTTTTGGTCACTTTTTGGATCTAGTTGAAACAGGAGAGAGGAGAGATGAAAATATCTCATTATTTGGGAGTTTAAAACTCATTCAAGCATGTGAAATAGGCGCCCTCTTCATGAGGGGAATTCCCCCATGCAGAGGTGTCAAAAATGCATCATTTCACCTAAATATCTCTCTTTTTTAACTATTAACCTTGTCCTTAGTCAACTCTTCATCTTATGTGAGTATTTACTCATTTTTGGGGGATTTTCCTTTTATTTCTTCATTTATCTCCTCCCTACATTTGGATGAATCTTATTGGTCCATAGGAACCTTAATTTAAAATTTCGAAAAAATCTTCACTCCCAGGATAATGCCTCTTGAACAGATTATACTTAATTTCTAATGCACCTTCTGAAAATCTTTTTGAACTTCTGTTTCAGGAGAACTTATTTTAATAAGATGAGGTATTTTTCTATCCAAAAATATTTAAAATCTGAATATTATCTCTCTAGAATATTTTCTCTCTCTAGGCCAAAATAGGTAGAAACAAGATCTTTTATATTTCTGAAGAGGGGAATGAATTACAGGGGAAGATACTGGACATCATGAGGGCTGGGGGGAGGAATCTTACATTCTACCCCACTTAAAAAACGCGAGATGTCCTCATCTCACAGGTGGAGTATGATCTTTTTCATCTTCTTCTTCTTCTTCAATCACTTCCAGCGTTACTGCCTTGGAAGTGGACGGCCGATTTGGGAACAACTCTCTTTGACTTCCCCTATTCTGACGTGGAGGTCTTGCATTACTTTGGGTTGAAACTGTAGGTTGGATAGAGGGTCTACCTCTGGGACTTCCCTGATTTTGGCGGATAGAACCGTGATTACTCTGGACGGAAGGGGCTGGAGTGTGGAATCTTGATCCCCTATTTCGCTGCCCTGAAAACCTTGATCCAAAAGGAGTTGGGCAATCCATACTGCGATGTCCAAATCCTTGACAGTTATAGCATTTCATTCTCTTGTTCAAGGGTGGAACTTCTGAAGTTGAAATCCAGGGAATTGAGTTTCGAAAAAAGGACATTTCTTCCATTCTGGAACTTCCCATATCCGGGGTTTGACCCTGATATCTCTTAGATGGAGGAAGGTTGGAATCACCTTCTGGGAATAAAAACCTTTTGAAAGGTGATGGTGCTAGCTTTGGCGAGACTTTGACATCAAAGGCTTTGGCGAAATCCTTCGCCATCCGAACTGCTTCGGCCATGGAAATAGGTTTGGCATTCTTGACTAAAGTATCTAATGGCTCGTTCATTCCCCAAATGAACCTGGCCATCAGTTGCTCTTCATCCAATTGAGGGGAATATTTAAGGAGAAGTGCAAAAGCCTGATGGTACTCTTCAATTTTTTGGGTTTCCTGCTTTAGTTCCAAGAACTCATTCATCTTAGTTTCAAGAAAGCCTGGGGGACAAAACCTCTTTCTGAGGTAAGCCTTGAGATTGGTCCAGGTTTGGGTATTTCGGTCAAGACGGTTTGTCTCGCAGTGGTTTCTCCATGCCACTCTAGCTGTCTCCACTATGTTCAGCCTTGCAAGAGCCATTTTGCTCTTCTCATTGTACCCGGTGACATCGAAGTATTCTTCCATTGATTCGATCCACTTCTCCACAGTCTCGCCCAAGTTTTCCCCTTCACCTTTGAAAAGGCTGCGAACTATGAAGAGTTTTACGAACATCTAGGTCGAGCTCTTCTTCATCGAGTTGGGGTTTAACATTTCTACCACGACGACCTCGATCCATGTTCCTATCAATACGAAAATTCTTGTTAAGTCTCTTTATTTATGATTCAATCCGAATTTTGATTCAACTGATTCCGGGGTTATCTAAATAGGTCGGCTCTCCACATAATCAAGGGATAAAGATACTCATATAGAACGCATTATCAGTTAATAATTCGTTCAGAATATCTCATTCATATCTTTAACACAGTAATGGTCCATTAGACTAAATTTTTCCATCTGAACAGTCCTCCATGGGAATTTCAATTTTTCAGATTTTTATCATCCCTTAACTTGATCCACTGATCAAAAGTTAACAGTAGTAATCTGGCAGCATAATCCACTAATCTGATAGTGATTGGCTGAAGTCATTAACTTCATTCTAGCTATGAACATTATCACAGGGACTCGTCCCATTCATCCTCATTGCGGTTTTGCTCAGCTTATTACATTCCTACCAATTTTCAAGGATCATCATTTTTCAATCAGAATCCAAATCAACTCATCAGTTCTCAACCAAAATTTAAAAATCATATCAACCACATTCGAATTCATCAACTGGATAGCATTAATGCTTATAATTTCAAGTCTTAGATTTACTCGTATATTTAACCAGTAAAGAGCTGCAGTTATATCCTCGGTATATACAGGTAGTCATGGTTCTTGTAACTATAAGGTAAATACCATCATGTCTAGGCCTCAAGCAAGTCAGGGATTCCATACAATTGCGGTATTTCCATCTGAAGACCTAATTACCAATATACGAATTTCAGTTTGAATATCAAATTGTATGAATTTTATCACACAATTACAACCTTTTAGCGCTCCTTGATAAATTTTTGACATATTTGGCTTCTCGGTTGATCCTCATTAGCCAAATAGCTCTGATACCAACTGTAAGATCCCTGTCCCCACCGCGGAACGGATTCGGGGTGCTAGCAGCAGAAGTAGCACATCTTGCATGGGGCAGGGTCCCACACTCGGGGCCTCGCCCCCACGGATATCCGGACAGGTGACTAATTCCTCGATTCTTCCAAACCGAACGTGGAAAAACTTCTCTTGCCCGGAAAGCACGGGCGATTCCACCAGGATAGCTTTTCCCTAACGTAGTCAAAAGCCTTACTTAATTGAACTGATCTGACCGAACTCGTAAGTTCCACATTCAGATTCAAGGGACAGATTGCACTTGGATCATAGAGACCAACGCTTTTTTCCTCATCGAGAGGCACAGCCGTTGATCCTTTTTCCATACAACAATTTTTGTCCGGGATTTACTTCATCTATCGAACTAAACAGAAATTGAGTCTCGATTTATGAATTCATTAGTCCAGCCTAACCCCATCCAGTCCCATGGGTTAGCCAACTGCCCAACCACTGTAGTGATGGGATCCAATTAGGAATTTGGTTAGGTTTTGTCCCGGCTACCAAGGAAAAGAGTTCCCAGGCCCCCTAGCCGGAAGTTCATGCAAACATAAAACTAGTCACACCACTTACGCACCCAATATGAAATTGCCTTTTTCTCAGCATCAGCTAGCTTTAAAACAATCCTTTAATGAAACCATTATGTCATTGATCACTATCCTCAAAATCTCTGGTTGAATCCATATTTCTAATCATTCATTCATCGGTGTACTTATAGCATCATTGTCAACCAAAATGCTCTCACCACCTGTTCACTCACAGGGGCCTTTTCGATAGTTCCTAGCTCATAGTAACCGGCAATATATTCACATAACAAAATGGAATCTCCGTGGAAGATCAGCAAGATCAACCAACAAATCCATATAAAAGAGCCATGGACTCATCCGTTGAGGACCAGCAAGGTCAATCAACCAGATCCATGCCCAGTTTCAGAAAACAACTCTTACCCCTTATTCCAATATCTTCCACGACGCACGTGTGGGTATCTTCGGCGACCCAGAGCCCAAGCACCGTATGGTCAGCACCCTCTAGGATCCTTCGCAGGTCACCTAGCGCTTCACTCATAGGCCGCTTCCTTGGTCCCTCATCCACCGTACCGAAAGCTTACCATTTAAATCGAACCGAGGCTGGTCAAGACCTCGGCCGAGACCTCGGCCGACCTTGCTACACGAGACGTCCTCCATTGACTCTCCGTCAGCTGTTGCAACTTTATCAGGTAGGTCTCTCTACGACCACTTACTCAAGACAGTGAAAATGCTTCCCCAGCATCTTTGACATAAAACAATCATTTGCAAACAGTTTACAAATACAGTTTCTGCAGCAGTAATGTAATACTCTCAAATGTCACAACCAGTGACTTCAATGTGCATACATACACCTAATGGCAACTCTTGACCTCTTTGCAGAGCACACACTGTGTCTGCACAGCCAATCTGTCTTCTTGCAGTTCTTAAAATAGAGTTCTGTCTTCCTGCAGTTCTTAAAATAGAGTTCTGCAGAGAATTGATGACTTACTCGCAGTGCTCGAAATTGCCTGCTTTCTGAAAAATGGAGGTCCAGACGCGCCCAAAATGCATTTTCGGCCCAGAAAATATTATCCGATAGGTCCGATAGTTGCCCTATAGCTTTACTCCCACGAAGAAAGCTCCTCAATCAGAGATCGTTTGCCAGTGCCTCCCATAGAGCTCCCGACAAGGGTGTAGTCACCAACACAAATAGGGAAGAGTAATTGAAGCTCTTACCCTCGTACCGCTTCCTGTGGTTCTCTTACTTGCAGCTCAGCCCTTAGCACAAACCAGGCTCTGATACCATGAAAAGATGCAAGGGGGAAGAGAGCTTGAGCTCTTGCAAGCACACACATACTCACAAAACCCTAATAGAGAACACACAAGGTGAGAGGCTGAAAATCTTCTTCTTCTTCACTCAACACTCAACACACCATATATAAGATAAGAGTACACATAATATGAAAGGTACTCGACCAATACATACACGGGTTCTCTATAGTGTGAACCCAACTAAATGAGCTGGCACTATAACTATGCCAGTCTCTAGAATGGCTGTCACACAGCCTGTCATCCCACTGGCCGCATATCACCCATGATCTCACCAACCATGCCAGTGGTGTAAGTGTGGGGCCTATCCCCCAGGCGGGTCATCAGTGTCCAACACCTCACTAGACAAGCTCGATATCTCAACAGTATCTTCCTTACTCTAAGAAAATATACAAATTTGTATTTGATGAGCTTTTAAAAAGATAAATACTTACAAATAAAGCATCTATTTACTATTACCATGGTCGAGGGGCCAAAATGTTTCAACCCATACAATGTCTACACACCTTATTGTCTGAATTGGATATCTCAAACCAAGTTAGTTGTATCACATAAATCTCAGCCTTGAGATGACCGTTTAGAAATGTCAGCTTCACATACATTTGCAATATCCCATAAGTGGCCAAGGGTAGTATTGTATGAATAGTGGTATGAGTAGTGGTTAATCTAGCTGTGGTGGGGGGTGAACATCTCCTAAAAGTTGAAACCTTCAACCAAGAAAAACCCTTCACCCATGAGCTTTTCCTTATACTTATCCAATGTACTAGTAGAATTTTACTTGGCCTTCTAAACCTACTTGGTGAACGTCTCCTAAAAGTTGAACCCTTCAACCAAGAAAAACCCTTCACCCATGAGCTTTTCCTTATACTTATCCAATGTACCATTAGAATTTTACTTGGCCTTCTAAACCTACTTGGTGCCAGTAACCTTCCATTTTGGAGGACTTTCCATAAGATCCCAAGTGTTGTTTCTCATGATTAAGTCATAGTTTGATTGTATGGCCCCCCTCTAGTTTGCATATGCTAATCTTTCCTCCAAGATGTTTGTTCTTGTACTTTTATTATCTTAGACTTCAAGGCCATATTACAATGTGAGCTGAGGCCATATTGACAATGTGAGCTGAGGCCCTCTTCGTCGCCTCTATTCTCTTAGATTTGCTAATATCTATTAACTCTTGTGTGATTTCCAATGGAGCTTTCCCATCCAAAAAAGCTACTTCACCCATTTTAAGGATATGCTACATCATTGCATAGGCTGCCATAGCCAAGGAGGGCTCCGAGCTCTTAGTCACCACCTAACCATAGAGGAATGTGGATAAGTGTCCACACTGATGGGCTTATATAGTGGTCTACTTGCCCACACTAGCCCGACCTCCCATGGTCCTCTAACCCAAGACCCTCATGCCTGACAGACTCGCCACACATGCTCCGGCATGCGGACTCTGTGTCCAGTGGAGCTCTGTCCCACTGCTACTACAAGTGACTCGCGCATGCTGTTATTACAGGCTACATGATATTACTCCCCCCTTCTAGAGAGTTTTCGTTTGCAAAAACAAATTAGGAAACATTGTTGGTAAGCATATTTAGTTGTTCTCACTTGAGACCTTTTCTAGTTTATCCTTTCACTTAACAAATGTACATCGTAAATCTCATGTTTTAATCTCTAAACCAAAACTTCAAGTAAAACTACATGCCCTAGTTTTTGCATGCCACTACCACAAAATTTAGATGTACTTGAGATCTCTTTGGGAACTCAAGTTTGTACACTACATTACCAACCATTTTTAGACTATGCTACTAAATATTTCTAGACTACACTACCATGCTATGCTACCAACTTGTTGACTCTTCTCCTTGCATATCTCTACAACCATAGGAGATCTAGATTAGAGTCCATAAAATAACATAAATGGAGTAAATCTAGTTATGAACAATAAAAAACAGATTCTTGGGGGTGAGAAGTACTCCTCTCCACTAGATTATTCATCTATGCACAAGCATATGCTCTAGCATATGCTCTAGAACCTGGTTGGGTTTTCTATTTTATTACCTTCAATCTACAAATGGTTTGCCTCACTCTTACTTAGAGTGATATTCAACCTTTGAAGGTTTTCCTTCAAAGATGATTATCAAACTTTCTATCTCTACCTAACACTATATCTATGGGCAAGCCATATAGTTTGTAGAGATGCTTGTTGATAAAGAGCCTTATTAGTTGGTCAAATGTTGGCCTTTTTGCTTTTCCCTTCAAGAAGAGTTTTTGTCCATAAAAATGGTTTAGAAAGTTATAAACAAGTGTTTGTATGTAGAATATATGGTCATTTACGCTTGTAACTTCCCTAAGTACTATGACAAGGAAAGCAAGACACACAACACATATTTTCTCTAAGTCTACAACCAAGGAAACATGCAACACTCGTGTTTCATCTAGAACACCAAACCATAGTTACCACTTGAAACTATGAAAGATTTCAATAAAACACCTATTACTACTAAGGCATCGAATAACATCATGCCTTAAGTATACTCCAGGAGTTCTCAAATCCTCCAAAACTTCATAATATGAATGTGCTCAGACATTCAAGGAATTCCTTTACATGTTTTATGACATCAAAGATGTTTTTCTCTTATGGTTAGAACCGCATGGACTTTAATTCAACAAATTTACGTAATTGTTACAAGTCTTTAGCAAATTGTTCTATAATGTGGTAAATTTCAATTGACCTTACAGATAGTCTAAGCAAAGCTACACTTTCCTCTCTCCAAAAGTTCTTACATTCATCCAAGAACACTTTACACATCTTTTTTTGCAACGAAGCTGATTTTTACGTAGACATCTATGTGATGTATAGTGTCTACGCACTACTAGAAAATCAAGAGATGTACACCAATGAGAGTACCACTCCCATCCCACAAATGAGTAGATACATGCCTATCCACATGTCTACTCCTGAAACCACGTTGGTTGCTTGGCAATACATATCTGTGTCTCTACCACCAACCATGTCTCTACAAACATGTTTATGGGCTATCTATGGTCACATCCATAAGCTAATAGCACCATCCAGACACACCTCTTCAAGTGTGATCTCACTAGACACATCTACTAGGTGAAACAATATCGTAAACCATTTCAATTCTAGGAAATGATTTACTATAAAGTAATAAATGAGCAATTCTTTATCGCTGACCCAATCTGTATATACATATGCTACGATATGTGGATTAGGTATGCCTCCCAACACACCTTACAACAATAGATAAACAAAATCAATCTATGTACTTTGAGACTGCTTTGACATGAATAACATAACATCCAATTCGTGTTCAATACTAATATGAAGTCTGGCATATAACAAATCTCAGTTGCCTCCCCATGATAGTGGCAGAGTGCTACCTACCCGTAGGTGGCAATATACTACCCAATTGTAACCGATGACAACAAAATTTAACGGGTCCTTGTACACACTTCATAAACATATTACAAAACACAAATGTGTATACTCTTTATTTTCCTAGCGAAGTAAAGATGAAAATGCCCACTTTACTCTGACTATCAAAACACCAAATCTCTCTCTCGATTTGGTCGAGGAACTCCATACATTTCTATTAGTAACTCCATACTCAAGGATATACTCTCATGCGTCGAAATATCCAAAAGAGACATCTCTTACAAGACAATTGAACCACTTGAAGTAAAACCTTTCGCACTATGGCACAAAGTCATGGGCATTCAAGCACCCAATTCTTGTTGATCCAAGCTATGTCAATCTATGAACTCTACGGTTCAGTATGTAGCTATGAGTCCTCCTAGGCTGTGATAGTAACCGTAGACTCAACTTTCAATGTGAATAAAAATAGCAAAGTCCTTCAACAAGAACTTGCCCTAAATATTTTATGGATCCACCTCATGGCTACTACCGTGCATGAGCATAACGTGGAAACAGTTACATTCCTACCCAAATTACACACTGAACACTCTTGGCGATTTGGCCAAGTAAATTGACAAGGTCACGACTTTATCTAGAATATCAAGCACCTAAGGTATGTGACTTTCCATAAAATTTGAGCTCATTGGAAGTCAACACCTAATATTAGTTAACAGATGCTATCACTTCTTTCTCGATAAACTTTTATCATCCCCATTTGACACAGGGTCAAGTAGGCATAAAGGTTCCACCCCTACTCACTCCGTCTCATTATATAACCCAAGAGATTTGTATGATCAGTGCTTACTCTTCTTACCTTAAAAACCACAACTTATCCCTCTGGATCACAACACACCTTTCTAACGAGGAAGGCGATGATTGTTGGAAAGTGCATGCGTGTACATCAATATCATGCCTAAGTATAACAAATGCTCAAGATAACTATTGAGCTCTCCATGCTAGCATCAAGATCAAGATCTACATAGTGTAATCACTCTGGATTATCACCAAATCTACTACGGTTTACCTCTAATCTCTCTAGATCAGCAATAAATCTAAAGTTTTCTTTAAACCATCATGTTCAACCTTAAACTCTAATATCCATGTCAAGAAACCCATCTCATCACTCCGGATCAGCATCCTTCTTGACATAGTAGACAACCACCAATGGTCAATCAAATAACATAGATTGTGCAGACATAATGTATGTAGTGACTATGCACCACAAAATAAAAATCCAAGAAAGTCCATTTCTAGTGTTTGCCTTGGTGTCCCATACCACCAAGGTCACAAGAGTTTGCGTAGAGGAGCTGATGCCCCATACCACCAAATGACCACAAAAACTATTGTGACACAAAAAAAAAAAGATTGAATTTTTCTTTTGGTTGGATTCCACATCCCCAAAACCCAAGAGTGATGCAAAATATCACCATTTGTATAAGGCACAAATTTTACCCATGTGTTCACCATTTAGGACATTAAAAATCTAATCTTAAAATTCTACAATGTCCATTCCGGAGTATGTTTGTAGATTAACCGATAAACCATGGGGTACATGTAACCCCAACCACTTGCATTTTTAATTTTACAAAGTTACACAACAAACACGAGAAAATTCATGATAAATCATGGGGTACATGTAACCCCACTTGGATTTTCAATTTTATGGAGTTACACAACAAACACGAGAAAATTCACCGCTAATATTTCCTAAGATGACATTACATGTCATATATTTCCCCAATTTATCAAATAGATGGAATCTATCCCTAATTCCAAGATAAATCATGGGGTACATGTCATATATTTCCCAAATTTATCAAATAGATGCAATCTAACCCTAATTCCATGATAAATCATGGGGTACATGTCATATATTTCCCCAATTTATCAAACAGGTGGAATCCAGCCCTAACTCCATGATAAATCATGGGGACATGTAACCCCACTTGGATTTTCAATTTTACAGAGTTACACAATAAACACGAGAAAATCCATTGCTAATATTTCCCGAGATGACACTACATGTCATATATTTCCCCAATTTATCAAACTGATGGAATCTAACCCTATTCCACCTAAACTTGAGTAAATATGCACTAAAATGTAAACACAATGTGCAACACACAATAAATGTCCTTAATAGTGGGTTTTACATACTCAAAGCTGACTGATTTTGAGCGTGGGATTTCTACGAACCCCATTAGCCTAGGATTATTACGAACCCCATAGCTTAAGATTACTACAAATCCCCTACAAATCTTTAAAGATACATGGTCCAAACATCTTTGTAAATGAAAGATATCCTACTACACGGACCATGCACTTAGCTTGCATCTCTACGGACCAAAAGCAAACAACACTCTGGTTGTTAAATAGCACAACTCTACAGTTGTTAATCACCCAAAGATTCATATCATTTAGTGATAATAATAGTGGTCTAGTTTTGTGTCGATCACACTCCAGTGAAACTTAAAGCCAATGCCAAGCAGGCCATTAGTTGGTCTAAACTTGAAATGACAAACTAGTCAAACAAGTAAATGCATCGGAGATATGGTATCCACCCGTAAACTTGAAAAGATGCAGGGGGGAAGAGAGCTTGAGCTCTTGCAAGCACACACACACTCACAAAACGCTAATAGAGAACACACAAGGTGAGAGGCTGAAAATCTTCTTCTTCTTCACTCAACACTCAACACACCATATACAAAGATAAGAGTACACATAATATGAAAGGTACTCAACCAATACATACACGGGTTCTCTATAGTGTGAACCAAACTAAATGAGCTGGCGCTATAACTATGCCAGTCTCTAGAATGGCTGTCACACAGCCTGTCATCCCACTGGCCGCATATCACCCATGATCTCACCAACCATGCAGTGGTGTAAGTGTGGGGCCTATCCCCCAGGTGGGTCATCAATGTCCACCACCTCACTAGACGAGCTCGATATCTCAACACTCCCCCTCGAGCTCAACTACATCTCATGTACACCAAGCGAAGCCCTGAATCTGCGAAGCTTCTCTGTACCCAATGCTTTGGTGAAGATGTCAGCTACCTGATCCTCTGTGCTGACATAAACAAGGTCAAGGTCTCCTGCCAAGACCTTCTCTCTGACGAAATTGTAGTGGACCTCTATATGCTTCGTGCGAGCATGAAAGACTAGGTTCCTGGCCAACTGTATACTGCTAATGTTGTCACAAAAAATGACAACTTGTCTATCCACTGATAGACCCAAATCTGCAAGTAGCTTTCTCAACCAAGCTACCTCACATGCTGCCATAGCAGCTCCTCTGTACTCGGCCTCTGTACTGGATAGAGCAACCGTAGGCTGCTTCTTGCTGCTCCAAGTCACAGCAGCACTTCCCAAAGAAAACATGAATCCACTTGTAGATCTTCTATCTGAGATACTACCAGCCCAATCAGCATCTGTGTACCCATGTACACATATCTCTGTCCCAGTCTCATAGAATAGTCCACAATGCAAAGTAGACCTCACATACCTCAGTATGCATCTCAATGCATCCAAATACGGTTTCCGTGGAACCTGCATAAACTAACTCACCAACCCAACAGCATAGCTCAAATCTGGCCTGGTGATCGTCATGTATATCAAGCTTCCTACTATGTGTCTATACATAGTAGGATCCTCCAGAATCTCTCCTGAATCTACACTCAACTTGCCATTCTGATCCAATGGCACTAAGATAGGCTTACAGCCTGTCATACCATACTTGGACAACATGTCCAAGCCATGCTGTCTCTGCAGTAATCCAATACCATGTGGTGATCTAATCACCTCAATGCCCAAGAAATATCTGAGCTCCCCCAGATCCTTCATCTCGAACTTCTGTCTAAGCAAGATCTTTACATCAAAGATCTCTGCATCATGGTCCCTCATAATGATCAAGTCATCTACATAAATGACAACAAGCACAACCCCTCTATCACCATGTCTCACATACAGCGAGAAATCTGCATTGGCTACATGAAAGCCAATAGTGACAAGATATTCAGAAATCTTGTCAGACCATGCTCTTAGTGCTTGCTTTAAGCCATACAAGGCTTTCTTCAACCTGCAAACATGCTCGAGGTGACTCACATCCTCATAACCAGGTGGCTGCAACATATACACCTCTTCTTGCAAATCCCCATGCAAGAATGCATTCTTTACATCCATCTGATGTAAAGACCATTGCTTTGATGCAGCCACTGCTATCACAACTCTCACTGTTGCCATCTTGGCAACTGGGCTAAAAGTTTCCTCATAATCAATGCCATATGTCTGTGCATATCCTTTGGCTACCAATCTAGCCTTGTACTTGTTTATGCTTCCATCACTGTTATGTTTTACTTTGTACACCCACTTGCATCCAATGGCTTTCTTGCCTTCAGGCAATTGCACTAAATCCCAAGTCTCATTTCCATATAGTGCATTCATCTCCTCATCCATAGCTTTCTCCCAACACACATTTCCAACAGCCTCATCAATGCATGTGGGCTCTACAACCTGCACAACCTTTGCCATATATGCATAGTGATGTGCCACATAACCATCATAGGTAAATCTCTGCACAGGATTTTTCACTCTCCCAGATCTTCGCAGCTTTTCATTCATGGCTTCCATAGCCTTCTTTACACCAAGTGTTCTCATAGCTGGGATCCCAAGCTCCTCATCAAGGCTCATATCTAAGCCACTAGACTCTCCATCAACATGAGAATGCCCTGCAGAAATGTCAGGCATACCAAGGGGCTCAACCACTTTCTCTTTTCGTTTACATGATGTACTAATCACATTTGTAGGACTCGTATTATGGCAGCCTGCCACTCCATGGTCTATCAATAGACCCACTAGATGAGGACTCTCCTGGTCCACTGAAAGACTGTGATTGCTTGACCTGCATTCTGTGCAACCACACTTCCACTCACATCAGCCCCAATAGCTTCTTTTTCAGCAGCATACCAGCTGCTCATCTCATCAAAGACAACATCCCTGCTTACCCTCAACTCACGTGTAGCAGGGTTATAACACCTGTATCCCTTTTGCTCAAGGGAATATCCAATAAACACACATTTTTCAGCTTTAGGATCCAGCTTAGTTCTCAGCTCATCTGGCACATGCACATATGCAATGCATCCAAAGACTTTCAGATGAGACAAATCTGGTTTTCTGCCAGTAAACCTCTCCTCTGGAGTTACATCATGTATGGCTGCAGTTGGTGGATTCCTGTTCATGATGTATACTGCTGTAGAAACAGCCTCAGCCCAATAGCTATGCGGCATATTTTTCTCTTCCATCAATTCTCGCGCAATCTCAGCAATGTGCCTATTTTTCTGCTCAGCAACTCCATTTTGCTGCAGAGTGTATCTGCATGTAAACTGTCTCCGAATACCATTCTTCTTCAAAAATTCAGAGAACTCATTGGAGTACTCTCCCCCTCCATCTGACCTTAGGCACTTTACATATTTCCCTGTTTGCTTTTCAACCAAAACTCTGAAATTCTGAAAGTGAGTGAACACCTCACTCTTCTCCTTCATGAAATATACCCACACTTTCCTTGTGTGGTCATCAATAAATGTCACATAATACCTGTAGCCTCCCATAAACATGGTCTTCGTAGGACCCCATACATCTGAATGCACAACATCTAGCGCATTTCTGCTCACATATCTGTTATGTGGAAATACATGCTTTGTTTGCTTTCCAAATTGGCATGCTTCACATATTCTCTACATACCTTCCACTTTAAATTTTGGCAGCCCTCTCACAATTCCTTTGGTCTGCATAGACTTCATTCTCTGCACATTCACATGTCCAATTCTTTTATGCCAAATGTCTGTGTCTGCAATAATTCCTGAACCATTTGTAAACATCGCAGCACTCATTTCAGGCATGTCTACATTCAACGTAAACATTCTGCCCAGTCTGTTGCCTTTTACAACCAACCTGCACTTGTCTTTAAAGTCTTCAACATAACAACCATCAGGGTTAAACCGAACCTACAAACCCTACTCAATCATCTGGTGAACTGAAACCAAATTCTTTGTTATGTTCGAAATGTGAAGTACATCTGCAAGGTACTCACTTTGCCATCCTAGCATTCACGTGCAACATTATACTGCCTTTGCCAATTTACACGGCCTCTTTGACTCCCCCTGCCTCTGAATTTGCCTCTTCCACCTGTGTGTTGTTGATGTTGTTGTTGTGTATTCTAGGACTGTTGTTGTTGCTACTGGCCATAATTCTGATTACCTGTTCGACCACCTCCTTGACCGCGACCACGGCCTCCTCTACCTCGTCCTCTACTTGAACTTGTGTAGAAGGCATGTTGCTCTGAACTGTTTTTGTTTTGTGAAGACTGTTGGTCTTCACCCAAGCTCTTCTCTTCTATAATCAGCATAGACACCAAATCTGTAAAGTTGGGAATGTTTTCCCGAGTCTGAATAGACGTCTTGAACGCCTTGTATTGTGGCCCGAGACCACGTAGACAGACTTCCACCTTATCATCATCATCTACTAACACACCAATAGATGCAAGGGATTCCACAATATCCTTTATCTTCAATGCATAGTCATTCACAGACATGCTCTTTTTTTCCACAGTATGAAGTTCATTCTTCAACTGTATCTTACGTACCTTGGTATTTGTTTCATAGAGATTTACCAAGGTGTCCCACGCCTCCTTGGGAGACTTGGCATCTTGAATGTGCCCAATCATGGTGTCCTGTATACTAATGGAGAGCCAATACATAACTTTCCTGGCTCCTTGGTTCTAGTCTTTAAACTCTTTCACATCTGCAGCAGTCGGATTTATGTCCGGTATCTCTGGTGCCTCTTCATGCTCACCTTCTACGTAGTCCCAATAGCCCTTTCCCATCAGGAAATTCGTCAACCTGGACCTCCAAGCATGGAAGTTATTCTTATCAAGCTTCTCAGCCACACAATCTGGGTTATCCCATCATTTGACATCTTGCCAAACACACAATTTTACCAGAAACAGCACTATGGTTTATCCTGCACAAACTGCTGTATTTTCTGCAGCGGTACTGTAATACTCTCAAATGTCACAACCAGTGACCTCAATGTGCATACATACACCCAATGGCAACTGTTGACCTCTTTGCAGCACACACTGTGTCTGCACAACCAATCTGTCTTCCTGCAGTTCTTAAAATAGAGTTCTGCAGAGAATCGATGACTTACGTGCAGTGCTCAAAATTGCTTGCTTTCGGCGCCATCAGGGCACCCATTCACCCACTTTCAACCTAATCACCAATTCATTTTTATTATCTAATTAGGTCCTGCCACACTATGAGACATATACAAATAGTTTCTTTAATTTACAGAAGTTCCACAATGATCCTTAAAACAACCTTTGAAATCTACAACTATTTACATCAAATAGTTTCTACAGCAAAATGTTCACAAAAGAGATGCTGAAATCGGGTCGACATCAAGATCGAGGCTTCCATATCCATGTCCATAGACATATCCAAACAAAAACCAAAACCAAAACCACCGATGATTTAGAATTCGTTCTTCTAGCGTAAACCAGCTGAGCATACCTTACGAACTAAACTCTCTCATCGTCGACCAATCAACGAGGGCCTCAAAATTTGACCTAAAAATCGAGGCAAAAACGACCCTTAACGCACTAAAAATTTTAAAAAACACCTCGAAAACGATTGCGAGCCATATTCGGACTAATTTTTAAGTGTCTAAATGACGAAATCATGAAAAAATCAGAGAGACAAAGTTGTAGTACTCCAAAATTACTACAACTCTCTCAAACAGAGTTTTTCCTAATTCCTTTTGGAACACATTCAAAAACGGGTTGTAAAACAGGGTCTGAATTTTTTTTCATCTTGAGGCAGTGATGGAAAAGTGGTTTTGAGACCTCTTCCATCTAATACTCCATCTCTTGTTCTTCTTCTCTCAGCCTCTTTTTTCTTCCATCTTAATGTTCTGGTAAACTCTGTTAAACTATGTTTTCTAATCATGATTTCTTTGTGATTTTTTTTTTTTTGTTCATTAACCTTCCTGACCATGATGTCATTTGTGAAAAATCACAGAAATGTAAATCCGAATATAAAGAAAACAGAGTGCAAGGTTCATAACATTTCTTTAATGTTTTATTTTCATTATTTAGATTTTGAGCCCAACAGAATGGTAATAATGTTTTGTTTTCCCTTTATGGATGAGATCTAAGAGAATCACATCTACAACATTGAAAGTGTGGAGCTTTTTGAAACAAGAAGGATGATGATGGTAGCTGGATCCCTCAATGGTTTATAGGAAGTCAGACTAGATCACGATGAGACCCAACACTCGAAGAGAATTCATGGTAAAATGAAAAGGCATTGATGATCCTAACAAGCATTGGAAAGGTAGAATCGTGGAGTTCTATAGGTAGCTAAATGGTGCAATCGAGGTCCTTGGTATTTGAGGTCCACTTTTGATTATACATTGTTCATGCAGCAGGTGTACCATTGGAGCTATGGGTACACAGATGTAGATTGGGAAGGTAGCATCTCAGAGAGGAGATCTACCAGTGGATTTTTGTTTTCATTGGGGAGTGTTGTTGTGACATGGAGCACCAAGAAGCAGCCCACAATTGCCTTGTCGAGTACAAAGGCAGAGTACAGAAGAGGTGCGGGTGGCAGCGTGTGAGGTAGCTTAGTTATGCAAGCTGATTTGGGGTTGCATGTGGAGAGAACGATTGTCATATATTGTGACAATCTTAGCAGTATATAGTTGGCCACTAGGAACCCAGTTTTCCATGCACGGACAAAACACATTGAGGTACACTACCACTTCATCAAGTTTGGTAGGCGACATCGACTTGGCCTACATCCACACACAGGATCAAGTCGTTGACATCTTCACAAAGGCCTTGGGAGCTGAGAAGCTCCGTAAATTTTGAGATATGCTTGGAGTTCACGAGCTAGAGTTAGCTTGAGGGGGAGTGTTGAGATGTCAAGCTCAACATGAGCTGACACTCACGAGGCGCCTGCATGACCGTTCGACATTTACATCACTAGAGCGGGTTTCGTAGCTGGCACCGACATATCTTCGTGAGAGATTCAACAGCTGGACTACACCGACTAGTCCACACCCATCCACTCCACTTTAGCATGTTCACATTATGGACCGCTTGTATATACTCTAGTATGTGTGTTGGTATCTTTATCTCTTTCATAGACCTCTTTGGTTAAAGAAGAAGAAGAACAATTTTCAACCTCTCATCTTGTGTGTTCTCTTCTAGGGTTTGTGTGAGTGTGTGTGTGTGCTTCCAAAGAGCTCAAGCTTCCTTCTCCCCTGCATCTTTTCAATAGTGGCAAAATGCACATGGCCAAATAAATTGGTAAGTTGATAATCGCCATTATCATAAAACTTTGGGATAATGAACAAACCTTCCCAATGTTTTAACAATTTGGCATCAAAATGGTCATCGAGGCAGCTATCATATTTGATACAAGCATGTACTTATGTATACCTTTTGCCTTAAGTAAAGAATCAAGCCTTTCCTTAACATTCTAAGAATTAGTGATAAAGTGATCAATAGCTACTTCTCTATCCAATTCCAAATGATGCAAGATTATGAGTCAATCTTGAAACACATCATCAAGGTCCCTGTTTATCTTCTTTAATAATTCAACATTTGGTAGATAAACTTTAGTATAAAAGCAAGTGTTTCTTGTCCATAAATAAGATGAAAATGAGTGAATTGTGTTGTGGCTTTAAAAGTAGTCCTATATGCCCAAAGTGCCCCCGTCCAAATGATGTTGATCCTAAGTTTTTGGCTTAGCTTCCACATGTTTAGCTATAATTTTGTATTAAATACCTCTTTTTAACTAAATCATTACATTTTGGGTAATAAGGACTAGAATATCGATGTTTAATATTGAGTTTATCAAGAATCTACGTCAATATTCCTTCTCGAAATCATGGAACATGGTCAAAAACCAACACCAAAGTTGTGCCAAAACGGCAACATATATGAGAAAAAATGAATATGGAAATATAAGTTTTGTCAGCCTTGAATAACTTGCTGCTTTAGCCCATCTAGTCATATATTCCAAAGCAACCAAAATATAAACTTTACCATTTTGGGTTCTAGGCAACGGTTTGATGGCATTAATACCCCATTTCTCAAATGGTCCATAAGTCACAGAATAGGTTTTCTTGGTCCATAAATCAATCTTAAACATGATAAGTTTTACACCAATGAACCACATCAACATGTAAACTAGGCCAATTATACCCTACTTGTAAGATCTTTTTAACATTCAAGTCATGTGCAAAGTGTCCACCACATACCTCATCATGACAATGTTGAAGAATACGTGGAATATCGGTAGCATTTGAAACTCTCCATAAGACCATATCCTTCCCTTTGTGATAGAGAAGATCCCCTATAAGTAAAGCACAACACTGCTGAGGCTATTTAATATATGTGCTCCTTTGAATAGTATAACTAGTCATTCTAGAGGAGCTATTGATTCATCCACTTCTAGTCCCCACTTATCAGCAGCATGTGTTTTCCTAATTAGGGTTCCAACTTATTTTATAATAATTATCCCCAATATGCGTGGACCTAGAATGACCATGCATAGATTACCCCTATTTTTTGATTCGTTTGGTAGCATTCCTATCTTTACCACCTCCTCTCATACCAACAGGTGCAATTACCATGTAATCAACCAATTAAAAATCTAATATCATCTCTTCTAACCTTGCTGGAGGAGGGGACCCTATTGTATAATAGTATTCTTTTTGGGTCCTTGGTTATCTAAAGGTTCATACTTCTATTCCAGTAGGACTTTGTATCATTAGTTATATATCATCTCCACTCTACTTAAGAAACATGTCTTCAGTTTTTCAGGCATGTTGGTATGCCATGATTAGAATTAGAGTTCTTAGATTTATAGCTCAGACATATTATATGTCTATCATAGGCCTTAGACATGGCATGTGCCTACTTTATGATAGCCTACTTATTGGAACCAAGGTTCCTAGTTAGATTGCCACCATTGTGGGAAGGCTCAATATAATACAGAACACGCATGTTGTATGCCATGATCAGAATTGGAGTTCTTGGATTTATTGCTCGGGCATATTATATATCTACCATAGACCTTAGACATGGCACATGCCTACTTTACGGCGGTAGCCCATCATGACTATCACTACTGGTTCACTTATTATAGGTCAATTTGTAATAGGGTTTATCTTTCTGTTTACTATAGGAGAACTTATTTGCAATAGGGTTTATCTTTCCGTTTACTATAGGAAAACTTATTTGCAATAGGGTTTATCTTTCCGTCAATTTGCAATAGGGTTTATCTTTCTGTTTACTATAGGAGAACTTATTTGCAACAATAGGGTTTATCTTTCCATCAATTTGCAATAGGGTTTATCTTTCTATTTACTATAGGAGAACTTATTGGTATAGTCTCGATTAATTTCGGGATATACGTTGCTCTATGTGATAGATAAAGAAGAAAATATTTAGAACTTCAATCGAGAAGAGAGAGGAAGATGCTTTCACTCGTTCATAAAACCAATAGAGCATTTTTGGTCAAACAAGATATTTGATCCACTCATATAGATATATCTATCTATGTACGTATTTGTATGTACATATTCTTTATTCTCTATTTCATAGAACCTTTGTTCTTCATTGTTCAAACCAACTCCATGTTCCCCTATCAAATTATTCCCACATGATACGGGTAATACCATACTAGCATTATCAATGTGTTAATAAGCCATGAAAAATAAAAGATGTATTGGCTCACAAAGTAGTTACAGAAAAGAAAATAGAGCATAGCTTTTAAGATATGCAACTAGAATGTCCTAATGTAAATAAGCTTCAAAAGAAATAAAAAAACAACAAACTAAAAATATATGCACTAGAATGTCCTAATGCAAATAAGCTTCAAAAAGAAATAAAAACAATAAACTAAACACATCCAAAGATCTAAAACCGTATGTTTTTCAGAATGTCACCTCCTAATAAACATCATGTAATATTCAATGATCCCAATTTAGGCATAGCATGCAACAATCCAATAAAACAAGAGTAGAGAAGAAGGGATAAGAAGGAAAGCTCACAAGTATTCTATTACAATGTGTCTTTCTTAGTGTCAAAATTGATTTGTGTAAAAGTAGCCCACTAGTTTTCACACTAGGCTAGCTAAAACTTAAAAATGGCCAAGCCACTATTACTAGTCTTACGAAAGTATATGCATAAAGTTCTTCACCATATGCCGAACTGCTAATGTAAAGGCAAAATCACATTGATGAAGTCCCTGTTGGCCTAGTGGAAGGGTGAGGACATCCACTCAGATATAGCAAAAGGAGGTCAAATGATAGCCACATCAATCCATTGCTAGCAATGGAAACCATGAATTGCATTGGTCTTTTACATGATTTTGACACCCACCACAAGGGTGTTTTCCATGACTTTGATACACACAAGGCTTTGACCTTGTTACATTAAGCCAAGAAATAGCTTGGCAATTATGATTAGGAGTGGAATCTACTTCAAAAACATAAGTTTTTAGCTCCATTATAATTGTGTATTAGGGTGGAAAAGTTAATTACATTTTATATTTTTTCATGAATTATTGAAATTAGAAACATGCAAAAGTAAAAAACATAATTTTAAAAAAATCACCATAAACTAGGATTAATAACCTTAATCACCCCCATCAAGTCTAAAAAACCTCAAAAAAACTCCAAAAACTAGACCAAACCATCTCTCGGTTTGGGAGACATAAGCCAACAATCTTTTGAAAAAAGATTTAACATATTTAAGCCTAGAAATGTGAGCCACCATGAGTCAACATATGTGAGCCTAGAGACATGATCCTAGAGAGTCAGCATACGTGAGCACACATGAGCCTGAAGACATGACCATCTCTCAGGTTGGGAGACATAAGCCCACAATCTTGTGAAAAAAGATACAAGCCAACATATGTGAGCCTAGAGATGTGAGCCTGGAGACATGAATGCCATGAGTGTAGAAGCATGAGTCAACAGACATGATTGGAAGGTAAACCTAATATTATACCATGAAATAAAAAAAGAGCCTTGAAGAATTGTAAAGACACATCTACCCGTGTCTTATAAATATTTTCTTATCATACACAGGTACAATTTTAAAGGAAAATTCTTGTCCTTTGTAATTATTGGGGCATTAAAATTATAATTATTACTTAATAAATGCTCACCAACTATGTTATAGGCCTATTTCATAAAAAACAAATCCATTAGCTTAGTTCATACAAAAAAGGGATAAGCCTATAGATGTGAGTCTCCAAGCATGAACCTATATCTATGAGTCTGAATATGTGAGTTTACAAGCTGAGCCTAAAGGAGTGAGTCTGCCATGCATGACATGAATCTAACTCATCAGACTCATGTGAGCTTATTTCATATAAAAATTATGTAGGTCCGCCAAACGTGAGTCTAGAGGCATGAATATGCCAAACATGAGTCTAGAGGGATGAGCCTATACACATAAGCCTATAGGCATGAGCCTATAGCCGTGAGCCTAAAGGTATGAGTTTATAACTGTGAGCCTAAAGATATGAGCCTAGATTTTTTAACTTAAAAAAATAAGAGGACAAAAGAACCAAAAAAAAGTCAAAGTTAAAAAAAACATTTATTTTTTTGTAAGAATAAAAGTGTCTGAATTCATTTTCAAACACGCTTCAAGAAGCACACTAGAGGTGATTTCACCAAGGTACAACCCGTTTGGACAAATTGTTGGAAACGAACCCAATCTAGACTAATTGTTAGAATCGATAATACAAAGTTAACTATAGTGCATCAAACCACACCTCTTTATACCCACCTAGCCTTTGGTCCTAGTAAAATGACCAGCACTTATTAATAGAGTGTGCTACACTATTAAGACAAGATACCTTTATATCTACCTCAAGTAAGGAATTTTTGTAAGAAATGAGCTAACTAAATATATACCTGAGAGGGAGGAATAGTGGAACCCTTGGAAATGGGAGCCACCATGGTCCCCCAAGAATCACATTCAACAAATGGCTAAATAAATAAATAAATAGTGCCATAAACTTTGTAAAAAGGGTATTAAATTACTAAAACCAAGTATCTACATATGAGATACATAAGCCCCACCAAAAGATAGGATGATTTATTACTCAGTGATCGATTTATGAGATTAAGAGGCTTCATGAACATCTCCATAGGTCTAGACACTACATCTTTGAGGCACTGCACCTTTGATTGGTCTTAAGAGCAAGAGGCTTCATGACCACCTCTAGATATGGTCTAGACCTATAGTAAACACTACAAGTCTACATCTCTATAGGTCTAGACACTACATCTTTGAGGCACTGCACCTTTGATTGGTTTTAAGAACAAGAGGCTTCATGACCACCTCTAGATATAGTAAACACTACAAGTCTACATCTCTATAGGTCTAGACACTATATCTCTGATGAGTGATGTCATGAGGCAATACACCTAGTAGACAATCTACAACAAGAAGATAAGGATATAAAAGCCGTCCACCTAAAGGGATGCATCATCCAATGCCTGTGTGAGTAAAGGAGTCCGACAAGCACTAGAAAAAGTCTTAGAAAAGACATGAGCATAGACAAGTTGGTAAAAAATTTGCTCAACCAAATAGGCCAATAGTGGGCAAGGCCAACGCCAAGGGTAAACTCAAGGCTAGCCCTAGCCAATTCCTCAAGCCAAACACCTATAATTATTGCCACAAAGAGACATGGTTTAGGGTGCAATTTATCATCAAAACCATACAAGCACGAAGTGTCCACCGATCTACAGCAGCCAAGATAGCAATAGTTTTGTGCACATTATAAGCACCACAAAACCACGACACATCCCATTATTGGTACCAAAAGGAAACCCAACAAGGTGGACTTTAGCATCATAGCCCATGTTCTCGTTGACAAAGTAACCCACTAACCCATTTTTGGCACAACAATACTCTACGACTCTATCAGCCAACTTTAAGAGTCCAAAATAGGAGAGCTTCGAGTAAATTACCCTCAGGGAGTATTGTGGGTCTGATCTTTGTGTGGTCTTATCAATGGCATATAGATTATATCTTTATACCCTAGTCATAGTATATTCTATTCTTTATAATTTTAGATACCAATACTTATACCAAATAATTAATGACGCTTCGTATCACAACTATAATCCTTTTAAGCATAAAGCATAAAATCTAATAGAGATAGATGATCTTAAAGTACAATGAAAGATTGTCACGATTCTTTGTCTTTATCTCTCTACTTATAGTGTATGTTGTCTGTTAATGACGTTTGGTAATAATTAATTAGTATGTGTTAATCACTCTGTGTTGGTCATCCGCTAAATTGGCTTGCTCTCTAAGTTACTAAGCTTCGCATCAGTTTTTGTAGCCACTATCTAGGGTGCTTAATCTTGTTTTTACGTCTATCTCCCTATTATTTACTGTAAGTTTCATGTGAATCAATGGCCTCAATGCAGCAAAGTCAAAGAATGTCCATCTCCATAGGGAGAACACACTTCTTAGACTTCTTGCATGTTTTGCTTTGGGACCCTTGTAGCACAACATAGGGGAGCTCTAGAAAATTTTGTGGACTTTTGGGGGAATGTGTAGCATATCTACTTTATAATTAGACTCTACTCCAACCCCAAAGCTAGGCTAAAAAGATATAGTCAACTCTCATATTTAGAAATTGTTATTTTTCTTGCTATTTCTTACAATTAAATTGAGTTAAGCAATTGAACAATTAAATTGAGTTGACCAATTGAATAATTAAATTAATAATTCTCATAATAATTTAGGACACTATACCCTAGGAAGTTCTATCTACATCTTAGGGTAAGGTTTCATTAATAATTCTCCTATTAATTTACTACACTATACCCTAGGAAGGTCTATATACACCTTAGGATAAGGTTTCATTAATAATTCTCATATTAATTTACTACACTATACCCTAGGAAGGTCTATATACACCTTAGGATAAGGTTTCATTGAGGCTATATGAATCGTAAGGCTTTAATACCATAAATAGACTCTTTTTTCCATAGGAATATCAATTATATTAAAGTTGATTATATTTTAACTTTTTTGAGGATGATAAGGTTTTGCACTTATCCCAAAACCAGAGAATTAATTGACCCTTATATAGCACATTAGCCTTAGACTTAATTATTGAAATAATTATTTTAGATGTGATACATAATTATGTGTTTTACACCTATATTAATCTAAGCAAGGGTTAGGCTAAGAGAATTGATCCAACCTTAGGATTGGGATTACTATTCTAGGCTTAAATCAAAGATTGCAAAGAGAGAAAATGCCCATGCACATGCAATATTTTAGAGTTCAAAATGGATAAACTGATTATAAGGGAGATTATATTTTAAAGTAACTTGAATAATTGATTCTAGGGGTAAATTATGCTATTAATATTGCTAGAGATTAAAGAGACAAAGCCACCAATTACCACATTACCTATGGGCATGTGTGCATAAAATATCACCCCAAAGATGTGCAAATCCATACCCTAATTTTTGAAAAGAAATGAGGAGTAAAAGACCCATGTGAAACTAGTTTGTCATTAGTAAACATAGTTCGAATTCATAGCTTATCTCTCTAGAAATTAGGGAAGAAAATAGTGAAACCCTAGAAAGAAAACAAAAGAAAATTTTTTGGTGAGCTTAGAAAAGTTTATGACAAGGAGTCTAGATTGAGGACCTTAGAGGGATATAAACTTAGACCAAAAATGGCCAAGGAAGGACCTCAATTTGACCTTAGATAAAAGGCCATAGAAGAAAAAGATTTAAAGTGCACAAGCTCAAGTATAAGAGTATGTGAACAAGGTTTGAAACCTTAGGTTGAAAGAATACTAGCTCAAGTAATATTTGGGAAGAGAGAGCATGGGAACAAACTCTAAATTTTTTTTAAGTTAATATTTTATACATTATTGTGAAAATCTTGCTTTAAATGTTTTAAGAAAAGCTATTTGCTTTTTGTAAACATTGTATATAAAGGGGAAAACCATTCTCCAAGTGAGTGTTTTCGAGCAAAGCGAAAAGCCGAGCGAAACCCACCAAACAATCTATAAAAAGAAGGAAATAGGTACACTTTTTAAATATACACACACAAGCATAACACTATAATTAACATACAAATTAGATCATGTAATCGGATAGCGGTTCAGCACACAGTTGGCGCACATGACCGATTCAAGCCAAAACCTAGATGGAAAATCTTTGCTTTCAATCATACATCTTGCCATTTCCATGAGTGTATGATTACAACATTCATCAGCCACACCATTCTGTTGTGGTGTATAAGGAGTAGTACACTAATGAGAAATACCACATGACTGCATAAAAGCTGTAAATTCATGTGACAAATATTCCCCCCCTCGATCAGTACTACGCAATGGCAGGAGTTTATGGCTGCAAGCATTTTTAGCCATAGGGAGAAATTGACGAAAAGCTGAAAATGCATCTAATTTGGCTTTCAAACCATACACCCAACAAAAATGGGTGTAATCATCAACGAAAGTCATAAAGTACAGATGTCCTATAGAAGATGGTGCCCTCATAGGGCCACATACAAGCTGCAATGGCTGAGTAGCTTGCACATTGTCATCTTTCGAAAAGGAGTGACGATGCATCTTTCCCAATATTGATGAAATTATGAAACCCTAATCAAAGGCTATGGAAGCTAATCTAATCCTATAGAGGATGAAGCCTATTTAACAACATAATGAAATCCTAATGACTTAAAGCTTGACTCAAGCACAATTAGGTTACGAGATGGAAATGTATACTCATAGAGAGGCTTGAGAGCTGCTTGTGTTCATTGCTTGGAAATGAACCTTTTAACATGAGGGTACACCTATTACAAATATGCTCATGTGGGATAATGCCCAAGTGTGATGTGGCTGGATGCTCATGATCCTAGTCCTCTACTCATACCTCGCCCTTAATGACACCACAAATTTCAACACCCCCCCTTGGTGCCATGATGTATAAGCTACTGCAAGGTGGTTGGATGTGAATTATAAAAGATCCATCACTCCCCCTTAATGCAACATGCTACTCAAGGTGCTCAAGTGTGGTAATATAAGATATCATCACCCCCCCTAGGTGCATAACTTGCTACTCTCAGGTGGTCAAGTGTGATTTTTTAAAAAACACAATACAAAGGACTAGGTCTACTTATCAGTGAACTTTTACAATAATGGGCTAAGGTGGTGAGGCTTGTCGATGTAGCTTTGGTTTAGAAGAGATGCTCGTCAGAGACCACCTTTTTTCTTGATGAAGCCTCCACATAGTTTGCCTCCTTGTTCTTCAGTTTGCATTCTTCTTCCTTGTGCCCGAGCTTGTTGTTGCAATGTCCACATTTAGGCTTGTGCTTGAGCCTGCATTCACTTTTAAAGTGCCCTTTCCTTCTACAATGGTAGCATTCTTTTATGGCCTTTTTGGTGTAAAAAGCTTATTCCCTTGATGAACTTTGTATTCCATTGTTCTCTTCTTCAATTAGTGATGAAATATAACCCTCAAATGTTGGTAGCATTCTTTTATGCCCTTGTTGGTGTAGAAAGCTTGTTCCTTTGATGAACTTTGTATTCCATTGTTCTCTTGTTCAAGTGCTGATGAAATACAACCCTCAAATGTTGGTTCAAGTAAATTCTTTAGAGTGGTTACTAGTGCACCATATTCCTCTGGCACGCTTTTTATGAGTATGGCAAGTGCATCCTTTTCACCAATCTTTGCATCAATGCCATCTAACTGGGTTATGATACTTTTCATTTTGCTTATGAATTGTGCACGAAATTCCATCTTTAAGCCAAAAAATTCTATTTTTAAATGAATTTATTGCTTTTTGGCCTTGGAACCAAATATTAAATTCAACTCATCCCATGCTTGTTTTGTCATGGTTTTGGAATCAATGTGATGAATAATATTACTGTCCAAGTACAAAATGGCAGTGCCTGTTTATCTTTTTCAATCCAATCCCCAGTTGGATTAGTAGGTCCATTTTCTTTAATTAGTTTCCATAGCTTCTTGTGCATGAGAAGATTCCTTATTTATGTGGCCCAAGTGTAAAATTCTTCCTAGAGAGCTTCTCAACATTTGTGATACTGCCTTACACCATTGCAAAGGTCTTCTCAGAGTTTGACTCTCGCCAGTGTCTAATTGCGTACAAATTTGGCGTTTAAAAAAATTGCTCAAATTCTTTCGAGTGTTAACCCAAGTGACAAAATGATGTGATTTTATGCTCAACTAGGACTAATGCAACCCAAGAAGTTTAATTTTAACCTACAGTTAAACCAATTTCTACTAATGACCATCTTAATTATAATGATTAGTGCTATAAATAGTGATTAATATCAATTGATTTTGGAGGATCAAATTGAGCATGTATAAGGTAGATTTGATGGGGGTTTTGGCACACCTATATTGCCCTTGGTTGAGAGAGAGTCCCCAAGCCCAGAAACTCCTTCAATGGCACCTTAAATTGGTGCGAATGGGTGACTTAACCCGACTGGTTTTTTGCAAAGTTTGGCTCAACCCTTGGTTGATTTGAGCTCAGCTTTGGTAGCTTAAGCGCTATGGCTAACCTTGACCTAAGAAGGATTAAGCTAATTATGATGCTACGCAAAGAATGGAGCAAATGTTCAGTTGCTTGGAAAACGACGATTTCTGGTTGTAGTGTGCAAATATGGCGAACTCCCTTCATAAGATGAGGCACCTAGGTGTGGGAAAGATCTTCCAAAATTTTAAGAGGCAATGGTGGCCTGTGGAGTGAGAATTGAGCCTTACAAATTTGAGCCACAATAGGGATGAGAGGATAAGATTAAGATAAGTGAATGATTAGTGACTTAAACACATTAATGAGTTGAGGTAAACTAAATAGAGTGATTAGAAGAAGCCCAAGGGAGAGAGGGAGGCTCTGATACCATGATGAAATTATGAAACTCTAATCAAAGGCTATGCAAGATAACCCTAATCACACTAATTAAGTTAATATAATCCTATGGAGGATGAAGCCTAATTAACAACAGAATGAAAATCCTAATGACTTAATCCCAAGGGATTCACTCTTTGAAAACTAATGATATCACGTGAGTGTACAAGAGGGGTTTTTTGAAATGAGGCATAAGCTTATAAGGTAGGGGTAAGGCCATGTATTTAGGTGAATCCTAAATCTTAAATTTAAGTTAGGGGGAGGGGGCCTTGGTAGTACTTACTTTCACGGTGCATGTATGGTAATGATCTAATGATATCAAGAAATGATCACAACATGCTTCAATAATGATTCAAGTAGGTTGTGTGGTGACTTATGTTGAAATATACAAGTGAATAGAGTGTGTGTGGGAACAAGCTCTTGGATAGAGGCTGTAAAAGAGGAGATGTAATTGTGAAAGAACCTGTGAAAAGGTTAGAAGAATCTACTGGGAGAGAATAATGGGTAGCATGAGGGAATTTAGGAGTGTGGAGTTATTCTGGGAGATAATCAAGGAAAAGAGAAGAGGTGGAGAGAATCAGGCAAGAGGTGGAGATATTCAGGGAGTGAATCATGGAGAAATCAAGGGGATTTGATGCTTGATGTAAACACTATAAATTGAGGCATAGCCCTAATGAGAATTTGCTGGTTTTTGAGTATCCATGCCTACATTAATCTATCTGCTAATTATTCACTAATTACATCTTAATCATTTCTTAATCACTTTGTTAATCATGTTGATTCTAGTGTATGATCCACCATAGCTCATCATTATGCTCAAATTTCAACATGGTATCAGAGCCATGCCTAGAATCAACCAGATTTATGAGCCCATTAGTTAATTAATGAGGATTAGTAAGATAATTAGCAAAAAAATCAAATTTTAGTGAGTTTTTTATCTTCCCCTTCACCCCCAGCCAGTGGAGGAGCTCCCTCTCCTTGCACACATAAAATTAGGCCAAACCCTTCTAGGACATGATAGCCATCTCAGTGCTCTTCAAGCTCATCAAAAAAGAAGTGCAAACCGTCAACGGAGCTGGGAGAAATCGCTGTTTTAGCAGGCTACGTTTTTCTGCAGCAAATCACTAATTCCCACTTCATCAAATCAAATTGCTCTAATTCCTCTTAGCCCCGGGGGTTTTCAAGCATGCTCTACAAGCTGGTGAAGACAGAAATCAATTTCATCAAGTCTACAGAGAGATCAAAGCTCTTCATCAAATCTGCAGGTGACTTTGGTAAAACAGAGATTAAGCTTTCATTATTTGGTCAAATCTTGTGTTTCTTGGCTTAATCCTCTACTAGACTCATTGCTATTGATGCCTTTGAAAGCATTTGAGCTCATTTGAAGTGGAAGGCACCAGATCTGGACTCCCCGCATACTCTGTTTTCTGCACACAAACCAGAGCATTAATTTGCTAATCAGTGATTAATCAGTGCTAATCACTATACTTTGGTGCAATTGAGGGTTCAAATTAACCATTAGGTATCTGATACAGATCCCTATAACTTCAGATTTCAAATCGGAGTTGGTTTGATACTCCAACCATCCCGTACAAATTGGTTACCCTTAATTTAGTGTAATTTCTGGGAAAATTGTGCTGATAAAATTGTGAAAATCATCATTTTGCATTTAACCCTTGGTTAATGCCTGTAAATCTCACTCAAATTCAAGATTATTCACAGCCAGAATTGCATTTGGAATGTGCATGAGAATGAATGCTATACGCATTATGTATTGGGCACATTTTATCAGTGTAAAAATGGGAACAGACACTGCCCTTGTCCAGATTAAGGCAAGAGGTAAGACCTCCCGCATAATTTTGGGTTTGCATTGCATAATGACAAAAGATAAACATAAAAAGCCCAAAGGAACTGTCAGCAAAACATTGAAACATGTTGCTCACATGGAGCAAAATGACCTGACGGACGAGCTCATGGCCCCAGCCATGAAAGAAGAAGAATATCTCTTCCCAAGAAGAGGATCCACACCGAGAAGAAGACCTGAAGGAAGACATGGACACGAGAAGAGAAGCTGCCACAAGAAGAGAAGCTGCCCCAAGAAGACTGAAAGAAGAGACGGACGCGTGGAGAGATGCTGCCACGACAAGAAGACTGAAGAGAAGAGAAGATGTGAGGCTCCAAAGAGCGAGGAGCCATGTGAAAATTTCTGAGAGAGAGAGAGAGAGAGACCCCACAACCCAATGTAACCTGCCCCAATAAAGTAAAACCACCTCTGAGCCACCGATGATGTAGGCCACGTGGTAGATGAATGTGTGAGCACTTTAGTCAAGGTTGCGGGCACTTATAGTAGCCTTGGACACATAGAGAGAGAGAGTGTCAAGGACTATGGAGTTTAGGGACTTGAGGCACTGGTCGCGGACTGTCAAGTAAGAGAGAAACTTGATACAGGGTCCAGGTGTGCTGAGATAACTTGAGGGGAGGAGTAGACACTGGTCGCGGACTACCAAGTAAGGGGAGGCAAACTTGGTATAGGGTCTAGGTGTACTAGGAGTATTCACTTGAGGGGAGGTGTTGAAATATACAAGTGAATAGAGTGTGTGTGGGAACAAGCTCTTGGATAGAGGCTGTAAAAGAGGAGATGTAATTGTGAAAGAACCTGTGAAAAGGTTAGAAGAATCTACTGGGAGAGAATAATGGGTAGCATGAGGGAATTTAGGAGTGTGGAGTTATTCTGGGAGATAATCAAGGAAAAGAGAAGAGGTGGAGAGAATCAGGCAAGAGGTGGAGATATTCAGGGAGTGAATCATGGAGAAATCAAGGGGATTTGATGCTTGATGTAAACACTATAAATTGAGGCATAGCCCTAATGAGAATTTGCTGGTTTTTGAGTATCCATGCCTACATTAATCTATCTGCTAATTATTCACTAATTACATCTTAATCATTTCTTAATCACTTTGTTAATCATGTTGATTCTAGTGTATGATCCACCATAGCTCATCATTATGCTCAAATTTCAACAACTTACAATGATGATTTGCTAGTACTTAACATCTATTTCTTGGTAGCATGCATGAAGTACTATGTTTGCTTAATAAGGTTCAAAGTACTTATGTTATCTTAATAAGGTTCAAAGTAATGTACTTTAATATAAGGAGAGGGGGTGTGTAAATGCTAGAGAAAAAACATAGATATAAGGAAGGGGGTGACATAGTCATTTTTAAAGGTATCCTTATAAGCTTAAATAGGGGGGTGTTATCATCTTATGAGAATCATATATAGGGGGTTTTCTTGAGGTTCATGCACGCAGGTGATGTCCCTCTTTGTTGTTGTGAGTGAATCCCTTGGGATTGACATATGCAACTAGACTTAGTGAAGGGGGATGAAGCCCACGGTTGTGTCAGTAAATCATGCTTGCTTCTAATTCCTTGACCCACCAAAATTGCTACCCATTAAAGAAACATTAGGAAAGAATGCGTTGATCTTGGAAAGGTTCAACAAATGACAGATGAAATTGCTCTCGTCAAATCACACGCATCCATGCAGTTTTATTCAAAGGTCCATTAGATATTGAAAGAAAGAGCATTACATGTTGTAGGCCAAAAGCACAAACTGTAGAAGGGCGGAAATAATTGATTATTGTTGAAAATGAGCACGAGGGAAGCCCGTAGGTGCTTACAAGCATAAGAGATGTTGTTGCAACATGAACTCGTGGTAAGGTAGTAGCTAGCACTGGAGTTGCAATAGGAGGAGGAGGAGGAGAAGCTGGATGTGGAAGAGGTATAAGATCACTAACATTGGCCGGGAATGGATCATCCAGAAAGTTGGAAGATGCATTAGGTGGAGAGGAGTCAATACCAAACAAGCTCTCATCAAACCGAGCATCACGGGAAATGATGATGTCATTAACCACCGGATCCCAGAAGCAGTACCCTTTGGATCTCAGATTGTAGCCTGTGAAGATCATCCTCTTTGACTTTGGTGCAAGTAAGGTCCTCTTCTAATCTGGGACATGCACATAAGCGACACAACCGAAAACTCATAGATGAGAAACAAAAAGCTATGTCGTATAAAAGCCTCCTCTGGAGTCATCCCCTCAACCGCTTTTGTGAGAGAGAAGTTAATGAGATAAACTGAGGTAGCCACAGCTTCACCCTAGAACACAAGAGGGAGACCTGCATGATGCAACAAAGAATGAGCCATCTCTTTTACGGTCCAATTCTTCCATTCCACAACTCCATTTTGCTGAGGAGTGTAAGGAACTATGGTCTATCGGTGAATGCCCTTTGACGCAAGGAGGTTATCAACAATATAAACTCGCTACCATTATTAGTCTGGAGAAAAGAAACTGTACCCCCAGATTGATTTTCCACCATAATTGCAATCCAAGTCTTGAAACTAAAAAAAGCATCTGACTTGCGAGCCAGAAAACATACCCAGAATTTATGAGTGAAATCATCCACAAGAAGAAGAAAATATCGAGCCCCTCTAACAGATTCAACCTCCATGGATCCAACAAGATCTACATGTATAAGCTCCAGTCTTTGGGTTGCTCGATGAGTGGCCTTCTCTAGAAACGCATCTCGATGATGCTTGCCCAGCATGCAGGATGAGAAAATGTGTGAAAGAGACGTGAGCTAAGGTAGTCCACTCACAACCTAAGAATGGAACTTCTGTAAGGCATCAATGGGGACATGACCGAAGTGAGAATGCCACAAAGAAGTATCTGCCTAAAACCAAACTTTAAGCCATGAAGGGGGAGAAAGCTGATGAATATGTGAGTTAGTGTGAGGGATTTGGGAAGAAAAGTTTGTGATCTTGTAGAGACACCCTTCATGGACTCCATTGGCAAACAACCGAGAGAATCTTCCTGTTGATCACTTCAATGACCTCATCATCAAAGTACACACCAAGTCCCTTTGAGAAGCTTTATACAGAAAATAGATTTTTGGAAATCCGTGGAACATGTAAAACATCATGTAAGGTGGCAGAGGAACCCAAAGAAACATTACCAACACCGGTGTGACAGGAAGTGAAGAGTTGTCGCCGATACGAACTGAAGAAGAGAGAGTCTAGTAGTCCTCCAAGATATGGGGTTGATTGGTCATGTGGGCAGAAGCACCACTATCTGGAGAAGTCATCTTGCTGTGATCACAAGGAGTGAATCTTGTGAAGAAGTAGATGAATCTGTGATGACTGCCATGTATGCAACTTTGGCAGATCCCTCCTCTAAAACTTTGTCCTTGCCCTTGTCTTTGGTGTTGTCCTTGTCAGATGCTTTGGAAGCATCCTGGGCCTTATACGTGGCTTTGGCTGCTCGAGAGTCATCATGACGAGCAAAGCAGCGAGCCTCAGTGTGACCTGTCCTGCCACAATAATCACATTCATTACTTTTGTCCTTGGACTCCTTTGAATCCTGCTTACCCTTGCCTTTGCCTTTGTTTTTGTTGTTGTTGTTGGAGGTCCCTTTTCCACCTTTGCCTTTGCCCTTGTCAGAGGCAACAAAAGTAGACTCCGACTTGCCTTTTTCTTGAAGCATGCACTTCTTGTGGAGATAACTCATGACTTCCTCAAAAGGGGGGAGAGGATCATCGAAATAAATATTATCCTTAAAAGAATCAAAGGAAGGAGGCAATTTACCAAGAAGTTTATGGATGTGTTGATGGTGCTTCCATACTCCTCAAGCTATAGCTTGAGGACGGGTGAACTCTCCAATCTTCTTAATCAAGTTATCTGACTCATTGATTGTAAGCTTCTCCAAATCTGACTCCAATTTAGCAATCTTCATAGTCAAAACTCTCCCATACCTCCTCTGGATCTTTGTCCACATCTGATTAGCATTACTACGGCTAGAGACAAATTGTGCCTGTATAAATGTATTCATGCAATGGATGATGATAAGATGAGCCTGAGCATCCAATATGCTTCTCAAAGTAGGGTCCACTAAGTTAGGTGTGGAGATAGCCATCCACACACCGGCTCCTTCCAGCAATAACTGAGTGTAGAAAGACCATGTATGATAGTTGGTTGCTGTAAGCTTCATGGAGTCACTAATTGGGGAGGATTGTAGGATGGTATATGGGTAGGGGTGGGAGCAAGACTTGGATGAGAGAAACTCAAAGAAGAAAGATTGGGAAGAGGAACCACCTGGAGAGCGGGAGAAGGGGATCCAGCAATGAAGGAGTTGGAGTATCGGGAGAAGGAGAAGCACTAGAGAAATCTACTGAAGCCATGTCCTCTGACAAGAAACCTTCTCTGAAGAAAGAGGGCTGTAAAAAAACAGCAAATAGCCTCCTCTAGATGTGCACATAAATAGGAGAGGAAGAAGAAAGGGAGGGAGGGTGGGAAAAGAGAAATAGAGAAAACAAATCTCTATGGAACCCTGTCCTCAACACCTAGAAGAGAGCTTCAACCTCCAACAGCAAAAACGCAGCAGTACAGATGCAAAAAAACACAACACAATGATGAAGCCTTTGCTCCAATTAGAAAAATGCAACAGTTTCTTACTTGTAGATCAACATTTGGCTTTGACACCATGAAAGAAAGAGCATCACATGTATGCCAAAAGCACAAACTGTAGAAGGCTGGAAACAGTTGATTATTGCTAAAATTGAGCACGAGGGAAGACCGTAGGTGCTTACAAGCATAAGAGACTATTGCTAGCCAATCACCTCTAGCAGATATGCAAGAATGAGATGAAAGTGAGGGGAAGGGTGACAACCCTTATATATCCCTCCAGAGAGCTGGTTGGCCACAGCTGTAGAGCAGGCCGACAGTTGTCCAATAGTATAAAATGCTATAAAATGCCTAAAAAATGGTAGAAAATGCCTAAATAATATCTGCTAAATATACCAATGCAGGGTCTCATAAAATGACGAGTACAAGCATGAAAAAAAAGGTGATGTAGACCGCTGGAGATGATATATTCCAACAGATATTATATAATATTGTGAAGGTTTATGTTGTACATGTGAACTAGCATGCTTGTTGCTTTGTGATGCCCTCATCCTATTTTTCTTTGTGATGCCCTACTCCTATTTTTCTTTGTGATGCCCTACTCCTATTTTTCTTTTTTGTGGAAGATGGATCCAAGTTTTCTAATCCTTTGTGGTGAGTAGGATTTCCTGGCTTGTAAATCTCCTTAGAGCATGGTGAGGGGTGTAGGGGTTTAGGGAGGGTTCACTTTGCACAAAAAAGTGTTGATAGTAGAGAACTCAACGGGCGGAGCTTTGGATGGGCAATATTGCATGTTCATGCATTTGATGCTCGCCCATTCAAGAGAACATGTGAATGCACTCCGGATTGTTGCCCATTTGTATAATGATGATGATGATCATCGTACACATTGATTGCCCGCCCATTTGTTAAATATGCATATATACATATACATATACATAATGCATAATGTGCTGCATATCTCCATTGGCTTAGCTTAAATGTGCTGGTTAATTGGGTGAATAACCAATCACATTAGAGAGAGAGAGAGAGAGAGAGAGAGAGAGAGAGAGATGGAGATGCTTCTTTCCCATGATGCCGTAGCATTCTACACAGAAAGTCTGTGTTTTCCGCCACCACACTACTCGTGTTTTGGCCGGACAAAACTCACAAGACATTACTGCGTGAAGACTCCTTCAGCAGGCCTTCTGGACTGCCCTCCGACACTCACCAAGCGCAGGTGCCATCGTTTGAACTTTGTATTCATGAACGCGTAGCTATGCAAAATCATACTTTTGGGTTTATTTATTTCAATAACATTTTGACTCCATAAATCCCGTTTTTCCCCCTCTTCTTTCGCACATTCGTACCTGATTTTTTTTTCTTTGTTTAGGAGAATTCGGAGAATTCTTTTTTTTTTTTGTTTGGCGGGGGGTGGGGGGAAGAGACAATGGTGCAGTTTTTTAAAACTGAAGATTCATTTGTGACACTGTCTGTATCTCTTTCTCTCTTTATATATGTGTGCTCGGGTAATCTATATGTGTGTATACGCCATATATATATTTTAGATGAATTTGAACTTGATGGGCATTTAATGCATGAAAAAATGTTTGTGTGTGCATGTATATGTGTATGTATGTAGGTATATAGGTATACCAAGTACAGGGTATTTGCAATCCTTATAAATGGAGATGTTTATGGGGTTATGTACATACGATGAAACCAGATATAGTCTGTTTGCAAGGTCTTCCGATGAGCGGCAAAGGATTTGGAATTTCTTAAATTCCTATCCTTGGTTATTAAATGCTTTTGTTTGTGGAGATTTCAATAACTCTCCACGAAGGGAGGATAATACAGCTGGCTTTTCTCATATGTTACATGTTGAGCGTCAGGCTTGGGACAATTTCATTTTGCAAACAGACGCCTCTGATCGCCAAGTAAAGAGTTGAAACAGAGAAGATCTTTGGTTTGCACTCCTAAAATGCATGGTAGATTAAATATACTCGATCTGCATTATCATCTTTTGGCAAGAAAAGCCACCATGATTCCCACTTTCTTTCAACTTCGGCAGCCGTGGGCCATAATGCTTGCAGGCATGTGTGCTTTCATCAAAACTACAGCTTATGGCAATTGGCACATTTCTCACTGGGAAGCAGTGATTAGTAAATTTGAAGGAAAAATTCCGGGATGCCCTTTTGTGATAGAATGTGCAGTGGAAGAAGGGAAAGTGGAAATACAGGAGAGAGAGAGTGAGAGAGAGAGATGGAGAGGAAACACAGGTGAGAACTTGCTCTCAATATCATCATCCAAAGGAATACATGTCCCAAGCAAGAGGGGAGAAGGCCTCGTATGTGAGGGACTGTAGCAAATAATGCTAAGCAATGAAAAAGGAGTGAGGGTATGCCGGCTATATATATGCCCAGAAGTAGGCAGCCAACCAGCTCACGACTAGGGAAAAAACCTCTACGACTAGGATAAAAAGTGCCCAAGACTCCATAAAATGGAGATAAAATATAGGTAAAATAAGTGAGGGTTGACCAGTCCCTCTAGCTAACATGGTTAGTCTTAGAGACTAAAATAGGACACCAAACAGGAAGCCAGCAACGAGGAGATGATGTCTAACACCCCCTCTTAGCACCGGATGTTGAGTGAACTCCAAGAAGCCAGAGACGCCGTCCTTGATCAAAGATAAAAGACTGCAGACACAGGTACCAAGAAAGCTCCACAAGCAATCTCCTCAGCAACTCAGCGACAAAAGCAATAGAACAAGCTGCCAGGTACACCGCTCCTCTGGAAGAAAATAATCATGAAGGTTGCGACGTGCTGCTCCAAATAATGGTTCCAAACCCAAGTGTAAGAACACTCCCCGAAGTCGAATGTCGTGTTTTTAGCCTGGAGAAGGTATGAAAAACCTCAAAACCAACCAAGATCAAATCCTGTAGATAATCAATCCTGGGAGAAGCAAACTGCTCCTCACCGGAACCCTCAAAAGAAATAGAGTCAATCTGCTTCAACTCTGTACCAAGAGTAGCCAAATGTTTTACAAAAGCATCCTTTGAAAAGGTTGGTATCGCAAGATGTAAAGACTCTGTAGAAAAGATGGGGTTCATATGCCCAAATTTTGTACCATGAGTTGCCCAATGCTGTACATAAGCACACTCCACTGAGGTGGGCATCGCCAAATGAAAGGACTCCACATCCCCCTCTGAAAAAAAATGTCGTCAGACTGATACAAGCCCAACCTGATTCTGATCCAAAGCCAAAAAACTCTGGAAGTACCACTGTCCCCCAGGCACGGTTAGCAACCACAGATCCAAAGCATCCCACCGGGTCCAAAAGTCCATCCTCCAAAACAACAAACCTGCACATTGCATCAAATTGGCAGAGGGAGGGGCATCCTCAGAACCATCACAAAGAGAGGCAGAGGTAGACTCCTCACTATGAGGAAGGGAAGCAGGAATATAAACTGCAGTGGTAACAAAGTCCTCAAGAGCATCAGTGAGAGCAGAAGATTGTTTCATAAGTAGAATTAGATCCCAAGAATCAGCAACAAACAAGTGATCCATGTGAAAGGATCACACCTCACAGGCAAAACACCCTCCTTTCTCTGCAAACACTACAAAGAACACAGGCTCGGACAAAATAAACTCTGTTTAGGATCTCTGAAAAGATCACTACTCTCCTCCAAAAATTTGTAAACGCCTATCACAAAAGAAAGTCTCCGCAGATACAAACAGCTCCCGAAACTGATCCTCAAGTGAAGTAGCTGGAGATGGGCCCCCTTTGAGTGTAGAAAACTCCTATGGGAAGCAAAACACAACCAAAAACTGCTATCTAGCAAAAAAACAGCACTACACCACCAACAGAAGGCAAGGAATATGAAGAAACTGGGTAACTTTGTAGGCCAGGAACAAAACACAGGTATAGATGCTCCAAAATCAGCAAAACGCTGATTGAAATCAGAAATTCAGTGCCCTCCTCAAGTACCAAACTGCCTCCAAAGCCACAATCCACACAAAACCCCCTCTGCAAGTGATTTGTGTCCACTGTAGAAGAAAACGCAGCCAAACAAGGGCTACAAACCTGAAAATCCAGGCCAAGCAGTGTCCACACCTCCTATGAGGAAAAACGCTGAAGAGAAGGTACCTTCAGGTCCAACGGGAGGAGCCCAGGTGAAGGTCGAGCTACCAGCAGAAACAACTCAGAAAAACGCAGCAACCATGGCTGCAAATCTGAAAATGCAGAAGTGTTTGGGGCAGGAGATAGGGCAAATTCTGGAAAAGCAGGAGAGATATGGTACCATCAAGTCCTCATATCAGCAAACAGAAATAGCAAACTTGCTGCTGTCCTGCATAGAACAGGCGGCTCACACTACAAGGGGGTAGATGCTGAAAAACGCTGCAATCTGCTATAGAAAACACCTGTAGAAAAAACGCAGCACTCTAGGTGCTGCAGCCCTGAAAATAGAGTAGAAAATAGGTGAGGGGGGAGTCTCCGGAGGTCAAACCGGCTATGGATGACCACGGGCTACAATGGAGAAGCGCTTGAAAGAGGCAGGCGACCAACAACAACTTGAGAGAAAAAAATGCAAATTTGTCCACCTTGCTGAAAACGCAAAAACGCAGGAGGGAGCATCCAACACTGTTCTTCATCGGCGCTCTGATACCATGATAGATGTGCAGTGGAAGAAGGGAAAGTGGAAACATAGGAGAGAGAGTGAGAGAGAGAGATGGAGAGGAAACACAGGTGAGAACCTGCTCTCAATATCATCATCCAAAGGAATACATGTCCCGAGCAAGAGGGGAGAAGGCCTCGTATGTGAGGGACTGCAGCAAATAATGCTAAACAATGACAAAGGAGTGAGGGTATGCTGGCTATATATATGCCCACAAGTAGGCAGCCGACCAGCTCACGACTATATATATGCCCAGAAGTAGGCAGCGGACCAGTTCACGACTAGGGAAAAAACCTCCACGACTAGGATAAAAAGTGCCCAAGACTCCATAAAATGGGGATAAAATATGGGTAAAATAAGTGAGGGATGACCAGCCCCTCTAGCTAACACGGTCAGCCCTAGAGGCTAAAATAGGACACCAAACAGGAAGCGAGCAACAAGGAGATGATGTCTAACATTATGCATCTTCTCTTCTTTGTGGTTGGAAATTAGCTCTGTCTTTTGTTCACTAGCATGGAAGAAATGTGCTGACTGGGAATTCTTTTTGATTGGCAAGCATCCTGTAGCATGTGCCGAGCTAGGACCGTGTGAAACAATGAAGCCTTTCTTTAAACCTGAGTTTAGTAAGTCTTTAGTAATCCTTTAAAACAGCATACATGAATCTGAAAGAGATGTAGTAGAGATGACACGAGATGGGGTCCCGAATTACCCACTGAAGCCCCCCCCCCCCCCCCCCCCCCCTACGAGCAGGACTATTTGCTTTATTTCTTCATTTGGAGAAGTGTATACAAGCTGAATTGAGTCCACAAGACTGAGCGGACAAACTGACTGACTGACCGCCAAACGCAAGGACAAAGCGACCAAAGGCTGGGCAGAACTGTGCATAAGCTTTAGGCGACTTTGAAGCTATCTTCGAGAGAAATACACCGGCCCGAGACTGAGGGAAGGTGTGCTGAATACTCCTGAAGAGATTAAGCTTCTTTGCCTTGGGCTGAGAGCACAAGTAGGGCTGTAAGTATGCACAAGCAAGAGCCTAGGCACACATGCTTGACTTCTTATGCTTTGGTTTATATCTGATGAATTATGGACTGAACTGAACTGAACCTGTCTTTTTAGATGCTTCAGGTGCCCAGTCGGCTGCCCTTAAAGCCTGTTGGTTGGTAGAAAATTTCCGTGATTGACATTAAATGTCAGTTGGCTGTAGCAAATATTTCATGACTAACATTTTATGCTAGTCGGCTGCCTTTATCAGGTCAAGTGGCTGCCAGTCTTGGTTGACTGGGCCCAAGACCTCACGGGGTCTGGCCTGTGAGGCCTTCCTAGTCTATTAATACTTTAAGAGACATGACTTAGATCGAATACAAGACCTAAAGACAATTATAACTCAAAGGAGAATTCTTCTTAATAATCCGAAAAGGACCATAGTAACGTGTTCGTAACTTTGGAAAAACTGATTTCACTGTTTTATATCAATGAGGAGCCACGAATAAAAGAACCATATTACCTTCTTTGAATTCATCATGTCGGCGACGTTGGTTAGTTGCTTGTTGACCTTGATCCTGAACTCGAATCATTTGATCTCAAACTTGAAGAAGAACATCTTGCATTTCTTGAACTAATTGATCCGCTTATGCCACCTTGTGTTGAAGATCAAAGTTCGATGGCACAATTGGTGTATGACCATAAGTGGCTTGAAAAGGACTCATGTCTATTGTTGTGTGATGAGAATTATTGTAAGCAAATTCCATCAATGGTAGATAATCTTCCCAAGATGCGAGGCGAGACTGAATATAATGTCTGAGCACCTTGTCGTGCATTCATAACTGGTTGAGTGAAGATATACTTCAAGGAATGATGATCTGCCACATAACACTTCAATAAATCCAACACAACAGAATTTGCAGCCTCACTTTGACCATCGGTTTGGGGGTGATAAGTAGATGAGAACTCAAGCTTAGTGCCCATGTTATCAAATAAAGCCCTCCAAAAGAGGCTCGTAGTCCTTGGATCTCTATCCCCAACAATGGACTTAGGCATACCATGATGCTTGAATATGTGAGCAATGAAAAGCTTCACCATATGATCAACTTTAATGGTTTTCTTGACGGGCAAGAAGTGAGCTTGCCTGCTAAATGTAACACGCGGAAGCTCTGGGTAGTCTTCTTTCAGCCCTAAACACTCTTGAAAACCTTCTGATGCAAAACGCACCATCTGATGCAAAAACGCAGGTAGAGAGAGAGTAGAGAGAGAGAGTGAGAAGTGCTGGAATTTCAGTATATACTATGTACAAAAAAGGTACAGATCTTTGCAGCCATGGGCTGCCTTCATAAAAAGGTTCCTAACCCTAAATTCTGTCCCCTATGGGACCTCTAAGTGACCCACACCCCTAGTGGGTGGAATGCTTACAATGATGAGTACTAGAGCCTTTTTATATGGGCCTTGGACAATGTAGGAGCTGGCCGACTGCTGGTCGGCCAGTTCTGAATTCATAAAATGATATTTAACTTGCCGACTTGGTCCTCCTCTTGGATATTGATGCGCATGCTGCTGCCCGACTCTGGTCTCATGTCCACGCATCCTGTAGCGCTTGCAGCCAGCACACCTCTATCACTGTATCCTCCTTCATGCAGCCGACAGGCCTTTCTGGCAGCCGACAGCCTCTTTAGGTTCTTCTCCAAGCCTTGCTTCAGTCTACACTGCCACCCATGTTCTGTGCTCTAGCATCCTAGTTCTACCTATCTTCTACTGGTTCATGGTCTTTATCTGCTTGCCTCTTCTGGATCTAGCCCTAGAAATGTCCATGGCATCTGTGATGCACATGACATCCCCCTCTGCTAAACTTGATGACGGGAATCCAACCTGCTCTTGGATGACTGTCATCATCCCAATCCTGTTCCGAAGTCCCTCTGTCATCATCCATCCCTGGCAAACCTTTTTCTCTGAAAATCCGATCTGTTCTCCAAACCACTCTGTCTCTGATGAAGATCTATGCATCTGGTCTTCCTCTAGTCCACAATCCATTCCTGCCCTGACTCTGAACACCGTCTTGGTCTTCTTTCCTGGAACTGAGTCTGGCACTCTCACATCACCCTTGGAGGATCAACCTCCCTTGGGACCGTTCCCTTAGAACCTATCTGGCTCACGGAACTGCCATCCCCATCTGGCACTGTGGAACACCACCAACAAACCTCCTGGGAATTCTTCCCGCTTCTGTGCTCCTCGCCTTGGGCTTCGACTCCGTGTACTTTCCTGTACCTTGGACCTGTACACCATCATTTGGGACTGAATCAGTGTTTAGCTTTGCTGAGCCTGATGCTCTGATACCAATGTAACACGCGGAAGCTCTGGGTAGTCTTCTTTCAGCCCTAAACACTCTTGAAAACCTTCTGATGCAAAACGCACCATCTGATGCAAAAACGCAGGTAGAGAGAGAGTAGAGAGAGAGAGTGAGAAGTGCTGGAATTTCAGTATATACTATGTACAAAAAAGGTACAGATCTTTGCAGCCATGGGCTGCCTTCATAAAAAGGTTCCTAACCCTAAATTCTGTCCCCTATGGGACCTCTAAGTGACCCACACCCCTAGTGGGTGGAATGCTTACAATGATGAGTACTAGAGCCTTTTTATATGGGCCTTGGACAATGTAGGAGCTGGCCGACTGCTGGTCGGCCAGTTCTGAATTCATAAAATGATATTTAACTTGCCGACTTGGTCCTCCTCTTGGATATTGATGCGCATGCTGCTGCCCGACTCTGGTCTCATGTCCACGCATCCTGTAGCGCTTGCAGCCAGCACACCTCTATCACTGTATCCTCCTTCATGCAGCCGACAGCCTCTTTAGGTTCTTCTCCAAGCCTTGCTTCAGTCTACACTGCCACCCATGTTCTGTGCTCTAGCATCCTAGTTCTACCTATCTTCTACTGGTTCATGGTCTTTATCTGCTTGCCTCTTCTGGATCTAGCCCTAGAAATGTCCATGGCATCTGTGATGCACATGACACTAAACCTGTCAACTATGGTCCAAATAGCATCATTCCCATGCTGGGATCTAGGCAAATCCATAATGAAGTCCATAGTAATGCTTTCCCATGGCTGCGAGGGAATAGGCAATGGTTGAAGCAAACCGGGAGGCTTTTGCCTATCAAATTTCACCTTTCAACAAGTAATACATGCGCGTACAATGTCTTTACGCATGCTTGGCCAAAAGAAATATCTTTCTATCATGCGTGTGGTGGGTAAAATACCTCTATGACCAGCATAAGGTGGGGCGTGACATTCCTCCATAACCTTTGGACGCATATCCTTCACCACACATAGTCAATTATCCTTCATAAGTTACCCCTCTTTGATCACACATCAATCAAATCAGTCCATATATGGGAAAAATCAGCATTCAAATGATACAAATCACGCATGGTAGATAAGTCCCCATGAGAGGCCAATGAGACTGCAGCTATATAAGGCTTCCTGGACAAAGCATCTGCCACTAGATTCTTCTTTCCCGGAGTGTGTATAATCTGAAAATGAAACATGGAAAGAAAGTTTGCCATTCTCATTTGCTTCTTCGAGAGCTTTGTTTGAGATAGAAAATATCTCAAGCTTTGGTGATCTGTCTTGACTACAAATTCAGCCCCAAGAAGATAATGTTTCCATATTTTTAAGGCATGCATTACAGCCAAGAGCTCTTTTTCATAAATGTCTAGATGGATCTCGGCATCATGCAATTGACGGCTCTTATAAGCAATTGCATGACCCTTTTGATTTAAGACAGCTCCTATACAATTCCCACATGCATCACATTCTACTGTGAATGGCTTTTGCGAGTCGCGAACAATCAAAACGGGTCCACAAATGATAGCATTTTTGAGTTGTAAGAAGGCATCTTGCTCATTCGAAGTCCATTGGAAAGTGGCTTTCTTCTTTGTAAGATCATGTAATGGGGAGGCAATCTTGGCGAAATGCCTTATGAATCGTCTATAGTAGGAACACAACCCAAGAAAGCTACACACTTGATTTACAATTTGCAACTCTGGCCAATTCCGAATGGTTTCAATCTTAGCAAGATCCATTTATACACCCTCTTTGGAGACAATGTGTCCCAAATAGTGTATCTTTGAGAGGAAGAACTCACTTTTCTTAGCATTTATGAAGAGTTCATACTTTCGCAACTCTTCAAACACTGTAGCCTAATGAGTCTTATGCTCCTCCTTATTCTTGGAGAAAACCAAGATATCATCAAAGAATATGTCACCATTTGGCCACCCAATTGGTCCACCCGCGCTTTCTCATCATGTATGTACTTTGGATTGGTGTCCATGGCAGTTGTATATGTCGGGGATTGATGCCACTCATGTGATACTGTGGACTTGGCTTTCCGTTGGGACTTGTGCCTCTGTGTACATGCCCGGAAATGCCTGGTGGATTGGTGTTCCATTGGGTCTGGTACTTCGTGTACTTGCCTGGAGCACGTCTATTTTGGTATAGTCTCATGAAAGGGGATTGTCCATACCAATGTAACTTGGTTGAACACAATGCTAATCAATACGCTTAAATACACTAAGATTTGATGGACACATGCTCAATACAAGAAGTAATTTGCTGAATTGTGTCATGGGCATTTCTGACCAGATTTCCATACCAATGCATATGAATATAGTATTGCAAACAAGTGGTGGTCGATGTAGACTTGCAACTCACACTACCCTCTCAAGTGCCCATGTTACCTACCATCTGCTCTCTATTGTTCCACCAACACATGGTAGCAACAATTTGCAAGAGAGCACGTAGCACAAGAGACTTCCATATTTAAGCATAAAAGCTTAGCAATTGCAAGTAGAGTCGATGACAGCGGAAGTCTTCGTGATGGAAGTCCTTGGAGTGATGAGATCTTCAATTTGTCGCATTTCTTCGCGACAAAAGTCTTCAAGAGGGGAATGATGTCAGTGATTCTATGTATGTGGTACGGTACCGGATACTAGATCATCGTGTAGACAGTTAGGGTTTGCTTTTAGGAATAGGGGCCAGCCCATAGGGCTACCCCAAGTCTTAGTGTGGGCATGGGGATGGTGTGAAATCACCCCCATGAGGGCTAGGAAGGCCTTGGCTGAACCCACCAGCCATGGAGAGGCTGTAGGACAGACCTAGGGGCATGCTAGGGGCAGCCGACAGCACATCTAGTGTTTGATGGCTGTAGGGCAAGTGTGGGGCAGCCCACACAAGCTGCCCAGCCCTCAAAATAGAGGGAATTCAATGCCCAGCCCCTAGAGAATCAGGCGCCTAGTGCCTGCCAGCCAAGGGAAAAGATGCGCAACAGTTTATGGATTTTATGTGAATTATCCAGCATTTAATGCTGATTTATAGTCGTGGGCAAAAAGTGAATTGGCCGCCTGGATAAGAGCTGGCCGACTCCTGTTTATGAGAAGTATAATTAGGAGAGCCACAATCCCATTGTGTTATCTCACAATTCACCAAGTGCTCAAGCAAAATTCGGCTAGGACAGCCAAGAAGTTGCTAAATCAAAGCTGTGGAGGACTACAGGTCAAGGGGAGAGATTTCTCAGCCAAGAAAGGTCAAGATTCTGTATTTTCTTTTCAGATTTACATCATTCTAATAAAGCAAATACACCATCCGTGGTGGGGGGCCCTACAGAGGGTATTTGGGACCCAATACTGTGTCCTCTCCCTCTCTCCCTCTCTCTCTATTTTCTGCACATCTTGAGTTTTGTGCGTTAATTCCGTCACGAAAAGAGTGCTGATTTCTGAGCATTGAAGTTACCGATCTTCTCCGAAGCTTCCGCATGTTACAGTGGTATCAGAGCCTACTTCAAGTGCAAAGATTCAGCAAAGAAACCAGAATTTTTTCTCGCTTGTGTGGTTGGTTTTTAGATGCCGGTGGACTACCCCTTTCGGAGTGACTCCTGTCCCTCAAAGGACGGTTGGTTTTCAGCCTTCGGACGTCTCCCACACACACAATGGATGGTCAGATTGCGCTCCAGAAAGGAAGTGCGTTTTTCTGCTATGGCGAGCTTCGACGACGAGAGAGACCAAGAACCATGGGACCAGAGTGCACCAGGCAGCCCAGCTAGGGCACCGGGCTTGAGTGTTGCAGAGATGTCCCACCAGATGATGCAAGCAATCGCAGACTAGACAAGTTGGAAGAGAAGAAGGCGCAGATTGAGGCTCTAGAAGAACGTACCCGTTCTCCAGCGTCGCGTTTTCCATCTCCTCCTCCCTCTTCTTCCGTATCCCAGATTCCAGATCCTCGACACAGGGACCCTCTCGCGGGGTCACGACTGCAGTCGCGAGCTCTTTGCTTGAGTTGTAGATGCGTGCATCGGAGATCCGACAACGAGAAGATGAAGCCATGCGACACGTGGAGCACGAGCGTTACCTAGCAGCTTTGGACGCCAGATTGACACCAGCGACGCCCACGACTTATTTTCCTGAGAAAATGAACTTCAGTAAGTATAATGGTAAACTTGATCCCACAACTCTCTATTCATGGTTGCATCAGTTTGAAGCTTACTTTGCCGCCGTTAGAAAGACAGATACTGACAGAGTGATCTTAGCCCGTTGGTACTTGGAAGGTGAGGCCATTCCTTGGTGGACTCAGTGGACTCATGCCCACACCAGATTAGGTATGGCAGCTTATGTATGGGACGAGTTTGTCCGCGACCTTAAGCAGCGGTTTCTACCGCCCCACTACCTTGAGCGACTCGAAGACGAGTTCAGGGGAGCGCGTCAAAAGGCGCAACCAGTCCTTCAGTTTGCCAATAGAATTTCAACTTAAAGTTTGCAGTTAGGCTTATCTGATTCGGACAAGAAAGGGCAGTTTTTGTATGGCCTTGATATGCAAATCCAATGGGAGGTGCGTATGTTTAGGCCAGCCACCTTTGAAGATGCACTCTTGCTTGCGCGGAGTGCAGAAATGAAGCATAATGGTGGCAAGCCCAAGACTTCCTAGCTGGCTTCTCCCAAGGCTACTGCCTCGGGAGGCAAAGGCCAGAACCAGGCGGGGTCTTCCCGAGGATAGAGCCCGGGAGTCTCTGGCTCCAAGAACTCGAACAATGCGTCTAAGCTTACTCCAGACCAAAAAGCGGAGGCAGGCAAGACAGGTGGCAAGGTGAGTGCTGAGGAGCTTTCTCAGTACAAGAAGGAGGGTAGATGTTTCTTTTGTCATACAAAAGGACATACTTCTCGGGACTGTCCTAAGAAGCCTCCAAAGCCCGCCGCTACTGCCACACAGACCCCAGTGGCTGCTCCTAGTTCTTCAAACCCCGGTGCTTCAGTTGGAGCAATTATTAGCTGGGAGCTCGAAGATAAGCAGAAGGGCGCCCATGACCAGGAGTATGAGTGCAACGAATTGCTCAAGGCCTTATGAGTGCAATGAATTGCTCAAGTCCTTTGGCTACATAGGTGGCCAGAGAGTCGTTGTCTTGTTTGATAGCAGCAGCACGGAGGATGTGGTCATGGAATAGGCCGCTAGGCGTACCCGTTTCGTCCTGACTTCGGTGGACAAACAAGTTGAGGGTTTTAGCACAGGCATGACAACGAGCGTCAAATATGAAGCTCTAGGTGCTAAATTAGTTATTCAGGGCATAGAATTTGTGCGTGATTTTATGGTTGCCTCCCTTGTAGGAGCAGACATAATTTTGGGCATTCAGTGGTTTCACAAGTTTCTTCTTGATGTCAAGTGGGACAAGTATACGTTCCAGATCCATCGGAATGTGTCAAACGCCCCAATGACCATTAAGTGTGAGCCAGGAATTCTGAACTTTCTGCGCATAAGCCACTTGCAGGCTAAGCGAGCAGTCAGGAAAGGCGCACATTGTGCGATGATATACATCCAAATAACCTAGACGGTGGTCAGTGCTTCCGAGAAGTACTCGGCTCTCCATAAAAAGTTCTAGAAGATTTTTCTTCAGGACAGTCTCCCTCCCTAGCTCTCCCTGTCTAGATCGGAGGACCACAAGATTGACCTCCTCCCAGGCTCGAAACCCCCGACCAAGTTTTCGTATCGCCTTTCCAAGGCAATGGAATCGGAGTTGGACCGCCAACTCCAAGAATTGTTGCAATTTGGCTTCATCCGTCCCAGCGTGTCGCCTTTTGCAGCACCGATCTTATTTGTCAAGAAGAAAGATGGGTCTTCTCAATTGTGTGTCGATTATCGTGCACTCAATAAGGTGACTATCAAGAGTAGATTCCCGATGCCTCGAATAGATTATATTCTCAAGAGGCTAAATGGAGCAAAGATGTTCTCAAAACTTGATTTAAAGAGTGGGTACCACCAGGTGAGGATCGTGGAGGGGAACATCCCCAAGAGAGTCTTCCGTATGGAACGGGCCCACTATGAATTTGTGGTCATGCCATTTGGCTTGACGAACGTCCCAGCTACATTTAACCGCATGATGATGCGTGTGTTCCGGGATTTGATTGGAAAGTGTGTGTTCATATTTTTGGACGACATACTGGTATTTTTAGGTATGGTTGAGCAGCATGACATTGATGTGGAGAAAGTTCTTAAGTTGCTGGAAAGCAACGAGCTCTACGTCAATGAGAAGAAGTCGGAATTTTATCTGTTCCAGGTGCATTACTTGGAATACATAATTAGTGCCGAAGGCATTTGACTTGATCCGGCTAAAGTTGTCGAGATTGTCAATTGGGAAATACCTCAGACAGCCTATGACATCAGATCCTTTGTAAGTATATGCCAGGCGTACTCCACCCACATTGACAAGTTTTTTGACCTCTCGGCAGATCTCACCGATCTGCTAAAGGGTGTGAAGACAAGAAGGCAATCTGCCTCGTGGGACGAGCCATTTCAGGTGATCACCGATGCGAGTAATATTGCAATTGGCAGTGTGTTACAACAGAATGGTCATCCAATAGCTTACATGTCTCGTAAGTTACTGCTCGCAGAGAAAAATTACTCAGTCTACGATCGTGAACTCCTAGCAGTTATATAGGCCTTGAAACATTGGAAACATTTTCTTTATGGCCATGACTTTGAGGTTCGCACTGACCATCAGGCATTACGCTGGATTCAGACAATGCCAAGTGCACAGTGGAGTGATCGACAACACCGCTGGAGCCGATATTCCAGCAATTCGGTGGAATGATTGAGTACCTTCCAGGAAAGGCCAATCCAGTGGCCGATGCTTTGAGCAGGAAGGGACAGGTAACTTCGATTCAGACCACTGGACTCGATCTTGTTGGTACAGGACTAGATGACATGAAGCACACGTATGCGGATTTCGAGGAATTGGGTACATAGTGGGAACAGGCATTGGATGCCACAGGACCATGTCACTTTCTGATACGCGATGGTTGGCTTTTCTACGAAGGCCGGCTATGTGTCATGAGGTCGTTCAAGGCAGCTCTTCTCCATGATGCCCATGACGCGATTACTGGTGGTCATAATTCCTGAGGGTTCTTTCCAAGATATTTCAATGGACTTTGTCACGAATCTGCCTCCCAGTCCAAGTAAGCGTAATACGCAGTGCTTAACTATTGTTGATAGATTTAGCGAATTTGTTATGCTTATTCCTTGCAGGGTCAATGTGACCGCCGAGGATGTTGCCCAGTTGTTCATTCGGCATTGGTACCCGATTGGCGGGATTCCTAGGACCATAGTGTCAGACCGCGATGCCAAGTTTACCACTCATTTTTGGAGGGCATTGTTTGATAACTTTGGTACTAAATTGAATTTTTCCAGTGCATTCCACCCATAGACGGACGGCCAGACAGAGATATACAACCACTTGGCCTTTGATGTGATGAAGTGATATGTCCACGATCAGCGAGGTAAGTGGAAATCTTATTTGCCTTTAGCTCAAGCTGTTTTGAATGATTCTTTTTCTTCAGCTATTGGCAGGACTCCATATGAGGCAGCGTTTGGAAGACCTTTCCAGTCGTTGTTGACCAGGACCTCGTCTTCATTACTTGAAGTGAACAGAGTGACAGAGTCTTACCAGGAGATTTTAGAGTCAGTAAAAGACAGATTGGCTATAGCGCACGAGGCCTACACTCGACAGGCCAATAAAGACCGAAGGGATATGAAGTTTTCGGAAGGGGATTGGGTTTATCTTCGGATTATGAAGCAAAGGTTGAAGCGATTGCCAAAGTTGTCTTTCAGGAGCTTCAGACCTTTTCCCATGAGGAAGAAGATTAATGAGGTGTCTACGCAGTTAAAGTTACCTCGGAGTTGGACTATGCATGATGTGTTTCACGTCAGCTGGTTAAAGCCATATGCAGGTCCAATCCCCTTAGAAGTCAAAGACGAGGCGGAACCAGATATTGTTGAATATAGAAGTTATGGTTCCAGAACAGGTCCTTTTGCACCGTTTCAAGCATGGCTCAGGCCGAAGACAAAGACAGTTCCTTACAAAGTTTCAGGACCGAGGGACCCATAAAGCGGTATGGCTTGACAAAGAGTTTTTCGAAGACTATCCGGCGTTATTGACGAATTATTTGGAGGCTATGCAGCCTCCGTCAATAACGCTGGATAAAGAGTTTTTCGAAGACTATCCGGCGTTATTGACGGATTATTTGGAGGCTATGCAGCTTTCGTCAAGTTAAGTAGTGCATCCCACACTTGGATGCCACATAGACATATCTGTACAGAAAGTGCAGGACCTGGGATGGTAAACAGGTCCCATGTGAGCCTAGTCCGGGACGAGTCAGCCAGGGATCCGTCGTCCGAGGTCAGGTGTGCATTGTCCTGCACATGAGTCCAAGGTCACGTAGGCACTGTCCTGCACATAAATCAATGCCAGTCCGCGCTGTGAGTCTCCCTCTGGAATGATGTCAGTGATTCTGTGTATCTGGTACAGTAACGGATACCAAATCATTGTGTAGACAGTTAGGGTTTGCTTTTAGGAATAGGGACCAGCCCATAGGGCTACCCCAAGTCTTAGTGTGGGCATGGGGATGGTGTGAAATCACCCCCATGAGGGCTAGGAAGGCCTTGGCTGAACCCACCAGCCATGGAGAGGCTGTAGGACAGACCTAGGAGCATGCTAGGGGCAGCCGACAGCACATCTAGTGTTTGATGGCTGTAGGGCAAGTGTGGGGCAGCCCCCACAAGCTGCCCAGCCCTCAAAATAGAGGGAATTCAGTGCCCAGCCCCTAGAGAATCAGGCGCCTAGTGCCTGCCAGCCAAGGGAAAAGATGCGCAACAGTTTATGGATTTTATGTGAATTATCCAGCATTTAATGCTGATTTACAGTCGTGGGCAGAAAAGTGAACTGGCCGCCTGGATAAGAGCTGGCCGACTCCTGTTTATGAGAAGTATAAATAGGAGAGCCACAATCCCATTGTGTTATCTCACAATTCACCAAGTGCTCAAGCAAAATTCGGCTAGGACAGCCAAGAAGTTGCTAAATCAAAGCGGTGGAGGACTGCAGGTCAAGGGGAGAGATTTCTTAGCCAAGAAAGGTCAAGATTCTGTATTTTCTTTTCAGATTTACATCATTCTAATAAAGCAAATACACCATCCGTGGTGGGGGGCCCTACAGAGGGTATTTGGGACCCAATACTGTGTCCTCTCCCTCTCTCCCTCTCTCTCTCTCTCTCTCTATTTTCTGCACATCTTCATTGAGTTTTGTGCGTTAATTCCGTCGCGAAAAGAGTGTTGATTTTTGAGCATTGAAGTTATCGATCTTCTTTGGAGCTTCCACATGTTACACTCCGCCCGCAATCGCTCCTCTTTGGCCTTGCGTTTGGCTTTCTTTGCCAGTTGTTGGGCCAGTCTTGCTTCACAGTCTAGCTCTTCCTTTTCAGTCATCCATCGACACCATTGTTCCATTGAGGAACTTTGTTCTTTAGGTGTCTCTTGCTGGGCCAAGGTTGCTTGTAATTCTACCAGTTTTTTTTCCATCTGCACTCTTTCGAGTTGAATCTGGAGTTGCCATATTTGCTCCTTTAGCTTTTGGTTGTCTTCGTCTTGTTTTTGCGGAAGCGTTTCTTCGAATGGTTCTTCTTCTTTAGTGATGTCTTCGGAGCGTGATGCCATTGTGGATGGGCGAGTGGTTTTTCTTGATCTCAACTTTACCATGCATTGGATGCCCTCACCCTAGGTTGCCTGGTTGAATCCCGTCCCAAGCTCTAATACCAATGTAGCATGCGCCAAGCTAGGACCGTAAGAACAATGAAGCCTTTCTTTAAACCTGAGTTAAGTGAGTCTTTAGTAATCCTGTAAAACAGCATACATCAATGTGAAAGAGATGTAGTAGAGATGACACCAGATGGGGTCCTGAATTATCCATTGAAGGGGAGGAGTATTTGCTTTATTTCTTCTTTTGGAGAACTGTATACAAGCTGAATTGTGTCCTCAAGACTGAGTAGACAAACAAACTGACTGATTGCCAAACGCAAGGACAAAGAGACCAAACGCTGGGCAGAACTGTGCATAAGGTTTAGGCGACTTTGAAGCTATCTTCGAGAGAAATACACTGGCCCGAGACTGAGGGAAGGTGTGCCGAATACTCTTGAAGAGATTGAGCTTCTTTGCCTTGGGCTGAGAGCACAAGTAGGGCTGTAAGTATGCATAGGCAAGAGCCTAGGCACACATGCTTGACTTCTGATGATAATCTCTGGTTTATATCTGATGAATTATGGACTGAACTGAACCTGTCTTTTTATATGCTTCAGGGTGCCCCACTGCCCAGTTGGCTGCCCTTAAAGCCTGTCGGTTGGCAGAAAATGTCCACGACTGACATTAAATGTCAGTCAGCTGTAGCAAATATTTCATGACTAGCATTTTATGCTAGTCGGCTGCCTTTATCAGGTCGGGTGGCTGCCAGTCCTGGCCGACTGGTCCCAAGACCTCAAGGGGTATGGCCGACTGCTTCATAGCCTCCCAAAAGTTGGTCGGCTGAGCCTAAGGTATGGCTAAGGGGTTGGCTACCCCCCTTGCAAGGCAACCCCACCTTGGGGGCTGTCTTGGGGCTGGCCTTAGGGCTGGTCCCCTCTACATGAAGTGCATCTACATGATGTTGATGAGCCAATTTGCCACCGTGTACCACAGTGCATGGGTGCATGTGACACATCCATTGGTCTTCGGTGTTTCTTTAACCACTTGCAGTACAGGAACCACGAAAGGCATGCTTTTTAGCCTCTATTGGAGTTACCACTGTGGTGGATGTTGCCATTGATAAAGAATTTGTGATGGCTTTCCCACAAGCCTTTTTGAAACATAACGTGGTTTTGCATCATAGGCAAGTGTGTGGAAAACTATTACTATGTCGTTGTGGCCTTTTGAACCCATCCCACCTTTGGATGATCAGGACATACTGCATGATTGGGAACTTATTCACTCTTCGATTGAATGCGCTTTCGGCAAGTAATGTGTACAAAGTGTTGCTTCCTTCACCCTCATGCTGATGCTTTATGGGATTTGCATAAGACTACTAAATGGTGGAAACAAAGACTTCGAACAATTTGGGGTTGTAAGTTGCCTCTCAAACAACGTCTATTCTTATGGAGATGTCTTCGGGGAGTACTTCCAGTTTATGCTTTTCTAGCAAAATGACGTATCCCCAGTGATAGATGTTGTAGATGTGGACGACATGTAGAGTCTGCTCCTCATCTTCTTTGGCATTGCATGGAGTCCAGAAATTTCTTGCAAGCACTCACTCACAACCTTTGAGGACGTTTTCCATCGTTCAAAGGAGGAAAACCCTCCTAGATTTTTGGTGTTCTGCCATCTCGTATACATGGATCATCTACCACCATTCCAGTATGACAGGGATGCACCACATATCTGTCTCTCTCATAGTGAGAGGAACAAAGTATTGAGACAGGATCTATGGCAGCTCTATACACGAGAGACATGGATATCGCTTACATAGCCTCTTCCACCGAAGATGCTATACTACAGAGATCACTTCATGAGTATCACTGATGATGGATTTATAGAGAGATCTAGATACATGGAGGGCTTTTTACCACACGGCTCCCGAGTGGCTATTGGTTAGCTTAGAGTTTCATTACACCGATTGGAGATTGAGACTGGCAGAGCAGCACGGATCCCCCGAGAGGGGAGGGTATGCAGATTGTGCAGAGAGGAGGTGGAGAGTGAGGAGCATTATGTATGCAGATGCAGAGCATATACAGCCATCAGAGAGAGAATATCCCACTTTATTCAGAGAGCCACATTCCCTACGCCAGATCTTTGAGGCAGCAGACCAGCGCATACTGGGGAGATTCATTCTAGACATACAGCGCCACAAAGAGACATCATTACAGGCTTAGACAGCTCCAGAGGGGGGACGACAGACACAGATTACTACATTTTTTCAGAGATCCATCCCACTCCCAGCCCCTACACGGCCGGGAATTACTCTCCAGAGAGCAGAGACACTCAGAGCCCGCAGGAGACAGAGGACACCTGGCTTTCGGACACCACGCCTATACTAGAGAGAGATGACAGCGATCAGAGCTCAGTTTCACAGAGAGGGTGTGGAGCGATTGGCTCGCTTCAGAGCACACCCAGGCATGTTCTTCAGGGAGCTGTGGACACCCCCTTCATTGATGTATACCATTTTATGCCCCCAGAATGGTACAGGATGGAGCTAGCTAGGTTGCATATCATGATTGTATACTCCATGCATATAGTTTTGCATTCTCCTAGTAGTAGAGCTCCATCCCCTTCACCACTCATTGTACTTATTGCACACCCAGATTCAGCTTTTTAGTTTAGTACTTTTTCATTTTGTTGGGATGACAGAGGATACCCCATACAGGTACACCGATTTGCCTCATAGGCCGAGTTCGGTCTTTTGGAAGACATTAATAAAATCTTTCTTTCTTGGCCAGCCGCCCCACTCTAGAGCTTAAGGCTTAAGCAACAAGCGCTCTAGCCTCTCTCTCTCTCTCTCTCTCTTTCTCTCTCTCTCCCCCAGTGCCCAGGGCCCAGCCCTACTCCCTCACTCTCTCTCTCTCTCTCTCTCTCTCTCTCTCCCCCCCGCTGCGCCCCCCCCCCCCCCCCCGCTGCCCCCTTCGCTCTCCTCTCCCGCTGCGCCTCCCCCCCTCTCGCTGTGCCCCCCCTCCCGCTGCCCCCTTCGCTCTCCTCTCCCGCTGCCCCCCCTCCCGCTGCGCCCACCCTCCCGCTGCCTGCCCCGTCGCCCCTCCCTCCTGCCGCCTGCCGGCGGGCCCCCCCCCTCACGTTGCCCACATCTCTCCCTCCCCTCCTCCCCTGCCTGTGCGCCTTCTTGCCTGCCTGCACCCCGCCTTTTGACCCCTCCATCTCTCTCTCTCTCTCTCTCTCTCTCTCTCTCTCTCTCTTTAAAAATAAAAAGTAAAAAATAAAATTAAAAACACTGCCGCAGATCTGCGTTTTAGGGTTTGGCTGCACTGTCTGAATTTCAGATCTGCAATCTCTCTCTCTCTCTCTCTCTCTCTCTCTCTCTCTCTCTCTCTCGCTTCTTCCATGGCTTCCCCCTTGCGCAACCCGACGAAGGCGACCTTTATGGTCACAAACAAGAGGATAACAAATGTGGAAAAGGAGATGAAGGCGGGGATGGAGGGATGGTGGAAGGAGAAAGCCAACTTTCTCCAAATGGTATTCAATGAGGGTAAGCGGTGGAAAGAGGAGAAGGAGGACCTCATAGCAGAAGTCAAAGACCTTCACGGGGAAGTCAACACGCTCAAAGGAGTAATTTCAGCTCTTCAGAGGGAGCTTGCAGAGGCTAAGGCAAATGGTGGACTTGAAGAAGGTGAAATTCAGCCATCCATGATAGAAGAGCTCAAGGTTATCAAGGAACAAGTACGGGCAATTAAGGAAGAAGAGAAGCAACACGAAGCAAAGACTTCCTCGTGGGTGGAAGTCATCACCAAGACTCAAAGGAAGATGGATGAAGCGGAGAAGTGGATAGAGGTCGCCAAGAAGGGTAAAGGTAAGAAGATAACAACCCCTACACCTACAATCATTAACATGACTTTGGAAGAGGAACAACGAAGACGTACATGTGCTTTGCATGTGAGGATTACCGGCCCTTAAAGACGGGGATAAAGTTGAAGAGGAGGTGAAAGAGCTTATGGTGTTGATGGGGATTGACAGTCCGGCACACGCAAAAGCCTGGAGAGTGGGCAAAAAAGCCGAGGCAACGGGGAAACATCAAAGGAAAGAGCTCTCATACTTCGATTCCCCTCTATTGAGGTGAAGAAGGAGTTCTTGAAGAGGCGACCCACTTTAAAGAATACAGGCATTTTTCTTGGTGACGATCTTACTCTTTCACAGCTTGCACATATGAAGGAAGTCATGCCAGAGATTAGGGCGGCAAGAGAAAAGGGAAAGATAGCATTTTATAGAGAAGGGAGGGTGGTCATCGTGGAGCGACGCTCTACATGACGGTGCGAGACCTATGGGACCAAATTAAAGTTGGCAGCCTGGAACTGCAATGGATCCCTCAGACTTGATGTACGTGCCTTTGAGGACAGCTTTAGAGATAGAGATATAGTCTTCTACTCGGAGACTCACCAGGCCTTGGTCAGATGATGCCACAGGTGATAGGATACAAATGGGAGACAGCTTGCAGAGTAGGGACGAGATCGGTACACAGTAGTAGAGGATCGGGGGGGGGGGGGGGGGGGGGACAGTTCTTTTCAGGGAGGAGCTGCAACCGCTTCTACACATCGTTCGGAGAGATGATTAGGCCAGATATATGTGGGTGAGGAGACTGAGGGCCGACACAGGCAGATTCCTGTATATTGCCATATGCTATTTTGCTCCTAGTACATCGACATATGCAGGCTGCAGCACCTAGAGGGCAGTCTCCTTTCTCTGTGCTAGATGATGACATATGGGAGTTCTCTAGGGGATGGAGACATCATCCTGTTAGGGGACTTTAATGCCCGGACGGGCAACCGCTAGACAGCCTTTTATGATACCTCATAGGAGATGCAGAGAGAGCTGGACACTCTGGATATGGGATTAGACAGACGCTCACAGGATGTGGAGTGCACAGAGTATGGGAGATATTTGGTAGATATGGGGACTGCACATGGGTTGGCCATACTTAATGGCTTGCAGAGGTTTCCGTCAGCAGCTGGTTTTACTTGCTTTCCACATAGACATGGTGCTAGCACAATGGATTATGTTATGGCTATGCCGAGCTTTGTTTCATGCATTGAGGACTTCAGAGTTGGATCTCGGCCCATTGGGGTAGTAGTGGATCATGCATTGTTGACATTGACCATCTCTTTTCACTTTACCACAGCTCAGAGGACACGAGGGGCAGATCACACTCGATATACTTTTACTTCAGAGACTGATGCTGTCTACAGAGATGGGATTTATAGACGTCTGTACACAGAGGAGCCAGGGAGACCTTTGGAGGAGCTGACCCATATACTGATAGAGACTTTACAGAATGCAGCAAGAGAGGCATATCCACATACTCAGCCTGGATAGAGACAACGTTCTGGGTGTATACCCCAGAACAGCTGGTATGATGAGGAGTGCAGAGAGACAAGAGCCCGACTGCAATGGGAGGTTGCTTTGGGAGTCACTACTCACCGACAGTCACGTATTGCCTTCCGGCGCCTTGTGCGAAGGAAGAAGCGGGCCTTCCTTGCTCAGCTAGAGCAGGAATTATACCAGCTATTCTTGAGCCAGGATTCGCTTGGCGTTTGTTTCATGAGTCCTCCCCTGCTTTGGCCATCACTTCTACAGAGGTCTGGGGTAGTTATGCAACATCTCTATATACAGTTCCTGGACAGACACCTTTTCCTGACCCGCCAGCACCATGCCCACAGACATGTACTTTCTGTCATGTGCATCACAGATGCCATGGACATTTCTAGGGCTAGATCCAGAAGAGGCAAGCAGATAAAGACCATGAACCAGTAGAAGATAGGTAGAACTAGGATGCTAGAGCACAGAACATGGATGGCAGTGTAGACTGAAGCAAGGCTTGGAGAAGAACCTAAAGAGGCTGTCGGCTGCCAGAAAGGCCTGTCGGCTGCATGAAGGAGGATACAGTGATAGAGGTGTGCTGGCTGCAAGCGCTACAGGATGCGTGGACATGAGACCAGAGTCGGGCAGCAGCATGCGCATCAATATCCAAGAGGAGGACCAAGTCGGCAAGTTAAATATCATTTTATGAATTCAGAACTGGCCGACCAGCAGTCGGCCAGCTCCTACATTGTCCAAGGCCCATATAAAAAGGCTCTAGTACTCATCATTGTAAGCATTCCACCCACTAGGGGTGTGGGTCACTTAGAGGTCCCATAGGGGACAGAATTTAGGGTTAGGAACCTTTTTATGAAGGCAGCCCATGGCTGCAAAGATCTGTACCTTTTTTGTACATAGTATATACTGAAATTCCAGCACTTCTCACTCTCTCTCTCTACTCTCTCTCTACCTGCGTTTTTGCATCAGATGGTGCGTTTTGCATCAGAAGGTTTTCGAGAGTGTTTAGGGCTGAAAGAAGACTACCCAGAGCTTCCGCGTGTTACACTTTCTTTACCGCAGAGATGGTAAGGAAGGCCATTGATAGGATGAAGACTGGGAGAGCATATGATCATGATGGATTGGTCGCTGAGCACTTTATTCATGCGAGAGACATGCTGGTAGAGCTTCTAGCAGTGATGTTCAATCGTGCTATGTGTGAAGGCTTACCCGAGACTTGGAGTATGTCCACCATCGTGCCTATCTTCAAGTCAGGGGACCCTATGGAGCCAGGGAATTATTGCACTATTATGATTGGTCACACACTAGCACGATTGTATGCATCCATTCTTGAGCAGCAATTGAGTAGATGGGCAGAGAGAGAGGGCATTCGAGCAGAGGGACAGGCAGGGTTCAGGAGAGGTTTCTCTACTTTTGACCACATCTTGACTCTGTGGGCCATTATTGAGGAGGGCAGGTCGCATGGGCGACGGATTTATTGTAGCTTTGTGGACTTCCGCAAAGCATTTGATACAGCGCCCAGAGCGAGATTGATGAGGCGATTACAGGAGATGGGGGTACCCACAGAGCTCATATGGGGGATTATGGCTTTATATAGATCAGTTGCAGGACAAGTACGCACCCCAGAGGGGGTCTCTACTTTGGTTCACTCCACTATAGGAGTGAAGCAAGGTTGCCCGTTATCTCTTTCATTGTTTGGTATGTATGTGGATGAGGCTTTTGACTACGTTCAGAGATCGGGGGACAGAGGAGCCCAGCTAGCAAGTACATGGATCCCACTATTGTTATATGCTGATGATATTGTGTTGATCTCTGACTCCCCTGAGGGTATGCAGCGTCATCTGGATGCTTTACATTAGTTTGCACATGATAGTGGATTGTCTGTCAACCTTGGCAAAACCAAGGTTATGGTGTTTAACACCACGCCACCGTGGGTTAGGCGATCAGCTCCCACATTTACATATGGGCAGTGTTTTCGATGAGGAGAGCAGCAGAGACTAGATTGACTAGAGCGCATGCAGCCCTGGGTGGTTTGGAGAGGATGTGTTCGTAGGTTCAGTTTCAGGAACCTCGAACGAAACTTTGGCTTTTTGACACTCTAGTGACATCAACTATGCTTTATGGAGTGCAGATATGGGGACCTTCAGTGGGCCATCACAGCGCAGGCGGGTGGAGAGGTATGGAGAGGCCTTTGGTATCTATGATTGCTAGGATTATTAGAGCCAAGGCCTCGGTACCTCATGAGATTATTCGAGCAGAGCTGGCGGCTGCCCCTCTGGTGATTGAGGCTCTTACGAGATCAGTCTCCTACATACATGGTTGTGGGATCTCCCCCGAGATAGATATGCACGCCTCGCCCTTGAGTCCTCCCGACAGTTAGCTTTACAGGGAGACACGGCTTGTTGGTATGGACAGATGACATCTTGGTTCCAGGCACATGGTTTTAGCATGGACAGATTGCCTCCCTTCCAGTATTCTCTGGAGGCACCCTCTCTCACTCTCACACGGACATAGATTACCAGACTCATCCGTCAGGATTTAGTTCAGCTGGACATTAGGAGGACATGGATACAGCCGACTGAGGAGCTGGGCACGAAGATGGCTTTCTACAGAGAGCATTTTCTTCAGCTCACAGCAGATGGTTTTGTGATCAGACCCAGTTACATGGATTTACACTTGTCTCATGCAGTACGATGTGCTATTGGTCAGATTCGCACATCCTCACACCAGCTTGAGATCGAGATTGGCCGATATAGAGGTATACCAGCTGAGGCTAGGATATGTCGAGTATGCCATGGGGAGCCAGAGACAGCTGCATTATATATGCCATTGTACTGCATACTATGAGATACGTGGTCGTTTCCACTGTTTATTCAGAGAGGGTTTCGGACCACTTTCCAGAGTCATGGGGTACCAGGACCAGAGGTGTTTGGGATTGTTCTTGCTTGAGCTGCGGAGATATAGAGATAGCGTGCTTAGGTGCACAGAGAGCCAGACTCACAGAGGCACATTACAGAGACGACTTCTTTGGTCCAGCCATCACTGCGCCAGATGGACCACAGCAGCAGCAGGACATGGATACCGCCCACACCAGCGGTACATTGATTGATCGTGCGATTGAGCTTGGGTGGTCCAGACGCCCACGACTACGGAGGAGGGCATCCCAGCATAGACAGGTTTTGCAGCGGTGGATTCGGATTATTCTTGTGAGACATGCAGGACACCCAGTCAGGGTGCTGACCACAGAGGCACCTCCATAGTGTACCCCCCCGTCCCACATGATATTGTATCCCCTCACTGTACTCCACTCACCTCCATAGCGTACCCCGCCCCCCCCCCCCCCCCCCCCCCCCCCCCCCCCCCCCCCCTCACTATATTCACACCCTATAAGGGTTTCTGTTTACCTTCCAGTTCCAGTTTCATTTTCTAGGTGCAAGTAGTATCATCTTTATTTTTCATTTTCTGGTTTTTTATCCAGACATTGTATTAGATCCACCATGATGTAACTTTTTGGTCTCATAGGTCATTATGGCCTTTTGAAGACGTTAATATAACATTTCATTTCATTTCTCTCTCTGTCTCCCACTCCCTCACTCTCTCTCTCTCCTCTCGAGTCTCAACCGGCAAGCTTTCTCTTGGCTCTAGCCTCTCCCACTCCCTCACTTTCTCTCTCTCTCTCTCTCTCTCTCTCTCTCTCTCTCTCTCAACTTTCACCCTCTCTCATGGCATCTTCTACACAAGCAACCTTCGGCTCCGCACGTCGTGGTGGTGCTAGAAGAACCGATGGTTGGTCATGGTGGGAAGAGGTTAATGCCAACCACCTTGGAAGTGGAGGAGGTTCACCTTGGAAGTGGAGGAGGTTCACGCTCGTGGTCTTGCAAGCTTTGCCCCTATAGGCGGACGAGTGGGTCAGACAAAGTGAGAGCCCACCTTATGCATGAGTCCGGGCACGAGGTTCGATTTTGCACGGGAATCTTATCGGAGAAGAGAAGGGAGCTTCTTGAGCGCGTTGCCGGGCATGAGGCTTTGAGGGTTGCAAGGCCGGCACGTGTGGCTGTGGATCCTGCAGCATTTGTGACACCACTTGAGGGGTCTGTTTCAAGGTCAGGAGGTGCATCTACCACATCTACACCACAGCCACATGGTGTAGGTTCCTTTGCGATGCCCACACCCACGCGGTGACAGAGTACACTTGAGGGAAGTTGGGATCCTAAGAACGAAGAGGTTGATACAGCTGTGGCTCTTTTCTTCTTCCATGACCATATTGCTTTCCATACTGCTAGGTAAGCCTTGACTCTTCCCTCTTGACATGATTTTTCTAAGTTTCATTCTTGAAAGTTCACTTGTTTCTTTTTGTAATCAGATGATCCGAGTACTTCAAGGCTATGGTGAAGAGGATTGGGGAGTATGGTCCAAACTACACCCCCCCATCATCGGAGTCTCTGCGCACCACATTGCTCGACAAGGAGAAGCGCCTTGTCGAGCAAGCTGCAGAGAACACAAAGCGGCTATGGGCAAAGAATGGAGTGTCACTCATTGTAGATGGATGGAGTGACACGCGAAAGGGGTCCATCCATGGTCTCGTTGCATATTCCCGTGGCGAGATGTACTTTATTACTTCACATGATGCCTCAGGGACAGGGAAGAGTGCAGACGTGCTTGCAGCAGAGTGAGCAAGTGGCATTGAGCTCATGGGCCGGGAATGTGTGGTGGGTTTTGTTGCAGATGGCGAGGCTGCAAATAGGGAGTTGGAGCTATTATTGAGGGCATGTATCCACACATGACTGTGTCATATTGTATGGCACATTGTTTGAACAATCTTTTAAAGGCCAATCAAGTGGTCACATTTGTCTTGAACCACCAGTTCCTCCGCCATGAGTTCTCCAAGAAATCAAGGCTCTCACTTCTCAAATACTCAGACACCCGATTTGCCTTCAACTTCTTGATGTTGGCCCACTTGAGGGAGTGCAGTGGTGCATTGAGGCAGCTCTTCATCAGCGATTTCACCACTTCTGCATTGGCTTCAACAGCCATAGGCATATTATGCAGGGAGCATGGAGAGAGCACTTCCTTTTGGGAGGATGTGAAACGCATTGATGCTATGGTGAGGCCTATTGTCCATTTGTTGAGGCTTGTAGATGCGAATGCTTTGCAAGGGTGCGACTGCAAAGGCAGATCCCTTTACTCAGTGGGAGATGGAGCAGGAGGAGGGAAATGAGCAGGTGGAGACACAACAGAGCCCAGAGGATGGTGCCACTACCTTTCAGACTGGTCATGTAGGCAGCCATGATCATGACGCCAGTACTTCTCATGCTCCAGCCTCCGATTGAGCATTGCAGGCTCTATGATTTATCATTTAGCTATGTTTCATTGTTTTTACTTTTGAGTCTTGACTCAGCACTTTATGTGCATTGTAGACACTAGTCTTTTGTTATTTGATAGTGATCATCATTCCATGCTTATATATTGGTTTGAATTTTGTCGGTGTACTTAAGTCTTATTAGTGCCTGTTCGATGTTTGCGCCACGTATTGCACATTTAAAGTGATGCCTTGAATGAGTGTAAAAACATAAATGTTATTTTATTTAGTGTGCTTTGTAGTCAATAAATTGCATATTCCATATGCCGTCCCCGTCCTCCCGTCCCTGTTCCCTGCCTTTTGCCGTTCCCCGTCACCGTTCCCCGTCCCATGTTACTATGGTAGGAACTGGTGCCTACTCGCCCAAGCAGGGAGAGAGGGTAAACCTTTTCATAGTGGGAGAAGGTGGCCATTGGGCCACCTCAACAAAGGCCACATCTCTCCCATAAGTGGAGTGGGTGCCCATTTAGTTCTCCACTCTTTTAATTAAAAGAGTGCCTAATTTATGAGAGAATTTAGGCTATCTTATGTCAGGTACAAATATCTACAACTCCTCTCCTGCTGTTAGTTCTAGAAGATCCAGAACTGAGGCCATTTTTGATGTTTTGGTTTTCCATCTACGACCTCAATAATTGCCACTAAGGCGCTCCAAGAGCTCTTCCAAGCAGTTGGTAGAAAGGGCAGCTTCAATGTTTGTAAACATTTGTTACATGTGGAAGCTTACGGAACCTTTTACTTGATTAGCAAAGATCATTCACAAACTGAAAATATGCAAGAGAGAGGAGTGGAGAGAGAGAGACTACAGTACACAGGATTGGGTCCCAATAACCCTCTGAAGGCCCCCCACTCATAAGTGTATTTGCTTGTATTGCTGTATGTGTAAATGGACTGACCCGGAGGGCTCTACATCCCTGTTTGTACTGGCCAAAACGACGTGCAGATGCTGAAGACTGGCTGCCTACTGTAGCACCTGCTGGACAGCTCGATAAAGTGCATTTTCCTTTACATAGGCTGGATGACCTGCTTTTTCTGTACACGCTGATTTGGGACTGGTTTGGACCTCCTAATCCTTGCCTTAATGGTTGAGGGCTGCATCTGACAGTTGTATCTACCATGTGTGCAAGGAAATGCTGAGATGACTGCTAGGACTGGGTGCGCACGCTTATATAGGAGCTGGACTACTGGCTGGCTGTGCCTAGGCTGGCTAACTTGCATATGGGCTGGTCATGGGTGTTTTGCTTCCTTTAAAAGGTGTGCTCCATGGGCACCTTATAGATGGCCCCTTGCGCATGGCCAATGGGCACCCATAGCTTCCATGGCCCCCTTTTTGGGTGGCCAAAAGGGCTGCCCAAGAGCCTTATGTGCACTACTGACCAATTCCTCCCTTTATGTGGTGTTACTAATATCATTTACCGAGTTCGTACACTCGAGAGCGACATATTTGACCTAGACGTGATGATGGGCACCTGACTAGTGGCCTAATAAGTTCGAGAGACGACCTAATGCCCGTGCACGACAATGAACTTGACTACCCCTTGGTGGTACACTGGTGACTCGTCCCTAGACAAGGGCTCACAAAATGCTTGGTGTTTGTCCTTAGGACCTTGCACTTGAGTTGGTATAGTATGTCAAAGGCATCCAAGTGCAGGATGCACGTGACATCCCCTCCTACTTAGCTTGATGATGGGGGCAGCAAGGTCATCGGATAAACCTTCAACAATGTGGGATCTTTCTCATAAAATCTTGCGTCAGCTTCTTGGGAGTCTTGTGTACTAAATGTTGATGCCAGAATCTGGTACGTCTTCTGAATGTCGGAGGTACTTTGGTCTTGTGCTTCGGTATCAACTGAAGCGTGGCTTTTGGCCCACCCAGTGGGTGATGAAGCTGTTGGGGGTGAGTGTGTTGGAATGTTCCAAATCTCTTTTGTTGGTGGGTCTTCTTTTTTTCTCTAACTTTGCAGCATTTACGTGGTACTGCCTGTGTGTTTTCTTGAGAAATATCTCATTCACATGGTTAGTCCCAATCACATCAACAATGCTTGATCGTAGCCAAATGCAAGCAACATAATTTTAAAAAACCCACCTTTGAGCCGAAATCAAGGCTATGCTAGCACAATCCCCATTTAGGCTCAGAGGTGGGCTCTTAAAAAAAGAACGTTGCACTTAAGGCAACACATTAATGAACACATTAATGTTGCACTTAAGGCAACACCTTAAGGCCATGGTGGCAATTGGGAATTTAGAGGGCTTAACCAGCATTAGTGGCCAATATGAAGATGAGAGGCTTATAGAATGCTCAAAGGCATTAATTGAATAGTATTTTATGAAGGCCCAAAAGGGGTTCAAGTCTTAGAGTAAATTGTAGCCACATGGCAAGTGCTAGGCAAGGGGGTGCATTTCCTAGCAAGTGAAGAAAGCCACAATTGAAGGAAATACCAATTGGGGCTTCAATAGACTCTCGTCATGCAACTGAGAAGGAGCCATACTATGGTTGGATGGAAGAAGGAAGCTTGCTCTCTGATGAATTTAGAAAGTTTCCTTGTTTATGCTAAGATACTGTTAACTTGCCAATATTATAATTAGGATTTCTAGAGTTTGTGTGCCAAAGAAGATAGTGATTGTTTCAATGGTGACCCAACAACCTCAAGTGCCTATGAATTTTGTTGATTTTCCAATTTTCGAACTTCTCGGGCTGTTTATTTTTCTTTGTAGGCAATGAAGCTTTTTTTAAGTTGAAAATCTATTTAGCATAATATTAACGTTTTTTATTCATAAGGTTTTAAACCTTACATATTATGCTTCTAAAGTTCTACCTTTTTTAAAATAAATAGTTGGCTTTCATCTTCTGAGCCTCCATGTCAATTTGAAGATATGTCATGTCATGTGCAAACTTCTGAGGTGTGATGTGGACATGCTTATTTCTTACAGCCGCCTAAAGGGCAAAGTTAGAGGAAGATTATGAGCCATTTTGGCAGCCTTAAGGTGCCCAGAACATGCACCAATGGTTGGGACATATTATGGTTACAATATGAACACATTTTATGAGATTTTTGATTATTTTTTATGGCCTAAAAGGTGAAAACTGACCTGATTATGACGGGCTACAGGAATCCCTATATAAAGGCAAGTCATGGGTCATTCTTAGCATTCAAAGACAAGAGATTGTAGAGCCAAGACCAAGAAAGACATGCAGTCTAATAGTTTGTGTGAGGACTTCCTAGTCTATTAAGACATAATTAAAAATTGAATACAAGAACTAAAGATAATTAGAGAGCAGAAAGCTGAGTTGTTTGCATTGAGACAGAGGCCTTTCTTAAATAGAGGCCGAAAGGGTACAAGTGAAGAGACACATCCCTGGGAAGGGGTGTGGCTCTTGAATCAATGGTTATGTCCTTTGGACTTAGGGGTGTGTCTTTTAATGAATAGACATGTCCTTTGATAGTGACCCATGTGTAAGGGTGTGACCCTTCACAGGTGTGCTTTCAGTTAATAAGAGATTAAGGAGTAATTAAGGAGAGATTAAGAGAGTTAGTCACCATTGTGACATTCCCTCCCACTTAAAATAAGACTCCGGCTAAGAAGAGATGGTTGTCTTTGAAAGAATTCCCGAAGAAGTTCTGGATATTCCTGTAAGTCTTCATCACTTTGCCAAGTAGAGTCGGAATCATCAAGATCTCTCCATTTAACCAAAAATTTTGTAGTGAGCTTATGTCGTGTTTCTTTCTGTCTGACATCAAGAATTGTCTCTGGAATTAAGAGTATGTGTTCATCTTCGATTTCTGGAACATAATCCAAAATATCTAAAAGTGGAAAATCATTGTCCACAAACTTCTTGAGCCAAGAAATATGGAAAGTTGGATGAATTCTACCCCAAGAAGGTGTTAACTCCAACTTATAACTGAGAGATGAGGAGTTCTTAATAATATGAAAGGGTCCATAATATCTTGGGCGAAGCTTTGGGAAGACTGATTTCACTGTCTTGTATGGATGAGGGGCAATATATAATAATACCAAGTCTCCTTCTTGAAATTCAATGTGACGACGATGCTTATTAGTTGTGCGCTGATATTGCTCTTAGACGCTGACTATCTTATCCTTAATCTGTAATAAAATATCTTGCATTTCTTGAATGAGTTGGTCTGCTAAAGCCACTTTATGTTGAAGAACAAAGTTGGCAGGAACAAGGAGAGTATGGCCATAAGTTGCTTGAAAAGGTGTCATTCCAATAGCTGAATGATAAGAATTATTATAAGCAAATTCCACCAAAGGTAAATATTCTTCCCATGAAGCTAATCGAGACTGAACATAATGACGTAGCATTTCTTCCAGAATCTGATTAACTCGTTCCGTTTGTCCATCTGTCTGCGGTGGATGATAAGCAGAGCTAAAGAGTAAATTTGTACCAAGAGACTTGAATATCGAAGTCCAAAAATGTCCTGTAAACTTTGGATCTCGATTAGAAACTATAGATTTTGGCAATCCATGAAGTTTGAAGAGATACTATATGAACAAAACTGCAATATCTGAAGCCTGGGCTGCTTTCTTGCACGGAATGAAATGTGCCATTTTAGAAAATCTGTCAACCACCACAAGAATCTGCGTATTGCCTTTAGAAGAACGTGGCAATGAAGTGATAAAATCCAAACTAATACTTTCCCAGCGTTCATTGGGAACTGGAAGTGGTTGAAGAAGACCAGCTGGAACTTGTCTGCTAGCTTTCATAGGTTGGCACGAGAGACATGCTGTAACAAACTTAATAACATCTTGCTTCATTTGAGGCCAATAGTATGTAGCTGTCAAAAAACTTGAAGAAGCCATCGGCCACCCGCTTTGCCTACATGTGGCTGGTTTTGGAGCGTCTATACGATGTGAGGCCCGTCCTTCGCCAGATAGTTGTTTCCACCATGTGGAATGAATGGGATGAGCACATCACTGAAGAGGCCAAAGCCATGCAACGCTTTTGCCTAGAGGAGAGATTTTGGACTAGAGTCCGAGCAATTGTCATTGCTATGACTCCATTCTATAGGCTCTTGCGGATGACAGATTGCGAGGGGTCCACCATGGGCCTTCTTGTCCACTTCTTTAGAGCTGCCCTTGTGGAGTTGGAGGCTTGCACAGACATTACATTTGACGAGCGAGCACAAATCATGGAGACTGCACAGAAGAGATGGAGGTGGATGCACAAACCAATCCACGGGTTTGCAGCATTGGTACATCCAGCCTACAAGTCTCCAGTAGTTTGCACCGATAGGGAGCTTCGACAAGATCGGGATGCATATATGCTTCGAGCTGTGCCAGTTGATGAGCACAATGCCTTTCTAGAGGAGTTGGGCTGCTATGTTGATCAAAGAGGTCAAACCTCCTTTTCGTCTCCCACTTGCTGGAGGAGGGAGTCACTTGTGAAGCCCCTTTTTTGGTGGGACAATTTTGGGTATGGACTAGAGCATCTCCAACCCATAGCCTTAAGGGTCCTAGCCCAGGATTGTTCTACGGGTGCATGTGAGAGGAACTGGAGTTCCTATTCTTTCATACACACGAGGATACGCAATCGACTGAGCACACGACAGTTGGAGCGGTTGGTCTACTGCCGCACTAACTTGCGCATGATGCAGGGCATTCTTAGTATGGGTAGTCCCAAGCAGGTAAGTGACAAGTCTAGACTCTAACTTGTCATGACTCATAACTTTTAAGTTTTGTGTACACTGTACAGACTCTAACTTTTGTGCCTTAATGTGTAGGTCAATGTTGACACTTTCACGTTGACGAGTGAAAACTTTGCAAGTGTCAATCAACAACCTGATGAGGAGGAGGAGGCAATCTTCATGGAGCTCTATAGTGAGCTTGTGGGTGGCAGCAGATACTCGCAGCACCAGGAGTCAGCATGGACGGAACCGAGCAGTTGGAGTTCATAGGCCTCCGCCTTCGACATCGGCAGAGGGTGGCCTTCGCACATATGTGAGGTGGGGATCCTCGAGCTCCAATCTCCGCCTTCATGATGATATTCCATTGCCCCCTCATGATGATACCCCACTGCCTAGAGAGCCCTTGTTTGATGATGACGGCAACCTACTTAGCGAGAATGATCCCCAGAGTGTCTCGTCCACCTTCGAAGAGTCCTCTTCAGAGAACTCTCTTGATGGACACTCTAGTAGTGATCATGTTGATGATCATGCAGATGTTGGTGATGATGTAGACTTTTGATATGTTATAGCTCTCTAGGCATTGGGCATCTATCTCCTTCTAGCCCATTGATGATGTATTGTAGTATGTAGTATCATGTATGTACGCATGTTGGCGGTCGCCCATGCCATGAGTTTTTGGCCTATCCTTTTGTAGCAATTTTGTACTCTAATGGCATGATGACATTATGTTCATGGTTCTACTATTTTGTAACTTCTTGTCTACAATTTTTAAGTTTAGGAAGTATTAAAAAAAAAACGTACTAATATCGTACCGTACCTCAAAAAATTTTAAGGTACCAATTAGTACTGTATTTTATCGTACCGTACCGTACCATAGCTTTCGTACTAACTAAGCCTGCTGAACACCAGGATGTCGTCAAGATAGATAATGACGAACTTGTCCAAAAAAGGACGAGAAAGATCATTCATCAGGCTCATAAATGTTGCAGGGGCATTGGTTAACCCGAATGGCATGACCTGGTACTCGTAATGACTATATTTTGTGCGAAAAGCTGTCTTATATTCATCACCTTCGCGAACGCGAATTTGATGATATCTAGACTTAAGATCAATTTTGGAGAAGACCTTTGCATGGAGCAATTGATTAAACAATTTGTCAAATCCCCACGGATCTCCTCGTGATCGTTCTTGGTTCGAGACTCGAATCCTACAAACAAACGAATAAACAACAAGGGGGTGCAGGCCTGACTCACCTCCCAACCATGACAGCCGTGGGCAAGCCCACAGTCTTAGCTGTCCCCACCGAGCCACGAGCTGAGCTAACTAGGTTTACGTACCGACTAATCTCCTCCTCGCGACGTCCCATATCGCCACGAAGCTGCCCTCGCGCCGCACGGGCCTCGAGATTGCTGCTGGCCTCGGCTGCATAAAGCAGGTGCACGTCTGCACTAGATCCAGGCTCCAAGACCATAGAGCTCTCAAACTCGCGAGACTCTCTATATCCCAATAACTAACCTTGGCCGGTCATCGGGTGTCCACACTTGGGCACCTGCCCGTCCATACTTGGGTGCCCGCCCATTAGTATATTTCTAACTCAGCTCGTCAATCAGCCTGCCTAGTTCCAAGCTTCCCCAAGCCTCGAAACTAGTCTTGCGTGCGTGAGCATACGGTAGATACACACTGTGCACATGACATACTCCCCTTCCTCTAAGAGCTCTCTCCTGAGTTCACTAAAAAGCCAGGGTAATCTCTCTGAAGAGTAGTCAATGTCTCCCATGTAGCATCGTCAACACGATCCTTCCACTTGATCTTGTATTCCGTGATAAGCGTATTACGCAATCTTCTTTCACGAAATCCAAGAATCTTTTCAGGTTCGTGCGGAACAAATGTCATGTCCTCGACATCTATAATTTCTTGAGGAGTAACTAACTGATCTGTTCCACCCAGTACTTCCTTAAGTCTATTGACTTGAAATACAGGATGAACTTTCACATGAGATGGCAAATCCAATTCATATGCAACTGAACCAATCCGTCGTGTAACACGAAATGGTCCACAATATCTAGGGGATAATTTCGGAGATCGACCTGTCCGTAAGGTCTCGGAATCTTTCGGAACTCGCAAATACACCATCGTTCCTTCAGAGAACTCTCTGGGTGAACGATGTCTATCAGAATAAAACCTGTCTCGATCTTCAGCACTTCTAATAGATTCCTTCGCAACTTGTAACATTTCTTGCATATCTTGCAAAAAATTACGTGCTGCATCATGCTGAAGTCCTGAGAATCCTACTGTAACAAGTGATCTAGGTTGAAAACCATACATAAGCATGAAAGGACTAAATCCTGTACTCGTATGCTTAGTACTATTATATGCAAATTCTAACATAGGAAGATAATCCTCCCATGAACTCTGTCTTTTGGATACATATGCTCGAAGCATATCCTCCAAAATCTGATTCACTCTTACAGTCTGGCCATCAGATTGAGGATGATCTGAGGAACTCAAATTCAAGTTTCCAAAAATCACTCGTAAACTTAGAGTCCCTATTGACTATGTCCTGCGGTAACCCGTACAGTCTAAACAATTGCTCGATAAACTGCCGTGCTAATTGTGTAGCTGTAATAGTCTTCCGGGTCGGTAAAAATCTAGCCATTTTTGTCAAGCGATCTACCACAACCCAAATAGAATCGTGGCCTTGATGTGTTCTTGGCAATCCGGTAATAAAATCCATGGAAATACTTTCCCATTTATTACCTGGGATTTGCAAAGGATGCAACAACCCAGCCTGTCTTAAGCGTTCAGCTTTATTTGCCTGACAAATTTGACACTTGAGAACATAATCTTCTACATACCCTTTCATCTTTGGCCAATAAAAAGTGTGTTTCACTAACGATAGTGTCCTGTGTACCCCAGGGTGTCCAACAGAAGGGGCGTCGTGACACTCCTTAAGAATCTTGGACCTAATGTCCGGGATCTGTGGTACACAAATTTTGTCATTACGGAATAGTAAACCATTCCGAATCATCCACTGGCCTCCTGCAGCCTGAATAGTAGACTGCTCAGTCATTGAGTCTTGGTCAATCAATGAGCTCCCGTCTTGGATCTTCTGCCAAAATGGACCAAAATAACTATCAGTCCTGCAAAGCCCTCTCAATGACTGAAATAAGTCATTAGAAATCTCGGTGAACGACAAAGTATTCACCTCTCTTATCCGACTAAGCGCATCTGCAATACTATTCATGGACCCTTTTCGATAACGGATCTCAAAATCAAAATCTTGCATTAACTCCGCCCAACGAGCTTTCTTGCCTCTCAAATCATCCGCATCACACACATACTTGATTGACTGATGATCAGTCAATACCACAAACTTGGAGCTATATAAATAATGTCTCCAAACCTTGAGAGCATGAATCACAGCATAAAGCTCCTTCTCAAGGGTTGGCCAACGAGATTGAGTGTCGTCTAGCTTTTTACTTTCAAAAGCAACCGGTCTACCATCTTGAAATAAAGCAGCCCCGATAGCATAGTCACTGGCATCAGTTTCAAGAACATAAGGCCAACTAGGATCAGGTAATGCTAAGATAGGTGCTTCCTTGACTTTATCTTTCAAAAGTTTGAAGGTCATATCCAAATCGTTATTCCAAGTGATAGGCTGATTTGACATACGTCCACGACCTTTCAATAAGTCGGTCATTGTCGGTAGTGTGAGCTGAGAGTACTCACGCACAGATTTCCGAAGAAAAACAACAAAACCGAGAAAAGAACGAAGTTGTTTCACTGTTCGCGGTATAGGCCAGTCCAGAACCTTCTGAACTCGGTCATAGTCAATGCTCAATCCATCTCTAGTGATCTTGTGTCCCAAGTAAATGATGTCGGTCATAAAGAACTCACATTTACTTAACTTAGCATATAGTCGATTCTGTCTTAAAATAGATAAGACAATCGTGAGGTGTCTGACATGATTCTCAAGAGTACGATTATATATCAAAATATCATCCAGGAACACCACAAATTTTCCCAAATGTTCACGAAAAAGATCGTTCATCATTTGCTGGAAAGTGGTTGGAGCATTGGTTAATCCAAAAGGTAATACGAGAAACTCGTAATGACTATACCTAGTCCGAAAGGCGGTTTTCGACATGCCCTTCATGAATACGTATCTGGTGATAGCCAGTACGTAAATCTATCTTCGTGAAATATTTCGCTCTTGCTAACCGGTCAATCAGGTCATCTAATCTAGGGAGAGGATAACGGTTCTTAATGGTCAGCTTGTTCAATCTCTTGTAGTCTATACACATTCTCCAGGTGTTGTCCTTCTTTCTCCTAAGCAACACAGGTGCACCCCAAGGTGATTTACTTGGACGGATCTGGCCCATCCTCAAATAATCTTCGAGTTGTTTAGCCAACTCATCTTCCTTGGCTTGGCTCATCCTATAAGGTGGAATACCGACAGGATGAGCACCAGGGATCAAGTCAATACGATGATCTACTGCTCGTTCAGGTGGTAAACCCGATGGCAGTTCCTTAGGAAATACGTCTTGAAACGAATCAAGTATCTTCTGTAATTCTTTGCTTTCAAACACACTTAATTCATTTACATCCATGGAAGGGATGAGAAAGGAAGAAAGTGGAATCAATACACAATGGAAAGCGGTATACAAAGAAGAATCCATTATATTTCCAAAATCAATTGTATTTACAAGAGGTCCCTGAGAGGGATGAAAACAAACACCTAAAATACTATACTGGGTGTCCCTATGCTGAAAAGAAAAAATATGACTAGACCAATCTATTTGGACTTGAAGAGTCTTAAACCACTCAATCCCTAATAACAAGTCTACATTTTCTAGATGCATTACATAGCATTCCAGAGTGTCTTTGTAGTCCTGAATCTGGATTGGAAGCATCTCCACCTTGCGATCCCAAACTTGCCTTCCCGCAGGTAGGCGTACCTCATAGGTATGATCGCTGAGTGTCGTATCAAGACTCAATGTCTGCACAAGTTTGTAGTTAACAAAGTTGTGTGAGCTGCCAGGGTCTAGAAGAATGTGAATCTTATCGTACTTGTCAAAGACAACTGGTTAGCTGCCTTTGGCTTGGGTCTTGCATTTGTCTTGGTACCCTTTTGCTTTGGGCACTCGTTACGCATGTGTCCTTTTTCTTCGCAGATAAAACAACGTCCTTCCTTCTTGAGCTTTAAAGCCCTAAGGAGTCGTTTCTTCTTTGCTGGTGTCGAACTTGAATTCTTCGAAGGTTGGTCTGAAGACTTTCCTTCTGTCATGTTACCCATAGGTGCGGAGAACTTTCGTTTATCCTTGTTCCCTTGCTCTGTAACGGGTTTCGACTTGAAAGAGACCATTGTATCATCATAGATACGAGCTGAATGAATGGCCTCGTCCAATGTTTTACATTTGTTATTTTTAAGTTGTAATCGGTACGAGTCTGGTAAACCAGCTACAAAAAACCCCAAAAGAGTAGTGGGATCCATCTTTGTAGCTTTTATCTGCAAGTCATGAAACTTCTGGAGGTAGACCTCATAAGTGAGGTGCTGCGAGGTCATGGTCAAAGCTGAAAACCGGGCAACAACATCATAATCATCCTCTTTCTTGAGGAATTCTTTCTTGAAGACGTCTTCGAATTGTGCCCAAGTCGTTGGCTTAGAGTTGAGTTCCTTCCACCAAAGCAAAGCTTTACCGGAGAGGAAACCTGCTGCTAACTGGATCTTCTTTCCATCATCATATGGATGAAACTGAAAGTGTACTTGCCACTTATGTAGCCACGTGTCCACGATCTCCTTGGTGCGTTGCTTTTGCTCGCCCCCAAACGGTTCCGGAGTAATGTTGGGGCCTAAAGCTGAAGCCAAGGTATCCATACCCGAGAAAGTAGAGAGAGTAGTGGTCAATAGAGCAATGGAGTTCTGCAAAGCTTGCATCTGGGCTGCGATTTGTGCCTGACGTTCCGACGAAGAAGCTTCGAGAGCTACTTTGAACTCTTGGAAATCTGATTTTGACACAAAATCGTCAAAAAGATCGGCATCGGTACCTTTCATAGCCGGCAAGCCTTCGCGTTCCACAAGGGGCTCCAACTCCGATTCTTGGGTCGACATCGTGAAGAGGGTAAGTGGAGAGAAAATTCGATCTTTGCACAACAAAAGTGCGAGTGAACTTGAGAGCTTGAGAGCTTGAAAACTTGAAAACTTGAGAGATGTGTGGCGAGAAGCCCACTTAAGGGGTTTCAAAAAGGTTTCTACAAAAACTAAAAGTCCCCAAAAGCTAAGTTTGGCTTTTGCTTTTGTGTGATATATATATATATATATATATATATATATATGGATATATATATTCTAGGTTCTTAAAAAAAAATAAAACACCTTTGAAACCTTGGAGGAGGGGACTTTTAAACTAAAAAAAAATTTAAAAAATTTAAACTAAAAAAAACGAAAGCCGGAGTGCTTTCCTTGTTTTTTTTTCTTTCCTCCAGGATTAGCCCGCCGGCGTGCTGCTGCCGTCACCTACGTTAGCCGGTGCTTTCTTGCGCCAACCTGCGCCTGCGCCAGCTTGCGTGGGCCTGGGCGCCTGCCTTGCTTGGCCTGAGTGCCGGCCTGGCCTGGACTGGCACCTGTCCGCCTGGCCTAGGCGCTGCCTGGGCTAGCTACGCAGGCCTGGCCGCCTGGCTTGGTAGGCCTGGCCACCTGGTCATGCAGCCCTGGCCGCCTGGTCATGCATACAGGGCGTGGCTGCTTTTCTGGTCATGCATACAGGGCCTGGCTGCTTTTCTGCCTGCGTACAGAGCCCGCCTGCGCACAAGTCTTGCACATGTTTGTGTGCGAATGTGTATTCTTGGCCAACTCTGTACTCGCCCGCCACAAAGCTGCCCGCAAACTTGGCGCCAACACGACCTCCAGCACGATTTCCAGCACGCCACCACGTTTCAACCCTTCGCATCTCTCTTCGCTCTCTCTCTCTCGCGTTCAACCAGAAAAGCATCGTGCTTTTTTTTTTTTTTTTGTTTCTCTCCTTGCAGTTCATGTAACTGCACAAACGACTTCCCTACTTCTTGCAAAGCAATCAACCCTTCCTAAACTACCACCTCCCATCAATATGGGTTTCTTTAATGAAGAAAAACACATACTATTTCTGAAAACAGCAGTATGCACAGAAAAACAGCAAGCTTTTTTTAACACATACCTTTCTTCGACCTCATCTTCTCTACCTACCGACTTGCTCGTTCATGAGGTATGCTCTGATACCATTGTCAAATCCCCACGAATCTCCTCGTGATCGTTCTTGGTTCGAGACTCGAATCCTGCAAACAAATGAATAAACAACAAGGGGGTGCAGGCCTGACTCACCTCCCAACCATGACAGCCGTGGGCAAGCCCACAGTCTAAGCTGTCCCCACCGAGCCACGAGCTGAGCTAACTAGGTTGACGTACCGACCAATCTCCTCCTCCTCGTGACGTCCCATACTGCCACGAAGCTGCCCTTGCGGGCCTCAAGATTGCTGCCGGCCTTGGCTGCATAAAGCAGGTGCACGTCTGCACTAGATCTAGGCTCCAAGCTCTCACAAACTCGCGAGACTCTATATATCCCAATAACTAACCTTGGCCACCCTTTTATAGGCTCTTGGCCGGTCATCGGGCCTCCACACTTGGGCGCCCGCCCGTCCATACTTGGGTGCCTGCCCGTTAGTATATCCCTAACTCAGCTCGTCAATCAGCCTACCTAGTTCCAAGCTTCCCCAAGCCTCGAAACTAGTCTTGCGTGCGTGTAGCACACGGTAGATACACACTGTGCACATGACACAATTCATCAATGCGCGGAAGAGGATACTTATTCTTGATAGTCAACTTATTAAGGGCACGATAGTTGATGCAAAGGCGCATAGACTTATCCTTCTTTTTCACCAAAAGTACTGGAGCTCCAAAAGGGCTTTTGCTTGGTTGAATATGTCCTTTCTCCAAAAGTAAGTTGTCGCTGTATCTCTTGAGATTCTGTAAAAGAAACTCGATATGGAGCACGAGTAGGTGGAGCATTGCCAGGAAGGATATCAATAGCATGGTCGACTGGTCGCCGAGGTGGGAGAATCGCAGGAAGCTCCTGAGGAAAAAGATCCAAGTATGGAGCAAAGAAAGGTTGCATGAGGTACATCACCTTTGTATCTATGTCCTCGGGAGGATCGTTGGCTGAATAGACCATTAACAGTGCTGAGGAACAACCACTCTTGCGGACCCACCGTTTCACTTGAAGAGCTGAAAGGGTTGGTGTAGAAGGTTGGTCTTTGATTCCGTCGAGTGCCACAAGCATATCATTTTGAGCAAATTGTATGGAATGGTTCCGGAAACTGATTAGGGGATCATATTGATACAACCATTCTTGACCAAGGATCATATTATAATGTGCCAAATTCATGACTTGGAAATTCAATTTGTCACGATAGTGCTGAATTCGAAAGGAGAGGTGTTTGGCAACGGTGTTACACAAGGATGTGGAACCATCGGCAAGCTCTACTTCATAAACAACAGCACTTGAAGAAGTCCGAATCTTCAATCTCTGAGTCAAGGTGGTTCCCACAAAGTTATGAGAACACCCACTGTCAATGAGCACCTGAATAGGGTGACTGGAGATAGAGCCTTGAAGAATCAAAACCTGAGTAGACAGTTGGGGCAACAGTGAAGAGGCAGCTTGTGTTGTGGCAGTAGTGGTAATCGCTGAAGCATGTGCAATAGCATGGTGATTAACTGTACGCTTTCCTTTGTCAGCAACTAGGGGTTTCTCCTCGGAAGTGGAGGGTTCAGCATTAGAATTCTGTCGATGGGTTGGTCTTTTGGGGCACTCAAACCAACGATGAGGTCCATTACAAATTGTGCACAATCTTGTCTTTTGTTGATCCCGTCCAGAAAGAATAGTGGAAGGACGAGGATTGCGAGATTGGTCACGTCCTTGGTCCCGTCCACAATCCGAACTGCGTGGTTGGAAGGATTGAGAACGTCGCAACCGAAAAGAGGACGATCCTTCTGATCGGTGAGGGTGTTGAGAATTATTCCATTGGGGATTAGGCCGGGAGGTAGAAGTGCCAGAAGATTCTCTACGATGATCTCGGGTCATAGGAGATCCATTGGCTTTTTGAAAGTCATTGGCTCGATCGGAATAGGCCGAATTTCGAGAAGTAATGTCTGCAACGCGCTCGGCGTATCGTATGGCATCGGAAAGATTGACATGGCTATATTTCTGAACATCGGCACGCGGTGTGGGGTTAAGACCTTCAACGAAGGCATGAAGTTCGTCCGCTGGGGACAGAGTCAATCTCCAGTATCAAGTTGGTGAATTGGGAGATATAAGAGGCCAAGGAACCAGTTTGATCCAAATGGCGTAAGGGAGTACGGGCTTGGAAATCCGCATTGGCAGGTATGAACTGCTTACGGAGGACCTGCTCGAATCTTTCCCACGTTGTAACTGATTTTCCGGCGTGCTGTTGTCGTTGCCACCACAATAAAGCACTGTCTTTGAGGAGGGATACCGCAAAAATCACCTTTTTGGAATCAGAAAGGGTCATGGTTTCGAAGTATAACTGCAGTTTGTAGAGCCATTGGTCTAAGATGCGCTTATTGCGCTGACCACCATAAGAGTCAAGGGGTTTAATTTCCAATTTCTTTGTTTTACTGGCTTGTAAAAGACGATAAAGAGTCTTAAGGTCATCGCCTTCTACCTTGAAAGGAATGACGTCTGCGTTTGCTGGTACTGTTGCTGAAACATCTGTTGCTGGTACGGAACTCGTGTAGGAGTGGCGATCCATGTGGAGCTGCTGGATCTGCGAAGCCAAGGATGTCATAGACTCGTGGAGTTGCTGTTGGAACTGTTGCTGAAGTTGCTGCAAAGCTAGCTGCCATGCTGGAGGGGCTGGTATGTCAACAGTTTCTGCCATGAGAGAAGATGTTGATGTAGAGGCTTCAAGGTGATGAGGCTCTGGGGGTTTTCGCTGTTGATGACGCCGCTGGGCTCTAGTAAGAACCATCGGCTGGAGGGTGCGGCATCTGGAAATCCCGAGAGGAGAGGCTACGTATTGGTGAAGCGGCTATAGACCATCTAGTATAGTAAGGGCGATCCTTTGGGACTGGGTTCGCACGAGAGTTTGCTACTGGAGAAGAAGGTACAGGGGTAGGGGCAGCTACTGGTGTCAGGTGTATACTCTGGTGTAGAGGGGTGCACCGTGAATGAAGATGGATAAACGCCCTCAGAATTATGTGGAGAATATCGCCGTTGAGAGTTGCAGAGGCCATGCTAACAGAATAATGAAGGACCATAAACCGGGCTGAGCAAACAGATGCTGGTTGAAAACAGTACGCCAGGCTGGCGTGCTTTTTTTTAAAATAAGCGTTGGTTGCTGGCCGTGGGTTCTCCTTTTTTTCTCTCTCTTATGCGTGGCGCTGGTCGGCTGGCCGTCGTGTCTTTTTTTTAAAATTTTGTGTGCTGGTCGGTCTGGGCGCCGTAACCGTTGGCCGTCGTGTCCTTTTTTTTTTGTGCTGGTCGGTCTGGGCGCCGTAACCGTTGGCCGTTGTTTCCTTTTTTTTTTTGTGCTAGTCGGCTTGGGCGTCGTAGACTGTTGGCCGTCCTTTTTTTTTTTTTGGGTGCTGGTCAGCCTAGGCGCCGTAGGCTGCTAGTGTGGAAGCCTTAAGTTGTAAGGCTTTTAAGCCTTATGTTGTCATTTTTTTTTTGTCTTAAAAAAAAACGTTGAATATACGTGTTTTATTGCTAAAACGTCAAACGACGTGTCGAATCAGGGAAGAGGTGGTGACCTTCTGCCTTGTTGCCGTTTCCGCCTAGACGAGCCCAAGGATTGATGTATGGGAGTTCAAAAGGAGCAACGATACTTGGTGAGGCTTACAGCTAGCCATCCTTTTTTTTTTGGATAGAAAATTAGGAAAAATAGCTAATCAAGTAAAATTGGCAAAAATTGGGCAAAAGATTCAAAATTGGATGGGGCATTCTCTCTTGCTCTTTCATACAATTCTTGCTATTCTTAATTCTAAGGTTAATTTGTTGATTTAGGGTTAGGGTTATGGTTTTTTTGGGATGTGGGCATCCTACAGGTTGGAGCTTTGTTTGCTCTGATACCACTATGAGGACTTCCTAGTCTATTAAGACATGATTAAAATTGAATACAAGAACTAAAGATAATTAGAGAGCGGAAAGCTGAGTTGTTTGCATTGAGACAGAGGCCTTTCTTAAATAGAGGCCGAAAGGGTACAAGTGAAGAGACACATCCCTGGGAAGGGGTGTGGCTCTTGAATCAATGGTTATGTCCTTTGGACTTAGGGGTGTGTCTTTTAATGAATAGACATGTCCTTTGATAGTGACCCATGTGTAAGGGTGTGACCCTTCACAGGTGTCCTTTCAGTTAATAAGGGATTAAGGAGTAATCAAGGAGAGATTAAGAGAGTTAGTCACAATCGTGACAGTTATGATCAGCCAAGTACATCTCTAAATCAGTATTTTCCATTAATGCACAGAGGAGAACATTAAGCATTAGTTCAAGCATAGTATTCATAGTCTAGATCTACATTGGATCTATGACAATCATTGTAGTTACTCATTCATTCGATAATATATAGTAGGAGTAGGTTTAGTAAAGAGTCTCTCTCTCGTCTTCTCTAGACTTCTCTATGCCATGAGCATGTGAGTAGCGTTAATCTTTATTGCTTTCCGTTAATCATCATTAAGCACACTTCCGCATGGTAGTCATGTTACATTGGTATTAGAGCATCTAGGTCTCCTTCTAGGTAGAAGTTGTGCATGTTGAATTAGGGTTTCTTAAATTAGGGTTTGCAAGAAAAAATTAGGGTTTCCTTGTTTTGCATCCTTGCAACAAATTTTCAATCCTATATTCAAGGGGCAAAGTCAAAAATCAGGATTGGCGTTTTTGTGTTTTCAGCCCATTTTTGCATGTAGCATAGGTTCAATATAGACCAGGAGCATCAAAATTCTTAGCCTAGGTCTAATCTATGTAGGAAATGGCTTCTTTTCAACATTCCTTGGACCAAAACCTCACCCCAATGGAGAGGTACATGCAAATTTGCAGGTAGATGTGCAAAGAGTTTGAAGCCAAGGTCCAACGGCAACAAGAAGAACACAAGGCCGAATGGAAGTGGATAGATAAGGAGTGGCATCGACGAGAAAAAGAACATAGGGCCAAATGCAAGCGAATAGATAAGGAGCGGCGTCAATGGGAAGAAGACGACGATAGGAGATTCTTTGAGTAGTGGAAGAACCTGATGGCAACCATGAGGCCAAGTACAAGCAAGGAAGTAGTACTGGCAGTTAAGCTTGATCAGTGTGCTGCAATACCATATAGACACACGGATCCGCAGGTCGAGGTCAACCAAGGAGGACAAGTGTCTACTTGCGTAGAGCCACTATCAGTCCTTAGCGGTCATCACAGACTATGAGGTTTCAACAGTTCTCTTCGAATCTGTTAAGCAGGAAGATGAAGTTCCAACAGTTCTCTCCAAATCCATTGAGGAGGATGAGGTCGCAGCATGTCTCTCTGAATCCATTGAGGAGGATGAGTTGAGTGCTTTAGTAGTTCCCAAGGAGGTAGATGGCTCCAAATCCACTTTGGAGGAGGATGAGGTAACCCAATAGTTTCCATGGAGTTTACCATGCCAGCAGAGCATCCAAAGATCGTGTCAAGTGCACACTCTTTTGAGGTGTGATGTGGACATGCTTATTTCTTATAGCCGCCGAAAGGGCAAAGTTAGAGAAAGATTATGCACAGGTTGGAGCCATTTTGGCAGCCTTACAAGTTATAGGTGCCCACGGGTTCCCAGAGGTGCCTAGGACATGCACCATTGGTTGGGACATATTATGGGCACAATATGAACACATTTTATGAGATTTTTGATGACTTTTTATGGCTTCTTAAAAGTGGAAATTTGATCCGATTATGACTTGCTACAGAAATCCCTATATAAAGGCAAGTCATGGGTCATTCTTAGCATTAAAAGACGGAGATTGTAGAGCCAAGACCAAGGACATGCAGTGTAACAATTTGGATCAGCCAAGTACATCACCAAATCAGAGAGAGGAGGACAATGAGCATCAGTTCAAGCGTATTACTCATAGTTGGGTTTATGACAATCATTGTAATTACTCATTCATTCAGTAATATAGTAGGAGTAGGTCAGGTGAAGAGTCTCTCTCTTCTCCTTCTCTCTACTTCTCTATGTCATGAGCATGTGAGTAGCGTTAATCTTTATTGCTTTGCGTTAATCACACTTCCGCATAGTAGTCATGTTACACGTCGCCTGTATTGCCAAGTTGACCAACCCCTTGCTCTTCTCCATGTGTGAAGCAGACTCTGTCTCACACCATTTTGAAGACGTTTTTTTGGAAATCAGCCCAGCTTTAAGCAACATAGAGGACGATCAAAGGGAACTTCTCCCGAACACGAACAGGCTTTTTAGGAAGTAGCCTGTTTATTTTCAGCTTGTTTATTATAGCATGCTATTTACATTTTTCAAGTGCAATAATGGCCTTTCCAAGAGAGAGGGAACCATGCTCTATGTTTGCATTAGTTCGACGAATTTTGTGAAGAAGCAGGCAGAGAGGTAGGAGCTAGAAATGCTGCAAATAGGAGCAAGAAGTGAGGTAGAGCCGCTGTGGAGGTTGAGGAAGAAGAGACACATTATAGGAGAGAAAGATGAAGAAATGAAAGAGCACACTCTTCCATGACCAAGAAGTAGAGTGTAACATGCGGAAGCTTATAGACAGGATTATACTTCAGGTAATGAATATTCAGCACCTTGGTTCTTGAAGATTGCACAATGTAGCAGAAGTAAGAGAGAGAGAGAGAGAGGGAGAGAGAGAGAGAGAAAGAGAGAAAGAGAGGAGAATCACAATAAAGATGTATACCCGATTGTGTCCCAAATACCCTCTGCAGGGCTCCCACGAAGGATTGTGTATTTGCTTTATTGAATGATGAGAAAAAGAGATGAATCTGTCAAACTTCCCTTGGCTGTAAACCTTCAGCCTTTAACCTTCAAGTTCACCTTTGCGTTATGCTCCCTTTGGCTGTCCTGGCCCTTGGAACACTGCAGCACTTTGTGAATCATGAGATGAATAAAGCCTTGGCTAAGCCATTCTTGTATAGTATTCTATGTTGCTGGTTGGTGGGTTCTAGAAGGGTTCGGCCTGTTGGAATTTAATCCCACGACCTGTTTTATGTTCATTAAATCGGTGCCTTTTTATATACTGCCTGGCAGCCCTTGTGCGCTGTGCTGTCTATGCTGCTTGGGTCCTGGCCGCCTGCTGGATTGCGCTCCATGGGCTGGCCGACTGGTTGGTGAGGCCTTTGGGGCTGGTTGATTGGCTGTCCAGGCCTTCTAGGCCTGACCGACAGCCAGTCTATGTCCAGTAGGGGCTGGCCGGCTGGCCCCTTGCCTCCTAGAGGCTGGCCATCAGAGCTGGTCACAATGCTTAGGGGCTTTATGGGCCAAAGGTATGGCCCTCTTAGGTGCCTGGCATTTGGCTACAAGATGAATACCCGAAACACCTATCATCATTCCAGAAGGTGACTCACAGTATGGACTGGCACTGTTCCATGTGTGGGATTGGCACACTTGACCAAGACAATGTACGGGGCTTGTACACTTGACCTTGGGCACTTAGAGTGGAACCCTGGTTGACTCGTCCCGGACTCGGGCTCACAAAGGACCAGTTTTCTCTCCAGGTCCTGTACTTGCTTGTACAAATATATCCATGTGCCACCAAGCGTGGGATGCACGTGACATCCCCTATTGCTTAACTTGACAGAAGCCGCAAAGCCTCCAAATAGTCTATCAATAATGTTGGATAATCTTCGAAGGAGGTCTTGTCAAGCCACACCGCTTCATGTGTCCTTCGGTCTTGAAACTTCGTGAGGAACTGTCTTTCTTTTCGGCCGGAGCCGTGCTTGAAACGATATAAGAGGTTTTTTTTTTGGAACCATAACTTCAGCTTTGTCCACTATGGCTGGTTCGTGTTCATTGTGGACATTGGAGAGAGGAGGTCCAATACAAGGCTTAACCAAGTGACATGGAACACATCATGCGTGGTCCAACTGGGAAGCTTCAGCTTCATGGAGGCCTCATTGGTCTTCTTTAGAATGGGAAAAGGTCCAAAGCTCCAAAACAACAACTTTGGGCATCACTTACCCACTTGTTTCAACCTTTGCTTCATTGTTTTGAGATATACCCAATCTTTAACCCCAACCTACTATTTGGGATAACAGACTGCCATGTGGCAGTGTGAGAAGTGGAGGAGCAAGAATCCATTCCAACACCCCCCTTGGATGCGAAGCCCGAAGCCAAGCAACAGGAGCTAATGAGGCTCTAGTACCATGAAAGAACACGGAGCACGCAGCACCAAGCAAAACAGAAGCGCAACACACGGAAGATGGCCATCAACCGGTTGGGTCCCCCTCCACCTAAACATCCCATGAGACCATCAATAAAGGTGGGGGATAAGGGGAGACCAAGGGCATTTTGCCCTATATAGAGGGGTTAATTTAACCCCAACCCATGTGGGATAACAGAATGCCATGTGGTAGTGTGAGAAGCGGAGGAGCAAGAATCCATTCCAACAGGGCCTTTTACTTCTCCGAAGCATTTGTCACTGTTTGGGTGGTCTGAACATAGATCACCGCACATTGTGCTCCTTTCCGAATCTCTCTTTTAGCTTGTAGATGGCTAATGATGACCAGAAAGTTAGGTATCCTAGGTTCACAGTTAATGATCATGGGAGCCTTTCACACATTTCGGGTAATCCGGAACGTGTGCATGTCCCAATCAATATCTGGGGTGAACTTGTGAAACCACTAGATCCCTAAGATTATGTCTACATGGACAAGAGGGACAACCATGAAATCTTGCACAAATTCTGTGCCTTGGATGACTAATTTAGCCCGACAAGCTTCAAACTTGATGCTCGTTGTCATGCCTGTGCTAAATCCCTCCACTTTCTTATCTACCGAGGTCAACGAAAATCGAGCTCGCCGAGTGGCCTGTTCCATGACCACGTCCTGTGTAATGCTACTCTCAAACAAGACGACTCATCTCTGGCCACCTATGTAGCCAAAAGTCTTGAGCAATTTGTTTCGCTCGTACTCTGGGTCATAGTTTACCTTCTGACTATCTTCGAGCTCCTGGTTGACAATGGCACTAACCAAAGGTGTGGGAGATGGAGAACTAGTGACAATATGGGGGGGCCGGTGTGGGAGGCTGGCTCACCATGGTAGTTGTCGAGGCCGGGGTGGTGGTCTGAGCAGGGGTCTTCTTAGGCAAACCCTAGAAGTGTGTCCTTTTGTACGACAAAAGAAATATCACCCCTCCTCCGCGTATTGTTCCCGCTCTTCAGGATTGATCTTATCACCTATCTTGCTAGCTAGAGCCTTCTGGTCTGGAGTAAGGTGAGGTAGTTGTTTGAGTTCTTGGAGCTAGAGGCTCTCGGGATAGACCTTGATTGGGTCTGGTTTTGGCCCTTGCCAGAGATAGTGGCTGCCTTGGCTACTCCGAGCTGGGAGGTATTTGGTTTTCCATTGTTATACTTCATCTTGGGGCACCTTGCACAAGCGAAAGGGCTTGATCAAAAGTCTAGGGTTCAAACATACGCACATCCCACTGGATTTGCGTGTCCAACTTGTAGAGAAATTGACCTCTTTTATTTGCGTCCAATTTCTGCAATTGTAAAGCCAAGTGAGTTACTTTATTTGCAAAGTGGAGGACAGGTAGCACGTTCTGGTACAATTCCCGATACTCGTCCTCAAGTCACTCGAGATAATGAGGCGGTAGAAACCGCTTCTTGAGGTTAGTGACAAATTGGTCCCATTGATAGTCAGCAACTCCATAGTTAGAATTGATTTGGGTCCAATGAGTACATCATTAGATGGCTTCCCCGTTGATGTAGCAACTAGCTAATACCACCTTCTCTATGTTCGATTTCCTATAGCTTCCAACTGATGAATCCAAGAATACAGAGTTGTGGGATCAAGTTTACCGTTATACTTACTAAAATTCACCTTCTCGTGAAGATGAGTCGAAGAAGGCACAGGTATTGTCCTTGCATTCAGAAGTGCAAGGTATCGCTCGTTCTCCACATGTCGACGTTGGTCCTCTAGTGCAACAGCGCGGACTACCGCTTGTGTTCGAAGCTCTACCTCCCGTATCTGCAATTCATGTAATGCACTCGATTGTTGTGTTAACTCCTCAATGGAGATAACTGAAGCCTGGATTTGGGAAGGGATCTCAGTGACCACGGGTAGAGGAGAGGGGGGGGGGTGGAGAGGATGGGTGTTGAGGCTTCTTGAAGAGGTATCAGTTTCTCGAAGGCTTGCATCGAAGTCGTACATGCTTGCATCTGTTCCCCTTGTCATGCTATCATGCACATAAATTCCCTTGTTGTGCTATCATCTGTTCCCCTTGTCGTGCTATCATGCACATAAATTCCCGGAACATGGCGTTCATGTCATCACTGGTGACTTGGCTTCTGAAAGCAGTTGTTGCTATCAAAGAAATAGTTTCTGTTGGGATTTGGTGCGCTCTCATTGTCGGAATTCACCATAGTGGGAGTGGTCAAGTTTTCCTTGACCGCAACACCACCATCCACTTGTATGTGGGGGACATTTCTGGTCGCTTCTGGTGGCTAGGAACCTGTAACATGACTACTTTGCAGAAGCGTGCATTAATGATGATTAATGCAAAGCAATAAATATTAACGCTAATCACATGCTCATGACATAGAGAAGTAGAGAGAAGGAGAAGAGAGAGACTCTTTACCTAACCTACTCCTACTATATATTACTGAATGAATGAGAAATTACAATGATTGTCATAGATCCAATGTAGATCTAGAGTCTAGACTATGAATGTTGTGAATGAACTTATGCTCACTGTCCTCCACTGTGCGTTAATGGAAAACGCTGATTTGGAGATGTACTTGGTTGATCCAAACTGTTAGACTGCATGTCCTTGGTCTTGGCTCTGCAATCTTTGTCTTTGGATGATTATGAATGACCCATGACGTGCCTTTATATAGTAAAGTGATAGCAAGTCGTAATCAGGTCAGTTTTCACTTTTCAAGCCATAAAAACTCATAAAAAATGTCATAAAATGTGTTCATATTGTACCTATAGTATGTCCCAACCATTGGTGCATGTCCTGGGCACCTTCGGGCCACCAAATTGGCTCCAAACTGCCCATATACGACCTCTAACTTTGCCCTTATGGCGGATGTAAGGAATAATCATGTCTACGTGGCACTGGATTAAGGTGTGCACGTGACATTCCCTCTTGCTAAACTTGGAGTTGGGGTGCACATGATGTGCCTTTGCTCCATGCTGTTGATTCAACTGTGGATTGGATCTCCCATATGGTGTCTCCACTACTATCTCCTCGGGAATTGTGGGCAATGGAAGTTGCCCCTTTGCCTTTGGAAGTTCTATTGGCATGGTAGACTCCATGAACACCTCAGTAACTGAAGTACTTATCTTCTCCTCCTCGTCAATGGATTCGGAGATAATTGTGGGAACCTCGCGAACTGTCACCTCCTCGATGGCTACGATGATCTCGGGAACTTGCATGGAATCTGGAATTGTTTGTGGCTCTACATGCTCGCACAATTGTATCTCTTGGTTGACCTCGACCTGTAGATTCGACACGGTTTCTAGTACCTCTTTGGTGTCCCTTTGTCCTTGGTCTTCTATTGTGGTACTATTGTCCTCTTCCTTGGTCTTTACCATACTTGCTCCCACTGGAGTACTTGGACGCATCATGGCGAAAAGCTTCTTTATTTCTTTCCAATACTCTTCTTCACGTCTTTCGTCGTCTTTTTTTCTTTGCCTTGCTTTGTTTCACGTTGTTCCCTTCTTTGCCTTGGTGCTTCTTCACAATGTTCCCTCCTTTGCCTTGCTTCTTGTTCACGTTGTTTCCTTTGGCGATCTTGGTCTTCACATGCTTGTTGGTAAATCTTTTTCCTTTCTTGGGATGCCACGTTTGAACATTGCCCAACTAGCTTCACTTTGTCTTTTCATCAAAGCAAAAATATCCTCTATGGTTGCCATGAAGAAACGCTTGCTATTTTTTGCTATAATCAGTCCCAAAACCTTAAACCTAGGCTTCTACATGCATCCTAGACACCCTAGAACCATGCTAGACTGAAATATAGACTTTCGAGTACTATACTATGCTGACAATGAGCAAAAAGCTGATGCAAACCAAAGGGCATGACCACGAACTCGCAGTGGGCCTGTTGAGTTCGGAATGCAGTTTTGGGGATGTCCTCGTCCACAATTCGTACCTGATGGTACTCACTTTTGAGGTCAATCTCAGAAAACACCTTTGCTTCATTTAGCCTCTAGGATGTAATCAGTCAATGGCATGGGGAACTTGCTCTTTATCGTCAGCTTGTTGAGCATCCAATAATCTACGCAAAGCCGAGAGGATCCATCCTTCTTTTTCACAAAGAGGATCGGGGCTACGAATGGAGACACACTAGAGCATATGAAACCGAATTGCAAGAACTTGTGGAGTTGATGGTCCAACTCCGTCTCCATGGCCTTGATCAGGCGATATGGAAACTTGCGAGGGGGTTCAAAACCTGGGAGGAGCTCAATCTGAAGACTTTGAAGGATTAGGGTTAGGGTTTTCACAAGCTCAAACAGGCGTGGAAATCAAGAGATGAAGGAACACGACTCCCAATATGCTTGAATAATCAAAAGTGAAGTACAAGCCACATGATAGTGACCCCTAAAGGATAAGTGTTCACATGACCGGCCATAAATGTGCCGGGTGGACCAAAACACTTATAAACTGCATATAAGTGAAAATGAACTAAACTGGGGGAAAAAACCTCCACTAACTGAAGTAAAAAGTGCCCCAGTAACCTACTGATGATCACTAGCACTCCTGTGGGTGCATACACAGCATAAAACCCAACAAACCCCCCTGGAGTGATATGTGATCACTGTACATCATCCACCAAAAGGAAACAAATTCAAAGCATTGCGGAATGCTTCAAATTTCGGACGTGGTAATGCTTTGGTGAAGATGTCTGCCACATTCTGATCTGTAGGACAGTAGATCAGACTGATATCTCCTGCCTGGAGTCTCTCCCGAACAAAATGATAGTGAATCTCAATGTGTTTCGTGCGAGCATGAAACACAGGATTCCTGGCCACAGCAATGGCACTCTGACTATCAGTATAGATAGGTGTAGGCTCCTCCACTGAAATATCCATATCAGTCATAAGACGACGCAGCCAAACACACTCAACAGTAGTAGTGTAGGCTGCTCTGTACTCTGCCTCACAAGATGAAGTGGCCACTGTGGTCTGTTTCTTGCTTAGCCAAGAAATGCATGAAGCGCCAAGAAAGAAACAATTCCCACTAGTGGAATGTCTGGTATCAAAATCACCAGCCCAATCTGAATCACTGTAAGCATGTAACTGCATGTCACCTCCCTCAGGATAAAGCAACCCAAGAGACAAGGTACCCTGCAAATAACGGAATACACGCTTCACAGCTTGCCAATGTGACAACCGTGGGCTGTGCATGAATCTGCTCAACTGAGAGACTGCATACTGAATATCTGGCCTTGTATTACACAAGTATATGAGGCACCCAACAGCCTGAGCATATGTAGTGGCATCAAAGGAAACACTGTCATCTTGTAGTGACAGTTTCATCCCAGGCTCCATAGGAGTACTAATAGGCTTGCAATCCTGAAATTTAAACTTCTCCAGAAGTTTAGCAACATAACGTGATTGCAACAACCCAATGCCTCTGTTATCCTGCACAAACTGTATGCCCAAATAGTAATGTACAAGGCCCAAGTCAGACATGTCAAATGTCTGTTGCAGTATCTCTTTAAATGCTGCAATTTTGTCATCATTTGATCCCATGAGCAAGAGATCATCCACATAAAGACTGATGACCAGCAGATCTGTCTCTTCTTTCTTCACATACAAAGTGGCCTCTGATGGACTGTTCACAAATCCCTGAGTGAGTAGAAAAGCATCTATTTTTGCATACCAAGCTCGTGGAGCTTGTTTCAAACCATACAAGGCCTTTTTCAGCCTGCATACTTTCCCCTCATGACCATGTGCTGCAAATCCCATGGGCTGAAATACATAAACTTCCTCCTCGAGGTCCCCATGTAGGAATGCAGTCTTTATGTCCAACTGGTGAACAACCCAACCACGATGTGCAGCCAATGCAATGACACACCGAAGTGTCGACATACGGGATGTAGGAGCAAATGTCTCCTCATAATCAATGCCCTTCTTCTGTGCATAGCCCTTTGCAACTAGACGGGCTTTGTACCTGTCAATAGATCCATCTGCATGTCTTTTCAACTTGTAGACCCATTTAGTACCAATGGCTTTCTTGCCTTTGGGCAGATCAACCAAATCCCATGTTTGATTCTTTTTGATAGAATCAATCTCATCCTGCATGGCTTTGTTCCAATGCACATTATCTCGTGCATCCACAAACGAATCAGGCTCATCATCATCCTGTAAACTGGCTGCCATAACCAGATTCAAATCCATGATGTGTGCATGCTCATTGGTCCTTGTCTCCCTACGAGTACGACCAGCAAGAGGACCCTCTAAATGGCTGTCCTGTAGTGTCCTCAAATACCATCTAGGTATATGTCTGACCTGTGGTGCCTGCTGTCCCATGTTTGGTTCAGCTCCTGGCTCATTTGGCTGCTGAATTTCTGCACCACCTACATCATTTGCTGGCTGTCCATTACCCTCATGAGTTGGATCACCAACTGTGGAATGAAACTCCATGGGTAGAAGACCTTCAAATACATCATTTTCAGCCTGATTTGCCTCATAACCAGCCATGGATAATTCTGATTTTTCATCAAAAATCACATCCCGGCTGATAAATATCTTCCTGGACAGTGGGTCATATAACCTGTAGCCCTTGCTCTCACGGCTATACCCAACAAAAATGCATTTTGTGGCTTTATCATCAAGCTTCCTCCTCAACTCTTTGGGTATGTGTGCATATGCAAGGCACCCAAAGATACGAAAATGCGATACAGAAGGCTTGCGGCCATGCCAAGCCTCAAAAGGAGTAATAGAAACCAATGCCTTTGTGGGACATCGATTCAAAATATGACAAGCACACATTACTGCTTCCACCCAAAAGATATGTGGTAGTCTTTTTGCCTTTAGCATACATCTGGCCATCTCCATGAGTGACCGATTTTTCCTTTCTGCAACTCCATTCTGCTGTGGAGTGTAAGGAGTAGTATACTGATGTTTTATACCTCTACTCCCAAGAAAAGAATTCAGCACATGTGACATATATTCCCCCCCTCGGTCAGAACGGAGAGTCTTCACCTTGCATCCAGACTCTGTCTCAGCAAGTGCTACAAAGGCCAAAAATGCATCATATACCTGTGATTTCTGTGTCAAAGGATAGACCCAGCATATACGTGAGAAGTCATCAATAAATGTTGCAAAATAAAAGCAACCACCTAATGACTTCGTCTGCATGGGACCACAAAGATCACTGTGTATAAGTTGCAACTTAGCAGTTGCTCTTAGAGCCTGATCACGTGGGAAGGAAAACCTGTGCATTTTTCCCAAAATACATCCTTCACAAATGTGATCTGGAGGCTTCTCCATGAGAGGTAGATCTGTAAACATATTATGTCGCTGCATAAGCATAAGACTACCAAAATTTACATGCCCCATGCGAGCATGCCATAACTCCGCATCAACCATAGCTGGAGTAAGAGTGAATGCATGATAAGCAGACTGATCCACTGGCTGAAATGCATCCAACTCATAAAGTCCATGACATAATGTACCAGTAAGCATCAAGGTCAAGGCATTTGCTTTGTCTCTGACCATGCATTTATCATCATCAAAGTGGACTTGCATTCCACAATGTGCTAAAGAAGAAATGGACAACAAATTCTTCTTTATCCCTGGTACATATAAGGCATCTGTAAGGCGGAGAATGGAGCCATCAATGGCTGTAAGCTGAATCTCCCCAATGCCACACACTGGATATGAAGCATTGTTGGCACACTGAACAGTTTTGCCAACAGGGGCAGGGCCAACATGACTAAACAAATCCCTGCGAGATGTGATATGCTTTGAGGCACCACTATCAAAATACCAAGTACATGCATGCTCTGTCATACTGAGTGCCTGTGAAGACCAAGAGGCATCATAGCTGCATGTATAGAAACAGTAATCCCTGTCCTCAACAAAAGAAGCAGTTTCTGGAGGAGCTTTAGGAGCATCATTAACAGACATCCCAGCTTCCTTTGCCTTCTCTTTGGCAATCCTCTTCCTACATTCCGTGATGTAGTGACCTGGCTTCTTACAATAATGACATTTGCCCTTCTTCTTGGGCTGTCCATCACTTTTCTTGGTATCCTGTGAAGAACCACCATCACCTGAATTTTGATTTGCACTCTTTGGCTGAGATTTCCCTTTCCCCTTTTGACCTGTAGTAAATGCTTGTTCAGCATTTGTGTTCATATTCATATTCTTCCTCATTTGCTCCTCTTGTAATAAGAGAGCAACAAGTTCCTGATACTTGAGGGGTTCAACAGCATTCCTCATGCTGAGGTTCAAAGAGGTATGGAAAGCCAAGTAAGATCTTGGCAAAGAGTGCAAGATGGTGGACACAAGCTGTGTCTCAGGAATAATCTCATCCACATTGATGAGTTGCTCTCTCAAATCCTGCAGCTTGTTCAAGTGGCTAGACATATCATCTCCTTCATTCATTTTCTGATTTTCCAGCTCTCTTTTCAAAAATGAGATCCTAGCCTCATTACGAGCAGCATACATCTGCTCCAAAGTCACCCATGCATTCTGTGAAGAGCCAGCTGACCGAATATGAGGTATAATGGACCTCTGAACTGACAATGCAATGAGTGACAATGCTTGTGCATCCCTGGCATCCCATGTCTTTTGAGCATTTGTTCTCTGAACAGGCAATGGCTGTCCTGGAGCCTGTACCTGTTGTCCTCGTCCACGAGCACCCCCTTGAGGAGGAGTCTCTGGAGCCAATGGACCTGGACGTGGTTCATCACCACTAACAAAATCCCAAAGACCTTTTGCCACAAGCACATTTTTCAGCATAAAACTCCACAAGGAGTAGTTCGTGCCATCCAATTTGTCTTCCTTAGACAAATATGTGAATACATCACTTTGCTGTTGATTTGCCATTATGCTTTACGCACAATGTTGTACCTGTTTACCAAAAAACCCAAAAGCAAAAACCCTGATAACAACTGTACTCCACTGAATACAGTTCACCCAAATCTGCCTGCACTCTCAATCCTCTGAATGTGCAGCTCAATGCACCAATAACTGAGTAGAGCAGCAAATGGCGTACACAATGCCAAAATGCCCCAAAAAATGCCCAAATTTGCTGCACCCAAACTGTGCAAAAAAACCTGTATATTTTCTTGCTAGAAAATCTGCCTGTTGTGCCTGTATATTTTCACAGAGAAAATTCAAATGCCCAATATTCAAAATATGTAATGCTTACCACTTCTGTGCTGAGCAGAAGTTCAGTCGACTGTATTGTGCAGGTACACAGCAACTACAGTCGAGGTGCTGTACGGAAGCAGGTACGGAAGCAGTACGGACGCTGAGCAGCAGGTACAGTTTTTGTGCAGGTACAGTCAAAGCAAGTACAGTCGGGTACTGAAGCAAATACACAGAATGCGCAGGTTTGTACTGTCGCCAGGTACAGTCGCCAGGTACGGAAGCAAGGGCACGCGTTGCTCTTGACTGTACGGGCAGGTACAGTAGCTGAAGGCGACTGTTTGCAGGCGGCGCTGAAGTGTTGCTGAAGACGGCGCACTGTGTACGGGCAGGTACAGTAAGGCGGCGCTGACTGTACGGGCAGGTACAGTACTCTGCAGGCTGCTCTTACTGTACGGTGGCTGCACTTGACTGTACGGGATGGTACAGTCACTGAAGGCAATGCAGGCGGCGCACAGGTGTACGGGCTGCAGCAGCTGAGGCCGGCGCTTGACTGAATGTGTGTATGCTGTACGGACAGCAGCTACACGTGTACTGGTTGTGTACGGGCAGGGCAGGAGTAAGCTTCTAGGCTCTGATACCAAATGAAGACTTTGAAGGATTAGGGTTAGGGTTTTCACAAGCTCAAACAGGCGTGGAAATCAAGAGATGAAGGAACACGACTCCCAATATGCTTGAATAATCAAAAGTGAAGTACAAGCCACATGATAGTGACCCCTAAAGGATAAGTGTTCACATGACCGGCCATAAATGTGCCGGGTGGACCAAAACACTTATAAACTGCATATAAGTGAAAATGAACTAAACTGGGGGAAAAAACCTCCACTAACTGAAGTAAAAAGTGCCCCAGTAACCTACTGATGATCACTAGCACTCCTGTGGGTGCATACACAGCATAAAACCCAACACAATCTTGTGGTCCTCTAATCTAGATGGGGGAAGTTTGGGAGGCAGGTTGTCTCGAAGAAAGATTCTTTGGGACCGGTCATGCAAGGCCTAGTACTTCTCCGAAGCACTCGTCTCACTATCTAAGTGGTCAAAACATAGATCACCGCTGCATGCTGTGCACCTTTTCGGTTCTCTCGTTTAGTCTGTATATGGCTAATGACTAGAAGGTTAGGTATCCCTGGTTCACACTTAATAATCACGGGAGTCTTCACACATTTCAGGTGATCCAGAACGTGTGCTAGTCGTCTGGGGTGAACTCGTGAAATCACTGGATGCCTAAGATTATGTCTGCACCTACAGGAGGGGCAACCATGAAATTGCACATAAATTTAGTGCCCTGGATGGCTAATTTAGCACGGCGAGCTTCAAACTTGATGCTTGTTGTCTTGCTAATGCAAAATCCCTTCACTTTCTTATCTATCGAGGTCAACAAGCTTCAAACTTGATGCTCGTTGTTGTGCCCATGTTAAATCCCTTCACTTTCTTATCTACCGAAATCAACGAGCAACGGGCTCGCCGAGTGGCCCGTTCCGACCTCCTCTGTACTGCCATTGCCAACAAACAAGACAATGACTCTTTGGCCACCTATGTAGCCAAATGTCTTTGAGCAATTCATTGCATTGATACTCTTGGTCATGTTTGCACTTCTGCTCATCTTCGAGCTCTCGGCTAACAATGGCACCGATTGTAGGTATGGGAGCTGGAGGACTAGCGACAACTGGGAGGTTGGTGTGGGAGGCTAGCTCACCACAAAAGCTGTCGAGGCCGAGGTGGGGTCTGAGCAGGAGTTTCTTAGGGCATGCCTTACAAGTATGTTCTTTTGTATAACAAAAGATATATCGCCCCTCCTTGTATTGTTTGTGTTGCCATGCTGGATCTCCTCAACACCAGTGGGCACTCTAACATTGCCGATGAAGACCCCATCTAGATTTGATACTGAGGCCTAGCTTTTTAATCAATTTCTTGCAGGTCTTCAATCTCTGGTGCATATTCATCTTCTGTAGAGAGCTTGGGCATCATTACTTGCAGAGGATTTTAGCAGAGCAGTGTGCATTTTGTGTATCTGATATTTTGCATAAGCAATCGCTCAGCAAGGACAGGATATATTTGGTGTATTGGCACAGGAAGATAAGCTTGACTGGAGTGTGGAGCTTCATGATCAGAAATTTCTTGGTAGCCGGGGCCTCGTGAATCGTCGTCCTACCATTTAGCCAGGTATGCCCGCAAGGGGTGGTGGTAGAAGTGCTCTACAAGAGTAAGAGTAACCTGTTGCACAGGCTCCAACACATGAGTGGTGAGTAGCGAGGTGGATTGCAGTCTGTGTGGCCAGGCCCATCTCACACTTGGTAAAGGCTTAGCAGGGCCATGCTGATGGATGGTTGGGCAGCAGTGCTGACCACAGCCGCAAGGGGGAGGGAGCCAGCAGGAGATCCCCATGCAGTGTTGTAAAAGAGAGAGGAGCCTGTGGTGTGCCCAGCTACTTCCAGAGTGTGACTTGTGTTGCCATAAGTCTACTAGTTTCAATTGGACCTTGTATTTTGTCGGAAGAGCTGTTTTGCATGCTTTTCTTCAGTAAGAATCCTAGGTTTTGGTGTGTTTGAGAGACGACACCAGATAACCAGGGTAAGTCTACTCCATTTGGAAACTGGCTGATTTAGCGGGTGGGGTCCAGTTAGCTAGCCAATCAATATATATGTTTCCTCTCTCTCTCTCTCTCTCTCTCTCTCCACACACACACACACACACACACACACATATAGTGCACTATCCTGTATATGTCTCCCCCCCCTCCCCCCCCCTCTCTCTCTCTCTCTCTCTCTCTCTCTCTCACACACACACACACACACACGCACACACACACACACATGCACACACACAGATATAGCGCAAAAACTGTTTTACGTAACCCCTCTCTCTCTCTCTCTCGGCAGTTGCCCCACAAACATGCGTTTTTTTGCTTTACACACTTATATACTATATAAGGGCTTCTCTGCCCAAAGCTTTGCTTATTAACTTTCTTTACCTTGGGTAGCTAAGATGCTTGTAGGAAAGCAAGCATCGGGAGGAACCCACGTGGCACGCTAAAAACAACTTTCCGAAAGCCCAGAACAACAAAAGCCAACCTTAATAAAGCTCTTGTGGTAAAACAACGCTCATGGTAAAAAACGCGTGGTGAGGCAGGTAGCAAGCTGAATAAAGCTAAAATTGGTATCACAGCATTTGTGGAGGCGGAAACGCTGGTGTATCGACTATCACGGAGGAGGAGGAGCTTCCTGTCCTAGTCTCGCGACCTTCCACTCTTGTCGCAAGGCACAGATACTAAGTCTGGTCGTTGATGATGATGCAGCCACCGCAAAGAGGAGTACGACGTTTCACGGTTGGCCTCTCAATGGATCCCAACCTTCGCTACTATGCACGTCTCGTCGTAGATACTCTATTGAAAGATCTAACGACGTGTAAATATTTCATCCTCTGCGGTTCACAGTAAAGCACGAAGAGCACCTCTGTTATGGTTGCCATAAATAGGCTATGGAAGGGGTCACAATAGCACTCTATGTACTTAGCTTTTGGCGTGAATGATGCTGATGAAATCTAGGATCAGTAGAGGCTTTGGGCTTTGCTCGTGTGACCGCCTTCACCTCGCAAGCCAGTGATGTGCAGATTATCTTCCTCTTCTTGAAGAAGAACTTGCTTACCCCCATTACGATCATCATCGATGAAGCGGATTCTCTGATTGATTTGTCTTGCACAAGTTGTCTTGGTGCATAAACGCAAGTAGGTACTCTCTCTCTCTCTCTCTCTCTCACACACACACACACACACACACTCTCTCTCTGTCTCTCTCACACACACACACACACACACACACACACACTCTCTCTCTCTCTCTCTCTCACACACACACACACACACACACATCATCATCATCAAAACCAGGTGTGCTCCATGCTCTGAAGCTTGCAAAACAAGATTGTTTTTTTTAAATTCTTTTACGGTGTTTTGTGTGAGTGCTTGGGTAGCATACTTCGTGTAGTGTAGAGCATATTTGAAATGCTCGAATGAAAATGAATTGAAAAGCATTCTTGGAAGCAATGCTAGACTGACATCCGCAATCGATGAGCTTAAAGCCTGTTCTTATGTTTGATGGGGATTCAAAACTACCTTGCAAATTAGAAAATTACAAATTCAGTACCACATTTAAAAATGAGTTTTGTATCATGATTCAATACATAGGACTAATGGTTGCCTTCAACATTGAAGGTGTTTTGGTCCACTTTTGATATCGAAAGTGCTATTTGGGAAATGGGGGAAGGGCACATTCTCCTATGTTTATAAAAATTCGGGGAGGACTGTGCCAACTTCCTGCCATTCTTTATATATGGTTTTTTTTTAAAACTTCACTCACACAAACGAGCATGAAAATCCTATGACTTGATGAATGACGTGTAAATCATATTCAAATGTGGTAATGAATTTGGAATTATCTACCTTGCCATGTACTCTGAGATCTTTGTCGATGTCCATCAATTCCTCACGTTAAATATAATCATAGGCTTGATGTTTATACTCGTTCTCTCTCTCTCTCTCTCTCTCTCACACACACACACACACACACACACACACACACGCACACACACATCATCATCATCATCATCATCATCATGATAAAAACCAGGTGCACTCCATGCTCTAAAGCTTACAAAACAATATTGTTTTTTTTAAATTCTTTTATCGTGTTTTGTATGTGTGCTTGGGTAGCATACTTCGTGTAGTGTAAAGGAAATTTGAAATGCTTGAATGAACATGAATTTAAAAGTATACATGCTACACTGACATCCGCAATGGATGAGCTTGAAGCTTGTTCTTATGTTCGATGGGGATTCAAAACTATATCGCAAATTAGAAAAATACAAATTTATTACCATAATTGAAAATGAGTTTCGTATCATGAATCAATACGTAGAACTAATGATCGCCTTCAACACTGAAGGTGTTTTGGTCCACTTTCAATATCGAAAGTGTTATTTGGAAAACGGAAAAAGGGCACGTTCTCCAAAGTTTATAAAATTTCGGGGAGGACTGTGCTAACTTCCCGCCATACTTTATGTATGGTTTTTTTTTAAACTTCACTCACACAAACGAGCATGAAAATCTTATGACTTGATGAATGACATGTAACTCAGATTCAAATGTGGTAATTTTTTTGGAATTATCTACCTTGCGATACACTCTGAGATCTCTGTTGATGTCCATCAATTCCTCATAGGCTTGATGTTCATGCTCGTTCGAGCTTTATAAGCTGTTCATATAAACTTGAGAAAGACACACATACGAAGAGGAAGTGCTGCAAAAATGGCATGGTGTTAAAACCCTAAGATCTCTCTAGATAATTGTTATGCATAAACATGCATAAATCAGGCATAACTCAACCACCCAACCAAGCCCAAGGGATGCACACATGAATCATAAATGAAATACATCATACCTCTAGCTTGATGTCCCATACCATCAAGAGGTATAACACAATCCAATAGCATGTAGCCATAGTGTGAAATGGTAGATGAGTAGATATGGATCTCTACACAAGAGACCATAGCATAAGCCTCAAGCTTCCTAGCCTCCAAGCCCCCTTGAGTGTGCCCCATGCCCCTATTATATAGGAGGGCCCTCAAGTGACTCTTGACTTTCCATTCCTCATGTGTGACCTTTGGATGCCTGACCCTAACCTTAAACCTTAATGTTAGTCCTAACCCATGCTCCACTAGAGCTTGTTCCCATGCTCCCATGCTCACAAGCCTAATGTGGGTTAGCCTCCTAGTATATGCACACATAATGTGTATATAACATAGCACACATAATGTACATATAACATACTTCCCCTCTCTCAAAACATTGCACTCTTGCAATGAAAAGAAGGAGAACTGCGCTGAACAATCTCAACCAACTCCCAAGTCGAATTCTCAATTTCCCTATCTTTCCACCTAATTTTAACCTCAGGGATTAGTCAACTACAAAGTTTCCTTTCCCTGAATTCAAGTACCTTATCAGGTTCATGTGGAACATAGGATAATTCATCGACTTCAACGAGTTCTTGAGGAGTGATTGTGTCATCCTCACCTCCCAGTTTTCCTTTCAATCTATCCATATGAAAGACTGGATGAACTCTAACAATTGGAGATAGTTTTAGTTCATACGCAACCGTGCCAATCCGATATATAACTCGAAATGGACCACAATATCTAGGAGATAAATTCGAGCATTTTTCCATTGACAAAGTCTGAAAATCTTTAGGAACATTAAAATAAACCAACGCTCCTGGTTCAAAGACCGAGATGAGCGTCCCCTATCAGCATAAAACCGTGCCCTATCATGAGCACTCCTGATAGAATCCCGAGCTTCGGTCAGAATTTCCTGCATATCTCGCAAGAAATCCCTCGATGCATCAAGCTCGATGTCCTTAAGACTGACATCAATAGGTGCCCTGGGTTAATACTCATACATAAGTATGCACGGACTAAAAAATAATAGCCGTAAATTTAGAACTGTTATAGGCAAATTCCATCATTGAAAGATATTTCCCAATATGACTATTAGCTCCCATGGCCAACTCAACTGCCCTGCATGAAACTTTTTTGGGTGTTGTGCTTGCCTGGTGTTTTAGTGGGCTGAAAGTTTGACAGATGATTGTTTAACAACGGTGTCATGAACTGACCCAAAAAACCAAACCAGCCTCCATTAAGTAGTCATTCAAATGTCCTCACCCTTCAGTGATAGCCCACTGATAGGTGAACAAGATCATCAACTAATGGAGAAGGAAGACAGCCTCACTTACTTGTTCAAGGTCTCTCCTCACTTGGCAAAAGATAGAATGTCACACTTGTTTGACAGCCCAAATAAAACAAATTAGGAGGTCGTGCAGGCTGCAGATGAGATCAGAGATCAGGGGCAGTTTAAATTGGAGACAATGTGGCTCCCAGTATCTCCAGCAAAAAGGCACCAGCAGAGGTTGGGTTGGCAGAATCTCAAAGGATGCAAAGCAGGGAGCCGGTGGTAGTGGTGCAATACAAGCAGGCTTTCACAGTCAATCATACAGCTTTTCTTTCAAAAACAGCGTAAGAAGTGTCCATTTTTTATATAATTTTCTCATTCGAACCTGCTGTTTTCAAAACCTTTGTGTTTGTACCCTTATTCTCCATGGGAATTTGAAATCAGTAGGATAATCCAATCTCGATAATGAATCACGGGCAATGTTTTTGTACTTGGAAAGTTTTTGAGAATTCCTTACCAAGTTTGTTGTTCATGTTGTCTTTTGTTTGCTAAAAGTGCAATCTCGAGGATTGTATCCTTGCAGTCCTCTATCTTTGCTAACTCTGTGCATTTAACAATACTGCCACCCATGTTCATACTAGAGACATGCACGAAGCATATCCTCTATAATCTGATTCATACACTCTGTTTGCCCATCAGACTACTGCGGATGATCAGAACAATTCACATTCAAAGTAACTTTTTCGTTGTAAACCTTTCGGAATAAAGTAGGAAAGCATGGCATTATAATAGCAGAAACCAGGGATTTATCGGCGCCCCGACATACCCACATCTGCATATGGAATAATCGACGTCTCGAGTTACCCATATCAACATCTCGATGAGTCACATATGTCCATCCGTAAACCTATCAGGTTGATTGTGTAAATCACCTAAAGTACGAAACTAGAGAAAGAAATGCCAACAAAGGAAGAATCCAAATTTCCTTATCCGAACACAACAAGATAAACTTGTTTGAACTCTAAAGAAAGATATTTCAACAAGTGAAAATGTCGATGAGATTACCCTCATCAAAACATGCAGGCTATAGATAAAATAAATTTATCTAGAGAATGCCCACAATATAACTTCTAGTGAATTTAGAAAATAAGACTGTCTTTGAATGTTGAGGTCAACATGCTAAGTGATGTAAGCAAAGCAACAATCTTGAGCCCAAATTATCCCATAAGATAATATATGTGAGGGATCACTAGCGTCCCATACCACCATGATACCACCCATACATACCTTAACAATTTGAAACTCAATAGTATGCCGTCTAGGAAAATATGAATAAAATCCTGTATAAAAGAAATAAGATGGCCTTATCCAGACTTTCACATACTAAACCTGTCTCTATATACCTGAGACTACATCAAGGAATAACTCCTTCCGAGTACATCATTAGAAAAGAAATTGAATTATTGGCGCCTTTCTAATGATAACTACCCAAAACACAATAAAGTTAAGGTAGAAAAATAACTCACCTAGATATATAAGCAACTAGGTATCCGAGTTGGAATACATACAAGAGTATAAGAAATATACTCCAAAATTATGTGCAAAAAACGAAGGCAAATGCTACCTTCAAAGCACATGTAATTATTCAAAAGATCAAAAGATCCTTATAAAACCATGGATAAAAGCATAGAAGCTCCTTAAATCCATGAAAACCATAGTTGATCATAAAAATCAATGCATACCATCTAATGGACATAAATCATGCCAAAAGAAGCATTAAAATTGGTGGCCAACTCATCAATCTGGAGTATATGAACATTGTGTTGTTCAAATAAAACTCCAAAGTAAGAAAGTGAAACACATGTGTGGAGCACTCAATAAGAAAGCCCTAGACACAAGTGATCTAGGCAAAACTTGATGAGTCCATATAAAACTTGGCGAATATCCAATAAAAATCTACCAAAACAAACCGACCAACTAACCCATGATAGAGGCTTAAGAAATTAAGCACAAACCACACTTTAATAAGTGCCAAAATAAATTATCATGGAAAAGTGTCAAAGGTGAAACACACTTTGAACGTAAATTATAGCCATTAAAAGAAATTAAGGAACATGTCCAAAAAGAATGGCTAAACAATGGTAAAAAATCATGAATACATCGTTTAGAATTAATCCAAACATAAATATCCAGTAATACGAGATATAATCGTATTAAAATATGCGAATAATCCGCATCTATCTAATGTCAGCACGAGAAAACGTACTTCAACATTAAATAACCCTCGAAAATATTAAATTCTCGAGAAAAAGAATTTATCATGATTTTTTTCTAATTCTTCCTAGTTTTTTAGGGCCTCAAAATATAATAATTTTGAATTCCACGAAACCTATCTTATGGCATTCCAAACCTATATTTTTTCAAAAAAATTTTAGCAATTAATTTTGTCAAAATATCATTGATATTTGAAAAAATATCAATTTTTAAGATTTCTAAAAATAATATCTAGAATATTCTTAATTTTTCTCGAGAATCCCATCGTTCATGGAATTTTCAATTTCGTCCGACAATTCTCAAATCCCATGAAAATTTACAATTTTAATGGATTTTTCTAATTTTTTGGGTCAAAAAATATAATTTTAAAGGAATTTGAATGGTCACGGGCGCTCGAATGGACACACCACATGCCAAACACTAACCCCACATTTTTTCGAAATTTAAAATAACCTTTGTCTAATTTTTCACTAATTTTTTGAAAATTTTAAATTATCCCGAACGCATTTAGAATACGAACGGTCAAAAAATTTCAGAATTCCAACGGTTTTCCCGGAATACGGAAAGCCAAAAGTTTTGGGAAAATGAAAAGACAAAAAAAATCGGAATGTGAAAGGTCAAAGGTTTCCGGAATACGGAAGGTTAAAAGTTTTTCCGGAATTCGGAAAGCCAAAAGGTTTCGGGAAAACGGAAAGCCAAAGGTGTTCCGGAAGATGAAAAGCCAAAAATTTTTCAATAAGAATTTTCCAGGATTTTTTCAGAGATTTTTTAACCTCAAATTTTAATTTTTTTGAAATTTTTCAGGCTTTTTGTAAGCTTTTTTTTCTGAAATATTATCAAAAAGCCTTTTTTTAATAAAAAAACTTATTTTTTTAAAAAAATAATAAAAATAAGCTTAATTAAGCTATTAAGGTTTTGATTTTTTCATGGGGGGGGAGCGTTTTTTTTCGCCCGGCGGCAGCGCAGCCCCCCCGGTCGCCTCCGCGTAGGACTGAGAGAGAGAGTGACTCTCTTCTCTCCTCTCTCCTCCCTTTCCTCTCCATTTCCATCTCTCCTCCAATCTCTTCTCTCTCTCTCTCTTAATCAGAGAGATTAGCTTGAGATTAATTTAATCTTTGATTAAGATTTTTCATTAAATCCATAATCATAATTAGACATTAATTATGATTAATGTTTAATTTAAAAAATTCCTTTTTAAGAGAAATTTTAAGGAAAAAAAGGAAATATCAGATTTGAGAGGCGGAGAGGACCCCACGCACACGGGAGAGCAATTTATGCATCAACACGCTGTCCCCTACTGAATTTCAGTAGCAAATTGACAGAAATTTGATCGCATTCTCGTGGAAAAAATCCGCAAAAATGTATAAAAATACATTTTTAATCAAAAAAATGCTCAAAAAATTCCTAAAAAATTAGAAAAAAATTTCTAAAAATTCTAGAAATTCAGGGAATCCATCTACAAAAATATCCACCATAAACTCTATGGTATTTTTGTAAACAATTCCATTAATGCTTGATTTTAACCATAAAAAATAGAGAAAAATAGCATTAACTCACGGAATTTTCTCGCAACGTCGATTCGTCCATTGAATTGTAGTTACACACGTTCCAATCACCAAATCGATGATCCACGTGCAATTTATCAACACAAATTAACAAAAAATAACATTTTATTAGTAAATATTAAAATTTACTAAAAAAAATCAACAACAATTAAATAGAGATTGCTCTGATACCACTGTTAAAACCCTAAGATCTCTTCAGATAATTGTTATGCATAAACATGCATAAATCAGGCATAACTCAACCACCCAACCACCCCCGAGCCCAAGGGATGCACACATGAATCATAAATGAAATACATCATACCTCTACCTTGATGTCCCATACCATCAAGAGGTATAACACAATCCAATAGCATGTAGCCATAGTGTGAAATGGTAGATGAGTAGATATGGATCTCTACACAAGAGACCATAGCATAAGCCTTAAGCTTCCAAGCTTCCAAGCCCCCTTGAGTGTGCCCCATGCCCCTATTATATAGGAGGGCCCTCAAGTGACTCTTGACTTTCCATTCCTCATGTGTGACCCTTGGATGCCTGACCCTAACCTTAAACCTTAAGGTTAGTCCTAACCCATGCTCCACTAGAGCTTGTTTCCATGCTCCCATGCTCACAAGCCTAATGTGGGTTAGCCTCCTAGTATATGCACACATAATGTGTATATAACATAGCACACATAATGTACATATAACACATGGGTTGCAGTGTCCATCTTCATTCAAGCACATCTTCATTCAAGCGCTTCAAGATGTTTATACATGAATGGAAGGACACATGTTTTTTCAAAGTACATTGACAACGCACAGGTGCAAGCAATCAAGAGGATAAGACTCTACCTAAGCATTCTCTTTGCTACTCTCTCTAACAACATTACTCTCTTTGCTTGCGCAAGGGATGGCCACGTTGGGTACTTCTTTTTACGTTATTTTGATTTTAACGTAAACCTCATATACACACTCGTATTATATGGCCTCATGACTTAATACCTTTATACCCACACCTATATTATTGCTAACCCTTCTATACTAACACACCTGTATTACCTACCCTACCCCTCCCCCTCCCCCTCCCCTCCTCCCCAAGCGTGCTCACACACACAATCAATGCCCAAACACTCAAGTAATAATATCTTTTTATGTTGATTTCTTGCTTGACGCATTATATGCAATTGATGCCCAAACACTCAAGCAATAATATATTGAAATATCTTTTTTATGTTGATTGGTTGATTATAGGTCTCTTGTAAAAATATACTTCGTTGTTCATGTGAAAAAAATATATACTTTTTTGTAGAGACTTTATTTATAACACAGAAGTAGGCATAGGTTTTCGATCTCAATCCAGCCCATGGGGCAAATAATAGTCCATGAAGCGTCTTGATGGTAGCCACATGTATTGTGAGACACGATTGGTATTCATTGCTAATATGAAAGAGACTACATCAATAGGTGATGTTACTTTAAGGTTCTCAATCTATAATTTATTGAATTTTTGATTACAGAGACTAAAATCACTAATGCATAGAACTTTTCGATACCCCTCCTTGATGATGATAAGTGGATTTTTTAACATTCCAAGCAAGTATGTAAATTTCATTTGATTGATTTTATAAAGAACGTTTGTTTGAATATGTAAGATTCCTCTCCCACTCCCTTTTTGATGTCTAGTATCTTCTCCTGTAATCAATCCCTCTTCAGAAATATAAAGACCTTGTTTCTAACTATTTTAGCCTAGAGAGAGAAAATTATTCTAGAGAGAGAATATTCAAATTTTGAATATTTTTGGATAGAAAAATATCTCTTATAATTAAGATGAGTTTCCCTGAAACAGAAATTCAAAAAGAAATTTTCAATGTGCAATTGGAATTAATTGGAAATGTGTATAAAGGACCTTAGCCTAAGGGTCAGTTCTTTAAAGGAGGTGCATATTTCACATAAGATGAAGAGTTGAAAATGTACAAGGTTTATTAGTAAAAAATTATGAGCAATATTAAAAATATGACATATGTAAGGAAGGGGAGTTCTTTAAAGGAGGTGCATATTTCACATAAGATGAAGAGTTGAAAATGTACAAGGTTTATTAGTAAAAAAACTATGAGCAATATTAAAAATATGACACATGTAAGGAAGGGGAGTTCTTTAAAGGAGGTGCATATTTCACATGCTTGAATGAGTTTTAAACTCATAAAAATTGAGATATTTCATCTCTCCTCTCTCCTAATTCAAGTCTAGTTCCAAAAAGTTAGCTTAACTGACCTAAAAAAGGTCAAAAATTGATCAAACTGATTTGGAAAATTCTAGAATCAGTTTCTTTGGTTAGGAGCTCAATTTTTTCTATAAATAGAAGCCTACCCCTTGTTAAAAAATAGATAGTGTTTATGCATCGTTACTCTACTCCACCTAAGCCAAGAACTGTGAATTCATTTAATAATTCACTAGTTTTTGGAGCTTTCCTCTTTCTTCAATCCCCATTAGTGGCTCCATCAACATACTTAACCAATTGATTGGTTGGGGACCTCTACCGTGAACAAAGAATCAAGCAAATTGTAAGGTAATTAGTGAATTTTGATCATTTTCGATAATTTCTCAATGTTTCTCTCTTCTCAAACCCTCTCAAGCTTGAGAAGCTTAATTGAAATGGTTTTTGAATGCTATTCAAGTCAATTGATGAATGTTAGTGAAGAGTTACATAATTTGATGAATGCTATTGAAGTTAATTGATTAATGATAGTTAAGAATTACATAAATTTTTATTTATGCTTAATTCTAATGGTTTTTATGTAATTTCTCTCTCACTCAAGAAATGGTCATACTCATGACCCATTCTCAATCCAAATGAACCTTTTCATAAAGCTTTTCTTTAATTCAAGATTAAGCTATGCTTGAGGTTAAATTAATGGCTTTTTTCTATGCTTTTAGTTTATGAATATTGATGATTCAATCCATTATAGATTGATGATCCAATTAGAGACCATTATAATTATTTCCTTAATGATAAGATTTATCTCTTAGAAAAATTGAGATTTATCAGTCATAGCAGCGGAGCTATGGCAAAATTTTTATAAAAATTACGCATAAAATAATTTTATTCAAAGCATAAAAAGAGGACTTCCTACCATATTCTAGGAATTATCATCGTAGATTAATTGAAAGAATTTCATCGTAATCATGGAGAAATTAAATTTTTATATTATGCATAAAGGATAAGTTTTTATATCAAAAGTGTTACTTTTATCATTTTTATTTTCATGCATAGAAGTATGCATAATGGATAATTTTTTATATAAAAAGTGTTACTATTATCATTTTTATTTTCATGCATAGAAGTATGCATAATGGATAAATTTTTATATAAAAAGTGTTACTTTTATCATTTTTATTTTCATGTATAGAGGTATGCATAAAAGATTAATATTTTAATATAAAAGTGTTACTTTTATCATAATTGTAATTCATGCATAGAGGTATACATAAAAGTTGATTATTTTATTATAAAAGTGTTACTTATATCACAATTGAATTTCATGCATAGAAGTATGCATAAGAGTTGATTATTGTATTATAAAAGTGTTACTTATATCACAATTGAATTTTATGCATAGAAGTATATATAAGAGTTGATTATTTTATTATAAAAGTGTTACTTTTATCATATTTGGATTTCATGCATAGAAGTATACATAAAAGATATTCTTTTTATACTAAAAGTGTGATTTTCATCATAAAGGGATTTTATGCATAACTTAGATGCATAAGAGAAATTCTTTTATTCTAAAAGTGTAATTCCTACCAAATTGAATTTATGCATAAGAAGATGCATAAAAGATTGATTCAAAAGTGTCATTCTCATCTAAATTGAATTCATGCATAGGAAGATGCATAAAAGATTGAATTTTAATTCAAAAGTGTCATTTTCATTTAAAATGAATTTATGCATAGGAAGATGCATAAAAGATTGATTTTTACTTCGAAAGTATTAATCTCCTTAAATGAAATTTATGCATAAATAAATGTGTAAAGAAATCTTATATCAAATATAAGAATTCTCTTGTATTCTATAAATAGAAATGAGATGTGATAGGATGTGATAAGAGGTGTATAAGATGTGATAAGAGGTGATAAGATGCTTATGAAATAATTTAGGAGGTGATAAGATGAATTAAGATGTGTATGGGATGAGGTAAGAAGTGTATGTGATAGGATAAGATGTATATGGGTTGTGATAGGGCGAGAATGGATGTGATGTAAAAGATTAGATGTGAAGGCATATGGGGTTATATGAATGGGAATGTAGAAATGGATGTATGTATGTGGATGTGTGGATGTGGAGATGAGAGTGTGGATGTATGAATGTGAAAATAGATGAATGCATGAAGATGTATATGCATAGATGTGAATGTGGATGTGTATGCATGAAGATGTATATGCATAGATGTGAATGTGGATGTATAGATGTGAATGTGAATGTGGATGTATATGCATAGATGTGAATGTGGATGTATAGATGTGAATGGAAATGTGGATGTGGATATATGTGAATGTGGATGTAGATGTGGATGTATAGATGTGAATGTGAAATGTGGATGTGGATGTATGTATGTATGTGGATGTATAGATGTGAATGGGAATGTGGATGTGGATGTATGTGAATGTGGATGTAGATGTGGATGTATAGATGTGAATGTGGAATGTGGATGTGGATGTATGTATGTATGTGGATGTAGATGTGGATGTATAGATGTGAATGAAAATGTGGATGTGGATGTATGTATGTATGTGGATGTGGATGTATGAATGAGGACGTGATAGTGGATGTATGCATGTGGGTGTGGATGTATGAATGAGAAAGTGATAGTGGATGTATGCATGTGGGTGTGGATGTATGGATGTGGATATGGATGTGTATGTATGAATGTGGATACGGGATGTGGATGTATAAATGAGGATGTGAAAATGGAGGTAAGCATGTAGATGTGGATGTATGGATGTGAATGTGGATGTGGATGTGGATGTATGGATGTGGATATGGATATGAATATATGATATGTGATGTGAAGGAATCTGAAGTGAAGAGATAGAAAATGATGTGATTGGATGAGTACATATATAAATGGAATGTGGAATAAGTAATGTGGATTAATGAGGGATAATGTGAAAAAATGAGAGTTAATATAGAAACTGTATTTGTAAACTGTTGTAAATGCTGTTTGTAAATGGTTGTTTTATGTCAAGAATGCTGGGGAAGCATTTTGACCGTCTTGTGATTAAGGTCGTGGAGATCTAACTGTTAAAGTTGCAACTGCTGACGGAGAGTCAATGGTGGTGGAGGACGTCTCGCGTAGCAAGGTCGGCCGAGGTCTTGACCAGCCTCGGTTCGATTAAAAATGGTGAGCTTCCGGTACGGTGGATGAGGGACCAAGGAAGCGGTCTATGAGTGAAGCGCTAGGTCACCTGCGAAGGATCCTAGAGGGTGCTGACCATACGGTGCTCGGGCTCTGGGTCGCCTAGGATACCCACGCGTGCGTCGAGGAAGATATTGGAACAAGGAGTAAGAGTTGTTTTCTAAAACCGGGCATGGATCTGGTTGATTGAACTTGCTGGTCTTCAATGGATGAGTCCATGGCTCTTTTTATGGATCTGTTGGTTGATCTTGCTGATCTTCAACGAGAGTCCATCTTGATTTTTATAAGTGATTATATTGCCGAGTATTATGGGCTAGGAACTATTGAAAAGGCCCCTGTGTGGACAGGTGGTGAGCGTTCTAGTTGTCAATGATGCCATAGATACTCTGATGAAGGAATGATGGGAAATTATGAATCAATCGGATAAATTGAAAGATTGTGATCAGTGGTACTATGGTTTCATTAAAGGATTGTTTTAAAGTTAGCTGATGCTAAGAAAAAGGCAATTTCATATTGGGTGTGTAAGTGGTGTGGCTAGTTTTATGTTTGCATGAACTTCCGGCTAGGGGGCCTTGGAACTCTTTTCCTTGGTACCCGGGACAAAACCTAACCAAATTCTAAATTGGATCCCATCACTACACTGGTTGGGCGGTTGGCTAACCCATGGGATCGGATGGGGTTAGACTGGACTGATGGATCTGTAAATCGAGACTCAATTTCTGTTATTACGATAGATAAAGTAAATCCCGGATAGTAATTATTCTATAGATAGGAATCAACGGCTGTGCCTCTTGATGGAAAAAAAAGCGTTGATCCCAATGATCCAAGTGCAAGTTTCTTTCTTGATCCGACCGAGTATCTTTATAGGTGCAGTCGGATCAGCGTGATCAGTAATGATCTTGACTACGTTAGAGTAAAATGTTATCTTGGTGGAATCGCCCGTGCTTTCCGGGGGTAAGGAAAGTTTTTTCGGGTTCGGTTTTGGAAAAATCGACGGATTAGTCTCTTGTCCGGATATCCGTGGACGAGGCCCCGAGTGTGGGTCCCTGCCCCGCGCATGAAGTGCTACTTCCGCTGCTAGTACCCCGAATCCGTCGCTCGGTGGGGACAGGGATCTCACAGTTGATTATTAAATGAATTCACAGTTCTTGGCTTAGGTGGAGTAGAGTAACGATGCATAAACACTATCTATTTTTCAACAAGGAGTAGGCTTCTATTTATAAGAAAAATTGAGCTCCTAACCAAACAAACTGATTCTAGAATTTTCCAAATCAGTTTGGTCAATTTTTGATCTTTTTTTAGGTCAGTTAAGCTAACTTTTTGGAACTAGACTTGAATTAGGAGAGAGGAGAGATGAAATATCTCAATTTTTATGAGTTTAAAACTCATTCAAGCATGTGAAATATGCACCTCCTTTAAAGAACTCCCCTTCCTTACATGTGTCATATTTTTAATATTGCTCATAGTTTTTTTACTAATAAACCTTGTACATTTTCAACTCTTCATCTTATGTGAAATATGCACCTCCTTTAAAGAACTCCCCTTCCTTACATATGTCATATTTTTAATATTGCTCATAATTTTTTACTAATAAACCTTGTACATTTTCAACTCTTCATCTTATGTGAAATATGCACCTCCTTTAAAGAACTCCCCTTCCTTACATATGTCATATTTTTAATATTGCTCATAGTTTTTTACTAATAAACCTTGTACATTTTCAACTCTTCATCTTATGTGAAATATGCACCTCCTTTAAAGAACTCCCCTTCCTTACATATGTGTCATTATACCCAAAATATCTCATATTTTTAATATTGCTCATAGTTTTTTACTAATAAACCTTGTACATTTTCAACTCTTCATCTTATGTGAGCATTTACTCATTTTTGGGTATCTTCTTTTACAAATTGGATTTATCTCCTCCCTACACATGGATTGATGCTATTGGCCCATAGGAACCTTAATTGGACCATAATCCAAAAATTTCTAAAAATCTAGACTCTTAGGCTAAGGTCCTTTATACACATTTTCAATTAATTCCAATTGCACATTGGAAAATTCTTTTTGAATTTCTGTTTCAGGGGAACTCATCTTAATTATAAGAGATATTTTTCTATCCAAAAATATTCAAAATCTGAATATTCTCTCTCTAGAATAATTTTCTCTCTCTAGGCTAAAATAGTTAGAAACAAGGTCTTTATATTTCTGAAGAGGGATTGATTACAGGGGAAGATACTAGACATCAAAAAGGGGGTGGGAGAGGAATCTTACATTCTACCCCACTTAAAAAACGCGAGATGTCCTCATCTCGCAGGTGGAGTATGATTTCTTTCATCATCTTCTTCTTCTTCAATCACATTCAACTTTACGCCTTGGAAGTGGAGGGTCGATTTTTCCCTGGTATTCTGCTGGAGTATGGATAACTTGAGAACTGTCGGTTAAGCCCTTGGTTTTTCAATTGCAGTAAAGATCTGCCCTTCTTTCCTCTTCTACTTCTTCTGAAATTGTGACTGCTCTGGCTGCTGCAGTCTGAGGTGGAATTCTTTCTCTTTGGTTGCCCCTGTTCTGGAAAGGAGTTCTGAGGTTACTCTGGGTAGAGGAAGATGGTTGATTTGGAGTTCTTCTGGGGTTACCCTGGCTTGGGTGAGACGGACCCTGATTAGACTGGTATGAAGGAATTGGTCTCTGAATTCGGGGTCCTAGACTTCCCTGTCCCCTTGACATGGCAGGAGTTGGGCAGTCTTTTAACTGATGACCAAAACCTTGGCATCCAAAACACCGGTTCTCACTTCTGGGCTCATTGTTCTGCATCCTTAAAATAGATGGTCCTCCTGAGAAAGTATTTTGGGGGACGGATCTTCCTTCACTTTGGAATCTTCCTGCATCTTGATTCTGAATCGGTCCTTGCTGCCTCTTTGGAGGTGGAAAGTTTGAAGTACCTTCCTGGACTTGGAATCTTTTAAAGTTAGAGGGCGCAGGTTTTGGCGGGACCTTTACTACAAAGGCTTTGGCAAAATCCTTTGCCATTTTTACTGCTTCAGCCATGGACACTGGTTTGGCATTTTTGACCAGTGTGTCCAAAGGTTCGTTCATTGCCCGAATGAACCTGGCCATGAGCTGTTCTTCATCTAGAGGTGGTGAGTATTTGAGTAGAAGAGCAAAGGCCTGGTGATATTCTTCAATGGTTTTGTTCTCCTGCTTTAGTTCTAAAAATTTGTTCATTTTGGTTTCCAAAAATCCAGGGGGACAAAATCTCTTTCTCAAATAGGTTTTTAGGTCATTCCAAGATTGGGTATTTCTATTTAGACGGTTGGTGTCAAAGTGGTTCCTCCATGCTACCCTGGCTGTTTCCACTATTTTCAACCGGCCAAGAGCTATTTTGCTCAGCTCATTATAACCTGTGACGTCAAAATACTCTTCCATGGCTTTCACCCATTTCTCCACAGTCTCACCCAGGTTCTCCCCTTCTCCTTTGAAGGGTCCTGGTTGAGTCCTATGAAGAGCCTTGCGAAAATCAGGATCAAGTTCGTTATCTTCAGTGACAGGGTCTGGCTGCTGACGGCTACGATTTCCTCGTCTCATGATTCTGTCAAAAATTTATATATTAGAGAGAGAATAGTTATAAGATTAGAGAGGAGATTCTTACTCCTGTATACCTCGAAGGCTGGGGAGGAATCTTACAGAATATGTGCTATCTTCTTGTGGATTAGACAATACATAAGTTCTTTTTTCTTGTTCTCATGCTTTTCACAAATAGAATTGTGTTGTATCTTTGTGTTTTGTTCGAGGATGGAATGTTGGATCTTGATCTCTTAAACTTCTTTCAAGCCAAATAGCTTCATAGGCTACATTGGTGGCAGCTTTATATTTTGCCTTTAGTAGATGACAAATCCATTGTGCTTTGTTTCTTGCTACTCCAAGAGATCATTCTCGATCCAAGTGAAAGGCAATATCTTGACCTAGATCTTGTATCAGTTTTGTCACGTGCCTAATCACTATCAATGTAGCTACCAACTAACTTCAAATCTTTGCATTGTGTGTAATCTATGCCATGACTAAAGTTTCTTTGATATATTGTAGTGTTTGTTTAGTAGCTTTTTAGTGACTCTTTGTAGATTAGTTCATGAATTGAAAGTGAGATAAATACAACTTCTAACAAGTTACAAGAGCACTAGAGGGGGCTACGAAGGCGTGGGTGATTTTTGGATAAAAATGGCAAGAGATTGGCTAGCAAGAGAGTGAATAGTGAAAAATGAGAGGAGGCTCCAACTTCTATAGCTTTTGGTTGGGAACATATGTACAAAGGTTGGAACATATGTATGTAGGTGTGAAGCATGCAACATGCATGCACATATTGAATGTGCATGCAAAGAATGGAACGTGCATGTGCATCTACATGTGTACATGCAAAGCATGGAATGTGCATGTGAAGTATGGATCGTGCATGCACAGATAGGAATGCACATGCACATATAAGAACGTGCGTGCATAGACAGGTATGCGTGTACACATATTGCATATACATCTTGAGGAGGTAACTTTTTGAGATAGGAAAGTGCATGTGCATCTTGAGATTGAAACATTTTGAGATTTGCGTACAAAAAGATCCTTAGTGCATATGCAAGTGCAATGTTGGGCCACGCCTATGGAAGTGCATTTAATTAGTGTTGTTTTGATCATTAGCGATTCAGGCAATGGGACATACCATGGACAAGGTTTTCACTCCCCCACCTCCCACCCCCATTCTAAGATGTACCTAGAAAGTTGATGACTTATGTGATTAGTATAGCAGATTTTAAGAGGACTCTTCTTCATAGTTCTCTATCACTCTTACTTTCTTCTATTTTTTCTTTCCTCCTTGCTCCATCTCATTGCTTTCTTCGACTCTATGTAGTTAGCAGATTTTAAGAGGACTCTTCTTCATAGTTCTCTATCACTCTTGCTTTCTTCTATTTTTTCTTTCCTCCTTGCTCCATCTCACTGCTTTCTTCGACTCTATGTAGTATTGCTTTCTTTGACATTTTTAATTGGTTTTGGGATGGGTTCCCCCCTTCTCTAACAAGGGTGCCCAGCTAGCTAGGCTTGTGAGTGACACCTAGGGGAATTGGTGGTTCTTGGCTTGTTGCTGCATAAGCTTTTGAGGTCGATGTGAAAGGAATATCCTATTCATAATGTGTTTGGCTATGGTTTTGGGGTTCCATGAATTCTTTAATCTTTTCTTGCTAAGATTGAGCATGAGGTTCCAGTAGCTTTAGGCTCATAAAGAGGCCTAATTATATTACAATGACTACTCTCATAATATATCCATGAAGTACATCACTTAGGACTTCATCCTAACTTGCTATCACACTCTCTTGAAGCGGGAATCGCCATAAATACTCTGTCACACCATTACGGGCGCCCATCGAAGTTGTAGCTTTGGACACTATTGGTTCATATATTGAATGTATGACCCTTTGGTGTATCTATCGTGACTCCTTGATGTAAGATAATGGCGCTAGATCTTGTTAACCCTGGAATTGGGTTAACATCCATCAACGATTAGCAACATCCTTTGAGGCAATGCCTCCTCTAGCATCGTTAATGTTCAGCACACGTCAAAGTTCAGTGTCATCATTGCATGGGAAGGCAAGGCTAGGTGGTGGCAGAATACATTCTTTCAATGGGGTGGCAATTGGTGCAAACTTTTCGCTATGAGATTGTGAGATGAGCTCACTTTTCATTTCCCAACTTGATGACACTTCTGGTATGGTTTCTAATGTTGGCTTAAGAGAGGTTGGGCCCCGAGGGATAGGTGGAGGTGGTTCCTCAAGTATTGATTGAGCTTCCCTAATGAGTTACTGATTGACAGCTAGATTGATCTTCTCCTCACGAGGGTTTGGGTATTCTTGAAGCTTCTTGGGTAGCTCAGATAAAGCTGCAATGCGACTTCTATGAGCATCAATGATGGCATCTAGAGTCTCGTTCACCTTATCCACAAAAACAGAACCCCCAGAACTATCCTCGGTCGTACTAGCCTCATCTTGTTTAGCACTAGGCCCAGGTTGAGGTTGGTGCTCCTCATGCACTTCTTGGGATGTAAACGCTTGATCCTTAGAGACTTCTTGAGAACTAGTGGATGCACTCTTAGTTTGCTTGTTGCGGTTCTTTTTCCTCCTAGTGGTCCTTTTTCTATTGGAATGTAGGGTCTTGTTCACTAGATTTGTCTTTGCATCCCTAGTTCGAGGTGTCTCATCAGTTTGCATTTCGGCATTTCGTGTCTGTGATCTAGTCATGACTCTAAGTGGCACGACATCCTCATTCTCTGATGAAGTTGGCGATGGAACTACCCCTACAAAGTTGAGTGAGACCTTTGGTTGAGAGGTGCCTTCCTCATGTGGTTTCAGCAAACAATCCTTTGGGAAGTGTTCTACACAACACCCTAGACAATATCTTTCAATTGGTGAAAATTGTGGCACTGTTGTATTGGATCGAGCTGCTTGCCTTGAGCGATGTGGACAATCACGAGCCCAATGGGGTTCTCCGCACTCATAATAGGGGCCCATTAGTTTGGCTTCTACTTTCCTTTGCTGCCATTGACCTGAGGGGCCTAGAGTCCTAGGTTGGTAGCCGCCTAGCAACATCAAAGAATTTTGTTCTGCTGGTTGAGCCTCTAGTGCTTGGCTTGGATATGCAGGACTTTCAAAGAGATTTTCCTTGGATGAATATGATGCATATTCCTCCTCCACATAGCCTGGGTTTACCAAGTCTCTACACATATTTGAATTGTCGTAGTCAACAACCCTCACAGGAGCAGTCCCAGGAGCAGGAGGTTGAGCTCCAATAACAGGTCGTGCTTGCTCTTGTGCCATCGGTGGCATACGTTCAAAATTAGTATACTGTTGATGCATTTGTGGAGTCACTCCACCCCTTTGCTGCTCACGCTCCTGTCTCATTCTTGCAATGCGAGTACATTCCTGTGTGGTGTGGGTAAAGTTCCAAGCACAGGCCTAGCACCACTTCTTTGTGGGTTGGTTTGTGACTAGAGGAGAAAAGGTATTACATTCTTCGGTTTTATGGTTACCGCCACATGCTCCACAAAGATGAGGACCTGTAGGTAGTACACTCCTCATTCGTTGCTACTGTTGTTGTGGCTGCATGGGTGGGCGATAGGTTTGTCCCAATCTCCTTAGTACTAGGTTAGCTATCTGGTCTGGATTTACTAGCGCACTAGACCCTGAACTTTGGTCATCACCCCACTGATCTCTAGGTTTCACCTCAGGGCCAGTACCATCTTGGAATTTGAAGTTATCGGTGAAATCCATAGCATCATGGCAACACTCATTGAAATTTGTATGCTTCTTTGCATAGAGATGTGTATACAGTGTTGAATTTTTGAGTCCTTTTAAGAAGAGAGAAATTAATAGACTCTGGGTGGGCTTCTCATCTTTTGGGCAACGATTAATGTACTGCTTCATCCTATTTACACAATCTCTAACACTCTCAGTCTCGCCTTGCTTGAAAGAGTAGATGTTTGCTACCGTGTCATGTTGAATCCCCATCAAGGAAAAAGCAGCAATGAATCTCTCTTCCAGAACTCGTAAAGAAGATTTGTCTGAAGCCTCTAATGCCTGAAACCAAGCAAGGGTCTTTCCCTCAAGAGTGAGCCCAAATCCTTCAATTTACGTATGCTTGTCACTTGCTCAGCTCGAACTGCTTGCCTAAATGCTGCTACATGGTCATATGGATCTCCCGACCCTTCGTACTTCTTTACTAGTTTCTGAAGAGTTGATGGCCTTACTTGTCTTGAATACTCATCATAGGGCCTACGGCCTCTCACTCTCAGTGGGAATTGTTCCTCTCTTTGGTAAGATGGTCCACATGCATCCCAAATTGGTGTGGGTCCCCTATTACCTGCCTCACCAACCCCCTCCAAAGATCTTGTTACCCGCATTTCAGGAGGTGCATTTATGGGAGGCCGAGTTGGCTCCCCTACCCCTCCGATTGTCATAGTGAGAGAAACGTTGTTGTGGTGTGATCTGTGGTCGCACTTTCGGTGTAGGATAATATCTTAGTGCTAGAGTTGGGCTGCTTGCAGTGGTCCACTTTGATGTTGAGGGTCCCTCTCTAATGAACTCTCGTAGGGGAGGAGCAGCAGTTTCTCTAAGAAAGGATGTCTCTCCTGGTTTAGCTGTATTTGTTGAGAACACTTCCATGAATAATGGTTGTCCTTTCCACGTGAGCTCCCGAATCTCCTTCCAATCTAAGGTTCGGTATTCATTGGCCCATTTATCAACGATTCGGTTCTTGTATTTTGCAAGCTTCTCGACTACCACCACAAGTGCTAGAGGAAGATCTAGCTCTGGCAATCTAGTTGTGGCATAATATCCTTCTAAAGAGTCCTTATAGACCTCTTGAAGTGGGTCATCCTGTAAGACCTTTGTCACTGGAATTTGTCGTACAAACTCCCATTGGTTCTCAACCCCCTGATCCATTTTGCTCTTGCCTTTCCTATCCCTTTCCAAATTTAGATCTACAAAAAGTAAATCATCTATGGATGGCTTTGAGGACTGAGCATTGGATGGTCCAAGCATGTCCGGCTCAATGAGCCAATCATCTCTAGACTCCCTTGCTCTGGAAAGCTTTGATAAGTCTAAGAACTCGCTTTTAGAGAGCTCCCCTAATTTGTCTACATTCTCTGGATGATAGGTGACTTCGTAGCGAACACCATATCCACCCATGTACATGTTACCCTGGTCATTGACTAGAGGTGCTCTATCAAGTTCTGAGAAAAAGTCTGCGATCTTAACAAGATACCGTTGTTGTGGATCCCTAAAGATCTCAGCTCCTTGAGCATTCGTGTAGACATATTGAAGTCTCACATTGAGTGGTAACCCCATGGTGTCGGCTTCAAATGGATTAAAAGATCTTGTGGGTGACCTATTTGGGGCTAAGGGATGACTATTTGACGGCCCTAGATTGTCCATGGACAATGAGCTAGTTGTTCTGGAAAGGGTATCAGATTGGGATTCAGAAAAGGTTTCAGCAATATCTGCTAAATTTCCTACCGATTGGGTCCCACTTTCCTGTGTAGGTACTCTAGAAGGTGCCCTAGGCCCTATGGCAGTGTCTATATGACGTCCCGACCGCAAGTGCATAAGGTCAAATTTTAAGGTTTTTTTCTTTTTTTTAAATAAATATATATATATTTTTAAACCCTACCTAACCACTACTAACATGAATATGTGTGTAACTATCTATTTTTTATTATTTATTTATTTATTTATTATTATTATTATTTTTTAAAAAAACTAATTACATAAAAATACTAATTATGCACAAAATTACAAAATTTTTTTTAAAAAATACAAGTTACACTAATTATGCAAAAAATTACAGAAATTTAAAAAAATAAAAAATTACAGAAATTTAAAAAAATAAAAAATTACAGAATATGCAAAAAATGTGGATTCCTAAAAAAACACACAATTTACAGATTTTTCTTTCTTTCTTTCTTTCTTTTCTTTTCTCTTCTTTTTTTTAAATATTATTTTTTATTTATTTTTATTTTTTATTATTTTTTTAATTTTTATTATTTTTTTTAAAAAATATAAAAAACATGAAAATTAACAAAAAAAAAATAAATAAAAAAATACTAACCTTATCTTTTTGTTGGTGCGCCTTCTTTTTCGCAGCCACACGTTCTCTGCACCTTCACTGCAACCGCCTCACTTCTCTGCAGCGCACCTTCGCTCTCTTTTGCTTCGGTTGCCGCCTCAGCCTCGCTGCCACTACACCGACCCTTCGCAGCTGCAGCCGGTACCTTTGGCGCCACAACCTCCGCCTTATCTTTCCTTGCTCTCAGCTATGTATAGCTGGCCGCTCTCTCTTCAGCCTTCGCTGACCTGCTCACCACCGCCTTCAACGGCCCTTCACCTTCTTCTCCGCTCGCCTTCACGGCTGCAGCCGGCCTTTGTCAACCTTCGCCCCGCCAACAGCTGAGGCCCGGCCACCACTGCTTCGCCGGCCTCTCCTCACCACCCGCCTGGCTCTTCGCATGCTCGGCCAGCCCTTCGCCTCCTTAGCTCATAGGCTTCGGCCACTTCGCTTTCTTTTGCTGCTGCGCACCTTCGCCTGACGCCTTCTTCAGATGCAGCCGCTGTCTTAGCCTCTTTGCGGCCGCTCTACCACAGGCGGGGTGCCAGTCACTTGACTTCTCTTCGCCAACCAACAGCCGCGTTCACCTCTTCGCCAGCCAGCCAGCAGAAGCTGAAGCTCGCCAGCCAGTAGTAAGCTGAAGCTCGCCGCCTTCGCTCTGTTGCATGTCTCCTTCACGTCTCTTTTTTTTCGGCCCACCGCATTCCTCCTTCGCTTTCGTCTGCTACAGCCAGCCACCGCCGCGCAGCCAGCTAATATTGCATTAAGCATACACTTAATGCATTGATGCATAATACGTAATGTGCATAAGCTGAAAGCATGAATGCATAATGTAATAAGGATAAAGCTTATGCTAATATTTCATTAAGCATTAATCTATTACATTATTGCATAATGCATTAAGCTTAAGCCATAACACATTAATACATTAAGCACATGCATAATACATAAGCTCACACATAATGCATTGAGCTTAATGTATTATGCAAATTTCGTTTCTATTCTATGAACAAAACATGAACACAACGATGAAAACAACCATGGAAAGCATATACATGAATGAGAAAACATTAGCGGGAGTAGATCTCAACCGCACAAGTAAGTACTAATCTATTTTTTCTCTTCTAATCACTAGCTCCGAGATTCCACACTCCTGCTAACCCTAAACCTAAAAACAAAAAGAAGTAGTGGTAGTAATGCAAGCTTCTCAACCGGTTTTGAGTCTTCTCCCCGGCAGCGGCGCCAATGGAGAGACGAAAAACTCTCTCACTTGTAGCATGAGTAGTATGATCCGTGTATAGCTCAATCCAATGGGATTTGCATCCCTTTCGGAGCTAGGGATTCAACCCGTACGGGTGCACAAAAGCTTATCCACAAATGGAGAGAATGCTTATGGCTACCATCACATGACACTAGACTAAGCACACACACAAGCTCAACTCGCCCTCATTCCTACACACCCATTCATTCACAAATACAAGCAAGAGGAACACAATCACTATGCACACAAGCAAAGAGAAAGACCTCACTCCACTCCTATCTTCCTACAAGCATGCACACACTCAAGCGTCAAGCTTCCATGAAAGCTTCAAATCAGCCCACATACACAAAAATGAAATACTAAAAGCATGCATAAGAGTAAAATGATTAGAGAAGAGGATGAGAAAGACTCATGACATTGCTATTGATTCAATGAAGAGATTTATCTCATACAAAGATGTAGATGGGGTGAGAGAAGAGTCTTCACCTCTATGGAGAAGAGGGAGAGTAGCTCTCTCAAAGGAGCTCTTGCATGAACTTAGCCCAAAGTGTGCCTAAGCTCTCAAATGAGCCACTTTTTATACTAAAACTCCTAAAACTCCCAAAACTCCCCATGTGGGATTATTCTTAAGCCCACTCCCACACTCATCTACAACTTGGAACTCTTTACAAGAGCCCTAAATAAGAATGTCACATGTTTTCCTGCTTGCATCTTTGTGTTGCATCCTTGCATTGATCACCACTCGTCACGCAACAGGCATCTTCCTCTATCTTGGAGCCTGTTCCTACTTCGAACCTAGCAAATTCAGTTATCACTGATGATCAGTTTGTTCCAGTGGTTGTTTCATTACATTCTTTCTCAGAGGAGGATTCTATTTTGGTCCTGATACTTGTGTGCAGATGCAAAGGAGGTACTATATTTTTCGAAGCCATCTATGGTTCCATCTCTTGAGGGCTTCTCTCTCCAGATTGATCCTGGTGTTTTGTCTTCAATATCTTCTTGATCTTCTTGTGGCCTCTTCTCGAGAACTTCTTGTTGGTATTCAGATGTACCATATCTTCACGAGCTTTGTTCCTTTTATGAGGACGTTGTTCCTTCAAAATCTTTGGAGGATTTTTTGTAGCGTGCCGGAGTTGGTCCACCCATCTGGTGCTAAAGAGGAGGTGTTGGAAATTATTTCATCCCCGGATGGACTTTCCCATGCATATTCATGCTTGTTTCTAGCTCCAATTAAAGCCCTGCATTGGCATATCTTAGTAGAGATTTTTTAACATTTTTTTAAAACCATTTTTGGTATTTTTTAGGCATTTTATAGCATTTTTCTACTATAGCCTTGCTGTCGGCCTGCTACAACTGGCTGACCAGCATACTGAGGGACTATAAAAGGGCTGGCTTCCTTTTCCCTCATATCATCTCATTTTTCAACATTCAATTGAGGTTATTAGCAGATGCTGCTACTTCTCATCATTGCACCTACGGGCTTCCCTCGTGCTCAAATTTTAGTAATAAACATCAATTTCTAGCATTTACAGGTTTTGTACCTGGGCCTGCATCTATGTTTTATATTTGCTTCACTTTCTTTCTAGTTCTACACCCACTATTGGGGGCACTGATGATGTTAGTGGGGATGTCATAGTATCTAGTCCATACTATGCATGATGGAATTGATAGTTATATAGTCTTGTGGGTTGACTGCCATGAGTATATAACATGCATGTTCGTAAAAGGTGAATTTGGGCATCATGTTCCTAGATTCATCTAGGTATATATAGTTTATATGTAGTGCCCAAGGTAGGAATGGATGTTGATTTGACCACATCACAACCAACTTACGACCCACAACTTGGTCCAAAATGACCAATGCCATATCATCTTATTGGAACCATGTTAAGACATAATGCAGTTAGCTATGAACATTGTGCACCCCCCACAACTATCTGAGAACATTTGGACCCTCAAACGAGTCTTGTAATTTGAGAACATTGTGTTCTCGATTTGCACTTGATCACTAATACATTCACTTAGCTCGCATAAGCATGCATTTGGTCATGTGGCCACCGTCGAATGTCTAAATTGGGAACTATCGGGTGCCTAAGTGCTCAAAAGCAGCTGCTCCTCATATAAGGGACCTTATAAAATAGAGCATATCCATCACCCATAAGGTGGAGAATTGAGCAAATGATTTCCAACAACCCCTCTTAATGTCCACCTACAATAGTAGGTAATCTACCTCTTCGGTCCAACACCGAATTGATGAAGATGGCACTCCTCTTTAAAGAGCCTTTATGAAAATATCTACACAATTTTTTGTTGTTTCTTTTTCATGAGGTAGTAGACAAGCTTCACCTCTCCATCCAAGAGCCTCTCCATCCAAGAGTAGCTCATGCACAAAATTATATTGTGTATTGTATCTCGATGTGCTTCACACGAGCATGAAAAATCGGGTTCTTGGCAAGTGCCATGCAACTCTAATTGTTGCACATCAACATTGTCACTCCCTTTTAAGCAATGCCCATGTCTCCTAAAATCTTTCTCAACTAGACTACTTTACATGAAGCAAAGCATGTTGCGCATCTATAAGAAATTATCATTGTTACAGAAGGTTTCTTTTCTTGTTGGTCCAGGATGTAATTCCAAACCCAATAAGAAAATAGTAACCAAAATATATTTTTTACTCTACCACAATCTCCTGCCTAATCTAAAATCACAAAATCAAGTCAAGGTATTGCCCAATGTGTAAGAGATTCCATATTTAGTGATACCTTTGCCGACATCCCTACCTTCCCAGTTCTTCTCTCAAGGCTAATTTGAGAACGTGCTAAAGGACACCAACTATAACAAGGAAGATGTCATGCCATGTATTGCATAGAAATATCAAACTCTCCACCAACCTTCTATACTCAACCTCTTGTATTCCTTCATATCCACAACTATAGAAATATCTTCCATAGAATTAAGCTTTGCATCAACATACCAATGCCTTCAAAATTTCTCTTGCAAACTTTTGCAGGAGAAAAGATTCCATCTAATTCTTGCTACACCTCAATCCCCAAACAAAAATGCATAAGCTCAAGATTTGCCATTTTAAACTCTGAACTCAACATGTCCTATGTTTAGATATTCTCTTCATGATTTTTTGTCATAAATAATGAGATCGTCCACATATAAGACAATGATGAGGTATCTTCCTTACTCTAAGAAAATATACAAATTTGTATTTGATGGGCTTTTAAAAAGATTAATACTTACAAATAAAGCATCTATTTACTATTACCATGGTTGAGGGGCCAAAATGTTTCAACCCATACAATGTCTACACACCTTATTGTCTGAATTGGATATCTCAAACCAAGTTCGTTGTATCACATAAATCTCAGCCAGACCAGATTCTTTGTAATGTTCGGAACATGAAGTATATCTGCAAGGTACTTCACCTTACCATCCTGCATAGACAATGGCACATCTTCAACATGGACAATCGGATGAGCAGTGCCATCCCCTGTGTTAACAAAACTTGGTCTTTCAAGAGTTTTAATTTCCTTGAACCACTCACCATGACTTGTCATGTGGTTCAAAGCACTTGAATCAACATACCACACATCATCCTTACATGCTGATACATCATTTCCAGACACAACATTAACTACATGTTACATAACAAACAACCTCTCATTATCCTCATTATTTCTACTAGAGGAGGACGCATAGTTATTTTGCTACATTTTTTCATTTCGCATGTCATTATGTTTATTATAGCAATCTGCCTACACATGTCCAGGCTTACTACATTAAAAATAGCCTCATGTAACATTATGTTACCTTTGCCAATTACCACGACCTCTTTGACTCCCCTTGCCTCTTCCATCTGTGTTGTTGTTGTGAATCCTGAAACTATTTGTTGCTGCTGTCTGCTGCTGCTGACCATAATTCTGATTACATGTTTGGCCCCACTACCTTGGCCATGGCCTCAACCTTTACCTGCATTGTAGAAGGCTTATTGCTTTGAACTGCCATTGTTTTGTGAAGAATGGTCCTCACCCAAACTCTTTTCTTCAATGATCAACATTGACACCAAATCTATAAAGTTGGGAATATTCTCTGGAGTCTGAATAAATGTCTTGAATGCCTTGTATTGTGGCCCAAGACCTTGTAGATATACTTCCATCTTATTATTATCATCAACAGAAACACCAATAGATACAAGGGATTCCATAGTGCCCTTGATCTTCAAGGCATAATCATTCACAAACACATTTTTCTTCTCCATAGTATGAAGCTCATTCTTCAACTGAATCTTTCGTGCCTTGGTGTTAGTTTCATATAGATTCACCAAGGTGTCCCATGCCTTCTTGGGTGACTTGACATCCTGTATATGCCCAATCATGGTGTCCTATATACTAATAAAAAGCTAATACATCACTTTTCTTGCTCCTTGATTCTAATCCTTGTATTCTTTTACATTTTCAGTAGGTGGATTAATCTCTGGTATCTTTGGTGAATTCTAATATTCACCTTCAATGTAGTCCCAATAGTCTTTTCCTATCACGAAGTTTGTTAATCTAGATTTCCAAGCACAGTTATTCTTGTCAAGCTTTTCTGCAACACTCTAATTGATTCCATTATTCGACATCTTGTCTGCAACATAAACTCACCAACAGAAATAACATTTTGTTTGACCTGCACAAATTGCTATAGCGGTAAGTGACCTCAATTCGCATACATACACCCAATAGCAACTATAAGACGAAATACATATAAGGTTCTTCAAAAATGGTGGGAGGGTGGGCATGCTTACAATGAGGATATTCCAAAAAATGTGTCCTCTAATGAAACAGTTGAAATACATAAAAGGTTCTTTAAAAATTGTGGGAGGGTGGGCATGCTTACAATGAGGATATGCGAAAAAATGTGTCCTCTAATGAAACAATTGAAATACATAAAAGGTTCTTTAAAAATTGTGGGAGGGTGGGCATGCTTACAATGATGATATTCCAAAACTACAAACCTAGTTGAGATGGTGGCATGCATAAGCCTTTAAGTCATGGCATGAGAGAGCCAGTAAACTAATGTACTAGTAGTGTGTCAGATGCTATGGTTGCTAATATATAGGATGCAGTAACACCTAAGGATGTATATACCTTGGTTATGCTATATAGCACAAGTACCAAAGCACAAAAGACGTAGTTAAAGTAAGAGCTGCATAATGTGTAGAGGAATAAGATGACTATCAATGATTACTCATTCAAAATGAATGGGCTTATAGATGTCCTAAGCTCCATTGGATCTCTTGTTGTGATGCGATAACTTGGTGTTGGTCACATTGAATGGGCTTGGCAAAGAGGATGACCAGATTTGGACATCTATCCTAACTCGAGAAAACTTTCAAAACTTTGAGGATCTTATAGGTCTTCTTAACTGAGGATGGATGAATGTTGGGAGTAAATCATCATCTACAAATATGCAAGAGTAGGCCTTCTACAACATAGACACGTGTATAGTATATTCTAGGCATGGAAATTCAAGATGACCAATTTCCTTATGGGAAAAGGATATTGGGAGTTTATCATAGGCAATGAAAAAGAGCAAGAGATTGCTAAGTAAAATTCGACCCCATAGTAGGTACATGCATATAAAGCATGGCATGAGAGAGATAGAAAGGTGCTATAATAGTAAGTGTGATAGGTTCTATGATTGTGCATATACATGATGCACAAACACCTAAAGGAGGCTTTGAACACCTTGGTGAGGATGAACAAACACCCGAGCTTAAAAGATACAACTAAAGCAATAGCTACATAATGTGACTAGAGAAAAGTTGAATATAATTGATTACTTAGTGAAGTTTAAAGGGCTTGCATATGCCCTTTCTTCTATTGGATCACCAGATGATGATGATATGGTGTTGGGGTGACCTTGAATGACCTTGGCAAAGAATACAACCAGTTTTTGACCTCCATTGGAGTTTAAGAGAACTTGAATGATATGGTGTCGGTGACCTTGTGAATAACCTTGGCAAAGAATACAACCAGTTTCAGACCTCCATTGGAGTTTGAGAGAACTTTATTGATTTTTAGGAACTGATTGTTCTCTTCATCCATGAGGATATGAATGTTAGGGGAGGTTCATCCTCTAGAAATACACATGAATAGGAAGAGGTAGAGGCAGGTCATCATCTAGAGGACGAGGTTGTGAGTCAATTTAGAAATACAAACTAGCAACATCAATAAATACAAGAAAAACAATCTCATAGAGGTGAAAGAGGTCACTCTAGAGGCAAGAGGAGCTAGAGGGGCCGAGGTGGTTGGTAAAGAAATCAGATAGCATGGAGGAGTACTATTCTTATGGTAAAAGTAGGCCATATTGCAAAGGGCTACTTTAAAAAGCGGAGAATGATATAAAAAATGGTAAGTTATAGAGCAAGGCAACTATGCATCATCAAATAAACAAGGTGATGATAGAAGTGAGTAGTTTTTGTGATGCAACACATGCTCGGTTACATGATAGGAGATGTCTCCTCATCAAGAGATGTGGATGTTAGAACTTTTAACCACATGATCAATCATGGTGATGAGTGGTTTAGAGACATGTAGAAACTAAAAAATTAGGTCATGTCGAAACAGTGATAATACTTCACACCCCATTATGCATGTTGGTAAAGTTCCATTATCTATGCAGGATGGAAAAATGAAGTACTTAGTAGATATACTTCATGTTCCAAATATTACAAAGAATCGATGGTTAAGCAGGGTCTATAAGTGAGGTTTAATCTTTAAGGTTGTTTTGTGAAAGACTTCAAAAACCATTGCTGCTTGGTTATAAAGGGTAACCAAAATGTCAATATGCTTACTTTGGATGTTAACATACCTAAGCTTAAAGAATTTATGTTTACACATGAGATGGGTGCCATTACAGATATTGACATATGGTACAAGAACATTGGTCACGTGAATATACAGTGGCTGAAGTCTATGCAAGTCCAAAATATTATTACAGGTATGTCAAAGTTTAAAGTTGATGGTATACATAAAGTATGTGAAGCATGTCATCTTTATAAGTAGGTTAAACATGCTTTCTTGTATGAAAAGTATGCTAATGCAAGGCCATCAGAGGTTATACATTCGGATGTATGGGGAACAAAACTACAATTATTATAGGTTGCAGGTATTATGTTACATTCATTGGTGTACTAGGAAAGTGTGGGTTTATTTCATGAAGGAGAAAAGTGAGTTTTTTTCCCACTTTCATAGATTTAACGCCTTGGTTGAGAAGAAAAAAGATATGTAGACTAGGCCATCAGATGTTATACATTCGGATGTATAGAGAGACCTACCAAAACCGTAATAATTATAGGTTGCAGATATTATGCTACATTCATTGGTAAACACTAGGAAAGTGTGGGTTTATTTCGTGAAGGAGAAAAGTGAGGTGTTTTCTCACTTTCAGACATTTAATGCCTTATTTGAGAAGGAAAAAAGTATGCATACTAAATGCCTAAGATCAGATGGTGGGGGAGATTATTTATCCAAAATTAGTTTAGTGATTTCTTGAGAAAACAGGGAATCAAAAGACAATTCACATGTAGGTACACTGTAAATAACACAATAGCGTTACACAAAAAGGAAAAGCAGATACATTGTAGAAGTTGCTCATGCCTTGATGTCTGAAAAGAATATATCAGATTATTTTTGGGTAGAAGTAGTAGATGTTTACATGATGTAAAACCAGATGTGTCTCACTTGTGCATATGTGCATGTTCTCGATAAAGCGAGAAACAATTTGGATCCAAAGGTAGATGTAAAGTCAGATGTGTCTCACTTGAAAGTGTTTGGATGTATTGTGCATATGTGCATGTTCTCGATAAAGCGAGAAACAATTTGGATGTATTGTGCATATGTGCATGTTCTCGATAAAGCAAGAAACTGATGTGTTTGGATGTATTGTGCATATGTGCATGTTCTCGATAAAGCGAGAAACAATTTGGATCCAAAGGTAGAGAAATTCTTATTAACTAGTTATGACATGGAAAAGAGAGGCTATGGATGCTATAATCCTACCAGTTATGAGATACAAGTAAGTATTTATATTATCTTCAATGAGATGAGTAGCTAGTATACACTATCAAAGGCAACAACTGAAGATGCAAATGTAAGAAGTAATGTTGTTGTCCCACATGGAGAGAAGCAACATAGGTTCTTAGTGGACTTGGAGAGTCCTCTAGTAGTGGAGAAAAAAGGTTTATGAATGCTATAACCCTACCATTCATGAGATACGAGTAATTACTTATATTGTCTTTGATGAGATGAGTAGCTAGTATGCACTAGCAAAGGCAACAATTGAAGATGCAAATGTAAGAAGTAATGCTATTGCCCGACATGGAGAGAAGAAACATAGGTGCTTAGTGGACTTGGTGAGTCCTCTAGTAGTGGATCTAGTATTAGTCCATGGTCAAGTAGGTTGAGGAAAGATGCTAGAAATGTAGATACATCACCTTATGGTACTACATGTGCTAGTACACTTGTACCACACAAAGAGAAGGAAAAGGTAGATCAACCTTTACGTCAACATGTCACTCATATGTGGATGGTGAGTTTACTGGATTCAAGAAAAGAGCCTTGATAAGGAGCTTGGCATTTTATCAATGGTGGTTACTTCTAGATCAATGAGAACCAAGGCCATTTTGAGGATGCTTGATAGTGATCTAGGTGTACACATGTCTATGAGGGTTAGATACCATATTGATAGGTTGAGATATGATGGATATATAACCCATTATTATGCTTGTGTGGTTATAGAAATCCGTGGACTCCACTTATTTTGAGCAAGCACTTTGCAATAAAAAAATGGAAGATGCCATGGCACACTAGTGGGCAGATAACTGTTAGTTTGTAATTAAGTTTACAAACATTAATATTGTTTACTCTCCACTTCTTTTTACAATTCAATGCTTTGTATTGTGAAGAGCCTGTTTCCCTCAATATTATGTTTTCTTACATGGTATAAGAGCTCATGCTCTAAGAAAAGGTTGTTTAAAAGTTTGATATTTGTTATTTGAAGGCAAATTTGGAGTGATGGGCCAACTTGTAAATAATGCAGCTGCTCATGCCCGTCCTCCACATTGGTGATGCAAAGTTAGATGGGAAAATTTACACTCTGTAGCACCCAAATTGTAAATAATGAAGCTGCTCATGCCCGTCCTCCACATTGATGGAAAGTTAGATGGGAAAAATTACACTCTGTGGAAGTTCAAGATTAGGTATATTCTTGATTTAAATGAGTTGTGGGAATCACAACTGGGGTTAATGCAAAGCCGGGTCCTACATTGATCTAATAGATCTACTATAGACTATACCACCAGATCCTTCTCTTGCTTTGGAGTGGTGGTGGTAAAGGAATACATATATGTTGTGTGCTATCGTTACCAGCGAGACGATGATCTTGATTCAGTATACTACCATAGCTTTTGAAGCATGGAAAGTTCTTAAGGACCAATATGAGATGGGGAATCAAACAAAGATTCAAAACCTTTGGAATCATATTGTACTGAAAAGGCATTCTAAAGGAGAAGCAATAGAGCAATTCTTATCATAAATAAAGAATTTGTAAGTTTATATGGTGGTAGTGGGGATCATAAAGACTAGTGAAAACTGGCACACACATGTGCATCAGAGTTTCCCCCCCTGAAGTATGATAGTTTGGTGACCTCACAGAACACATAGATGCATGATGGTGGAGGAGGAGATGAATTTTAAATCTAGATATGGTCATGATACTGCATTCTCCACAAATCTGGTGAAATAATGCCATTCTCCACAAATCTAGTGACACAATGCAATGATACTGCATTCTCCACAAATGAAAAGAAATGAAAAGGGAAAGAGAATGAAAACCCTAATGCTTCTGAGAAGAAGAAAAAAAAAAAGGTAAAGGGTACTATGACAAGTCTTGTCATGTTATCAATTTATGCAGGTTGAAGGAAGAAGATGCAAACAATAGCACTTTGAAGCCTTTTGGGAAAAATCTTGAAGTGGAGTGGGAGCTGCTTCTAGAAATCCAAGAGATTTATGTAAAGGTAGAACATTCATAAACATCTAGTATTTCATGGATCATCAATAGTGGAGCATCTTGATAAATGACTAGTCAAAAGCACCAAGATCCCTCAAGCCTATAGTGAGGGAGTCCATCCTGGTAACAATAAGGAACGATGCCAACAAATACCCAACCCTGAGATTAGGTATAATTTTTTTTCCTAGCTATAGTGATACTTAGAAGTTATCCAATGTCTTTTATGTGCCAAAGATCAAGAGGAATGGTTCATTAGTTGCACTGACCCGCGACTTAAAGGTTCTCTTCGATAAGGCTAGTGTGCAGTCATCATAGATGCAAGCATAATATCATGGGGAGAGGAATTTACGTGGAATGACTTTTATGATTTGTCAAAATTTGTAGTCCAAGTTGATGATGTTGGGACAAGCAAGCTATGGCATGAAAGATTTGAGAATTTATAGTCCGAGTCGATGATGTCGAGACAAGCAAGCTATGGCATGACAGATTTAGGCACATGAACTTTGTAGTCTTAAAAGAGATGCCAAGGATTGGGATTGTGGCATATCTACTAGCATTTTTGGAGATGTTAGATGTACGTGAAGCTTGTATGATGAATAAGCAACATTGGCATGCATTTCTACAAGAAAGCAATAATCGTGCAAAGGCTCCTCTAGAGCTTATCCCATGAAGATGTTTGTGACAAAATACCTTCCTAATTTTTGTTATTGATCGATGACGTCAATAGGAAGATGTGGGCATGTTTTCTTCGAGGTTGAAGCTTTTTGAGAATTCAAAATATGGCATAGCTTAGTAGCATGAGACAAGAAAGACGTTGAAGAAGTTTCGAATAGATCAAGGGAGGATAATTCATGACAAGTGAAATCAATGCCTATTGCAAGGAGCATGGGATCAAGAGAGATTAGCGAGTTGCTCATACTCCACAACAAAATGGTGTTGTCGAGTGTAAGAATCGGTGAGATCCCTGTTCCCACCGCGCAACGAATTCGGGGTACTAGCAGTGGAAGTAGCACTTCTTGCGCGAGGCAGGGTCCCACACTCGGGGCCTCGTCCATGGATATCCGGACAAAAGACTAATCCGTCGGTTTTTCCAAAACCGAACCCAAAAAAACTTCCCTTATCCGGAAAGCACGGGCGATTCCTCCAGGATAACTTTTTACTCTAACGTAGTCAATGTTGAGATATCGAGCTCTAGTGAGGCGGTGGACACTGATGACCCGCCTGGGGGATAGGCCCCACACTTACACCACTGGCATGGTTGGTGAGATCATGGGAGATATGCGGCCAGTGGGATGACAGGCTGTGTGACAGCCACTCTAGAGACTGGCATAGTTATAGTGCCAGCTCATTTAGTCGGGTTCACACTATAGAGAACCCGTGTATGTATTTGGTTGAGTACCTTTCATAGTATGGTGTACTCTTATTCTTGTATATGGTGTGTTGAGTGTTGAGTAGAGAAGAAGAAGATTTTCAGCCTCTCACCTTGTGTGTTCTCTATTAGGGTTTTGTGAGTGTGTGTGTGTGCTTGCAAGAGTTCAAGCTCTCTTCCCCCCTGCATCTTTTCATGGTATCAGAGCCTGGTTTGTGCTAAGGGCTGAGCTGCAAGCAAGAGAACCACAGGAAGCGGTACGAGGGTAAGAGCTTCAACTACTCTTCCCTATTGTGTTGGTGACTACACCCTTGTCGGGAGCTCTACGGGAGGCACCGGCAAACGATCTCCGATTGAGGAGCTTTCTTCGCGGGAGTGAAGCTATAGGGCAACTATACAATCCTACGGACTATAATTTTTGGGCCGAAAACGCGTTTCGGGCGCGTCTGGACCTCCGTTTTTCAGAAAGCAGGCGATTTCGAGCACTGCGGGTAAGTCATCGATTCTCTGTAGAACTCTGTTTTAAGAACTGCAGGAAGACAGATTGACTGTGCAGACACTGTGGGTGCTGCAAAGAGGTCTACAGTTGCCATTGGGTGTATGTATGTGCATTGAAGTCACTGGTTGTGACATTTGAGAGTACTGCAGTACCGCTGTGCAGAAAATACAGCATTTGTGCAGAAAAACCAGAGTGCAGTTTCTGGTAAAGTTGTGTGTTTGGCAAGATGTCAAATGATGGGATAACTCAGATTGTGGCTGAGAAGCTGGATAAGAATAACTTCCATGCTTGGAGGTTCAGGTTGACGAATTTCCTGATGGGAAAAGGTTATTGGGACTACATAGAAGGTGAGCATGAAGAGGCACCGGAGATACCGGATATAAATCCGACTGCTGCAGATGTGAAAGAGTTTAAAGACTGGAACCAAGGAGCCAGGAAAGTAATGTATTGGCTTTCCATTAGTATACAGGACACCATGATTGGGCACATTCAGGATGCCAAGTCCCCCAAGGAAGCGTGGGACACCTTGGTAAAGCTTTATGAAACAAACACCAAGGCACGTAAGATACAGTTGAAGAATGAACTTCACACTGTGGAGAAAAAGAGCATGTCTGTGAATGACTATGCGCTGAAGATAAAGGGTATTGTGGAATCCCTTGCATCTATTGGTGTGTCAGTAGATGATGATGACAAGGTGGAAGTCTGTCTACGTGGTCTCGGGCCACAATACAAGGCGTTCAAGACGTCTATTCAGACTCGGGAAAACATTCCCAACTTTACAGATTTGGTGTCTATGCTGATTATCGAAGAGAAGAACTTGGGTGAAGACCAACAGTCTTCACAAAGTAAAAACAGTTCAGAGCAACAGGCTTTTTACACGAGTTCAGGAAGAGGACGAGGTAGAGGAGGCCGTGGACGCGGTCAAGGAGGTGGCCGAACAGGTAATCAGAATTATGGCCAGCAGCAGCAGCAACAACAACAGTCCCAGAATCAACAACAACAACAACACGCAGGTGGAAGAGGCAAATTCAGAGGTAGGGGGAGTCAAAGAGGCCGTGGAAATTGGCAAAGACAATATAATGATGCACGTGAATGCTATTATTGTGGTAAGCCTAGACATGTGCAGTCAGAATGTTATAAGAAGCAGGCTGACATGCAAAATGGGAAAGTGCAGCAAAACAACTATGCATCCTCAAGCAGAAATAATGAGGATAATGAAAGGTTGTTTGTTATGCAGCATGTTGTGAATGCCATGTCTGAAAATGTTGATGCAGCACAAAAAGATAATGTATGGTATGTGGATTCAGGCGCTTCGAACCACATGACGAGTCATGGGGAGTGGTTCAAGGAGATGAAAAACCCGGAAAGACCAGGTTTTGTGGAAACAGGGGATGACACTGCTCATCCAATTGCCCACGTTGGAGATGTGCCATTGTCTATGCAGGATGGCAAAGTGAAGTACCTTGCAGATGTACTTCATGTACCGAACATAACAAAGAATCTGGTTTCAGTTGGCCAGATGATTGAGCAGGGTTTGCAGGTTCGGTTTAACCCTGATGGGTGTTATGTTGAAGATTTTAAAGACAAGTGCAGGTTGGTTGCAAAAGGCAACAGAGTGAGCAGAATGTTTACGTTGAATGTAGACATGCCTGAAATGAGTGCTGCGATGTTTGCAAATGGTTCAGGAGTTGTTGCAGACACAGACATATGGCATAAAAGAATTGGACATGTAAATGTGCAGAGATTGAAGTCTATGCAGACAAAAGGAATTGTGACAGGGCTGCCAAAATTTAAAGTGGAAGGTATGCATAAAATCTATGAAGCATGCCAATTTGGGAAGTAAACAAAGCATGTGTTTCCACGTAACAGATATGTGAGCAGAAATGCACTAGATGTTGTGCATTCAGATGTATGGGGTCCTACGAAGACCGTGTCTATGGGAGGCTGCAGGTACTATGTCACTTTCATTGATGACCACACAAGAAAAGTGTGGGTATATTTCATGAAGGAGAAGAGTGAGGTGTTCACTCACTTTCAGAATTTCAGAGTGTTGGTTGAAAAGCAAACAGGAAAATATGTCAAGTGCCTAAGGTCAGATGGAGGGGGAGAATACTTCTCCAATGAGTTCTTTGAATTTTTGAAGAAGAATGGAATTCGGAGACAGTATACATGCAGATACACTCCGCAGCAAAATGGAGTTGCTGAGCGAAAAAACAGGCACATTGCTGAGATTGCGCGGGCATTGATGGAAGAGAAAAATATGCCGCATAGCTATTGGGCTGAGGCTGTTTCTACAGCTGTATACATCATGAACAGGACTCCAACTGCAGCCATACATGATGTAACTCCAGAGGAGAGGTTTATTGGCAGAAAACTAGATTTATCTCATCTGAAAGTCTTTGGATGCATTGCATATGTGCATGTGCCAGATGAGCTGAGAACTAAGTTGGATCCGAAAGCTGAAAAATGTGTGTTTATTGGATATTCCCTTGAGCAAAAGGGATACAGGTGTTATAACCCTGCTACACGTGAGTTGAGGGTAAGCAGGGATGTTGTCTTTGATGAGATGAGCAGCTGGTATGCTGCTAAAAAAGAAGCTGTTGGGGCTGATTTAAGTGGAAGTGTGGTTGCACAGAATGCAAGTCAGCAATCACAGTCTTTGAGTGGACGAGGAGAGTCCTCATCTAGTGGGTCTGTTGATAGACCATGGAGTGGCAGGCTGCGTCATAATACCAGCCTTGCAAATGTGATTAGTACATCACGTAAAGGAAAAGAGAAAGTGGTTGAGCCCCTTGGTATGCCTGACATTTCTGCAGGGCATTCTCATGTTGATGGAGAGTCTAGTGGCTCAGATATGAGCCTTGATGAGGAGCTTGGGATCCCAGCTATGAGAACACCTGGTGTAAAGAAGGCTATGGAAGCCATGAATGAGAAGCTGCGAAGATCTGGGAGAGTGAGAAATCCTGTGCAGAGATTTACCTATGATGGTTATGTGGCACATCACTATGCATATATGGCAAAGGTTGTGCAGGTTGTTGAGCCCACATGCATTGATGAGGCTGTTGGAAATGTGTGTTGGGAGAAAGCTATGGATGAGGAGATGGATGCACTATATGGAAATGAAACTTGGGATTTAGTGCAATTGCCTGAAGGCAAGAAAGCCATTGGATGCAAGTGGGTGTACAAAGTTAAACATAACAGTGATGGAAGCATAAACACGTACAAGGCTAGATTGGTAGCCAAAGGATATGCGCAGACATATGGGATTGATTATGAGGAAACTTTCAGCCCAGTTGCCAAGATGGCAACAGTGAGAGTTGTGATAGCAGTGGCTGCGTCAAAGCAATGGTCTTTACATCAGATGGATGTAAAGAATGCATTCTTGCATGGGGATTTGCAAGAAGAGGTGTATATGTTGCAGCCACCTGGTTATGAGGATGAGGGTCACCCCGAGCATGTTTGCAGGTTGAAGAAAGCCTTGTATGGCTTAAAGCAAGCACCAAGAGCATGGTCTGACAAGATTTCCGAATATCTTGTCACTATTGGCTTTCATGTAGCCAATGCAGATTTCTCATTGTATGTGAGACATGGTGATAAAGGGGTTGTGCTTGTTGTCATCTATGTAGATGACTTGATCATTACGGGGGATCATGATGCAGAGATCTTTGATGTAAAGATCCTGCTTAGACAGAAGTTCGAGATGAAGGATCTGGGGGAGCTCAGATATTTCTTGGGCATTGAGGTGATTAGGTCACCACATGGTATTGGATTACTGCAGAGACAGTATGGCTTGGACATGTTGACCAAGTATGGTATGACAGGCTGTAAGCCTATTTCTGTGCCATTGGATCAGAATGGCAAGTTGAGTGCAGATTCAGGAGAGATCTTGGAGGATCCTACTATGTACAGGAGCATAGTAGGAAGTTTGATCTACATGACGTTCACCAGACCAGATTTGAGCTATGCTGTTGGGTTGGTGAGTCAGTTTATGCAGGTTCCACGGAAACCGCATTTGGATGCTGTGAGACGCATACTGAGGTATGTGAAGTCTACTTTACATTGTGGACTATTCTATGAGACTGGGACAAAGATATGTGTACATGGGTACACAGATGCTGATTGGGCTGGTAGTATCTCAGACAGAAGATCTACCAGTGGATTCATGTTTTCTTTGGGGAGTGCTGCTGTGACTTGGAGCAGCAAGAAGCAGCCTACGGTTGCTCTATCGAGTACGGAGGCCGAGTACAGAGGAGCTGCTATGGCAGCATGTGAGGTAGCTTGGTTGAGAAAGCTACTTGCAGATTTGGGTCTATCAGTGGATAGACAAGTTGTCATTTTCTGTGACAACATTAGTAGTATACAGTTGGCCAGGAACCCAGTCTTTCATGCTCGTACGAAGCACATAGAGGTCCACTACCACTTCGTCAGAGAGAAGGTCTTGGCAGGAGACCTTGACCTTGTTTATGTCAGCACAGAGGATCAGGTAGCTGACATCTTCACCAAAGCATTGGGTACAGAGAAGCTCCGCAGATTCAGGGCTTCGCTTGGTGTACATGAGATGGAGTTGAGCTCGAGGGGGAGTGTTGAGATATCGAGCTCTAGTGAGGCGGTGGACACTGATGACCCGCCTGGGGGATAGGCCCCACACTTACACCACTGGCATGGTTGGTGAGATCATGGGAGATATGCGGCCAGTGGGATGACAGGCTGTGTGACAGCCACTCTAGAGATTGGCATAGTTATAGTGCCAGCTCATTTAGTCGGGTTCACACTATAGAGAACCCGTGTATGTATTTGGTTGAGTACCTTTCATAGTATGGTGTACTCTTATTCTTGTATATGGTGTGTTGAGTGTTGAGTAGAGAAGAAGAAGATTTTCAGCCTCTCACCTTGTGTGTTCTCTATTAGGATTTTGTGAGTGTGTGTGTGTGCTTGCAAGAGCTCAAGCTCTCTTCCCCCCTGCATCTTTTCATCAAGACCATTAATAGTGATCAAACTGATCCGACTGCACCTATAAAGATACTCGGTCAGATCAAGGGAGAAACTTGCACTTGGATCATTGGGATCAACGCTTTTTCCCCTACATCAAGAGGCACAGCCGTTGATTCCTATCCATAGAACAATTACTATCCGAGACTTACTTTATCTATCGTAATAACGGAAATTGAGTCTCGATTTACGGATCCATCAGTCCAGCCTAACCCCATCCGATCCCATGGGTTAGCCAACCGCCCAACCACTGTAGTGATGGGATCCAATTTGGAATTTGGTTAGGTTTTGTCCCGGATACCAAGGAAAAGAGTTCCAAGGCCCCCTAGCCGGAAGTTTATGCAAACATAAAACTAGCCACACCACTTACACACCCAATATGAAATTGCCTTTTTCTTAGCATCAGCTAACTTTAAAACAATCCTTTAATGAAACCATAGTACCACTGATCATAATCTTCCAATTTATCCGGTTGATTCATAATGTCCAATCATTCCTTCATCAGAGTATCTATGGCATCATTGGCAACTAGAACGCTCACCACCTGTCCACACAGGGGCCTTTTCAATAGTTCCTAGCCCATAATACTCGGCAATATAATCACTTATCAAGATGGACTCTCGTTGAAGATCAGCAAGATCAACCAACAGATCCATATAAAAAAGCCATGGACTCATCCGTTGAGGACCAGCAAGGTCAGTCAACCAGATCCATGCCCGGTTTCAGAAAACAACTCTTACTCCTTGTTCTAATATCTTCCACAACGCACGTGTGGGTATCTTCGGCGACCCAGAGCCCGAGCACCGTATGGTCAGCACCCTCTAGGATCCTTCGCAGGTGACCTAGCGCTTCACTCATAGGCCGCTTTCTTGGTCCCTAATCCACCGTATACTGGAAGCTCACCATTTGAATCGAACCGAGGCTGGTCAAGACCTCGGCCGACCTTGCTACGCGAGACGTCCTCCATTGACTCTCCGTCAGCAGTTGCAACTTTATTAGTTAGGTCTCCATGACCTTAATCCACAAGACGGTCAAAATGTTTCCCCAGCGTTCTTGACATAAAACAGTCATTTACAAACAGTTCACAAAATACAGTTTCTATATCGAACTCTTGTCTTTTCCATTTTATCCTCCTTAGTCCACATTACTTATTCCACATCCCATTCATATGTATTCATCATCATCCATTCACTCATATCGATGACACATTATTTCCCATACACATTCACATTCATTATTCTACATACACATCCATGCATACATCCATTTTTACATCCTCATTCATACATCCACTTCCACATACATACATCCTCATCCGTATCTACATCCATACATCCATATCCACATCTACATTCATATCCATACATCCACATCCACATTCACATTCATACATACACATCCACATCCACATCCACATCCACATCCACATCCACATTCACATTCATACATACACATTCATACATACACATTCATACATCCACTTATCACGTCTTATCACATTTCATATCTTTTTATAGAATACAAGAGAATTCTTATATTTGATATAAGATTTCTCTACATTTTTATTTATGCATAAATTTCATTTAAGGAGACTAAAACTTTCGAATTAAAAATCAATCTTTTATGCATCTTCCTATGCATCGTTTCATTTTAAATGAAAATGACACTTTTGAGTTAAAATTCAATCTTTTATGCATCTTCCTATGCATAAATTCAATTTAGATGAGAATTGATATTTTTGAATTAAAAATCCATCTTTTATGCATCTTCCTATGCATAAATTCAATTTGGATGAGAATAACGCTTTTGAATTGAAATCTTATTCTTTTATGTATCTTCGTATGCATAAATTCAATTTAGATGAGAATGACACTTTGAATTAAAAATCAAACTTTTATGCATCTTCTTATGTATCTTCCTATGCATAAATTCAATTTGGATGAGAATAACGCTTTTGAATTGAAATCTTATTCTTTTATGCATCTTCGTATGCATAAATTCAATTTAGGTGAGAATGACACTTTGAATTAAAAATCAAACTTTTATGCATCTTCTTATGCATAAATTCAATTTGGTAGGAATTACACTTTTAGAATAAAAGAATTTCTCTTATGCATCTAAGTTATGCATAAAATCCATTTATGATGCAAATAACACTTTTATTATAAAAAGAATATCTTTTATGCATACCTCTATGCATGAAATCCAATATGATAAAAGTAACACTCTTACAATAAAATAATCAACTTTTATGCATACCTCTATGCATGAAATTCAATTATGATAAAAGTCACACTTTTATAATAAAATAATAAACTTTTATGCATACCTTTATGCATGAAATTTAATTGTGATAAAAGTCACACTTTTATAATAAAATAATCAACTTTTATGCATACCTTTATGCATGAAATTCAAATATGATAAAAGTAACACTTTTGATATAAAAATTTATCCATTATGCATACTTCTATGCATGAAATAAATGATAAAAGTAACACTTTTGACATAAAAATTTATCCTTTATGCATACTTCTATGCATGAAAAAAAAATGATAAAAGTAATACTTTTGATATAAAAATTTATCCATTATGTATACTTCTATGCATGAAAATAAAAATGGTAAAAAATAACACTTTTGATATAAAAAGTTATCCATTATGCATACTTCTATGCATGAAATAAAAATGGTAAAAATAACACTTTTGATATAAAAATTTATCCTTTATGCATACTTCTATGCATGAAAATAAAAATGATAAAAATAACACTTTTGATATAAAAATTTATCCATTATGCATACTTCTATGCATGAAATAAAAATGATAAAAGTAACACTTTTGACATAAAATTTATCCTTTATGCATACTTCTATGCATGAAAATAAAAATGATAAAAGTAACACTTTTGACATAAAAATTTATCCTTTATGCATACTTCTATGCATGAAAATAAAAATGATAAAAGTAACACTTTTGATATAAAAATATATCAATTATGCATACTTCTATGCATGAAAATAAAAATGGTAAAAAATAACACTTTTGATATAAAAATTTATCCTTTATAAAAATGATAAAAATAACACTTTTGATATAAAATTTTATCCATTATGCATACTTCTATGCATGAAAGTAAAAATGATAAAAATAACACTTTTGATATTAAAAATTATCCTTTATGCATACTTCTATGCATGAAAATAAAAATGATAAAAATAACACTTTTGATATAAAATTTTATCCATTATGCATACTTCTATGCATGAAAGTAAAAATGATAAAAGTAACACTTTTGATATAATAATTTATCCATTATGCATACTTCTATGCATGAAAATAAAAATGGTAAAAATAACACTTTTGATATAAAAATTTATCCATTATGCATACTTCTATGCATGAAATAAAATGGTAAAAATAACACTTGATATAAAAACTTATCCTTTATGCATAATATTAAAATTCAATTTCTCCATGATTATAATGAAATTCTTTCAATTAATCTAGGATGATAATTCCTAGAATATGGTAGGAAGTCCTCTTTTTATGCTTTGAATGAAATTATTTTATGCATAATTTTTATAAAAATTTTGCCATAGCTCCGCTGCTATGACTGATAAATCTCAATTTTTCTAAGGTATAAAGCTTATCATTAAGGAAATAATTAAAATGATTCTCTAATTTGCATACATCCATTTTCACATCCTCATTCATACATCCACTTCCACATACATACATCCTCATCCGTATCTACATCCATACATCCACATCCACATCTACATTCATATCCATACATCCACATCCACATTCACATTCATACATACACATCCACATCCACATCCACATCCACATCCACATCCATATCCACATCCACATCCACATTAATACATACACATTCATACATCCACTTATCACGTCTTATCACATTTCATATCTTTTTATAGAATACAAGAGAATTCTTATATTTGATATAAGATTTCTCTACATTTTTATTTATGCATAAATTCCATTTAAGGAGACTAAAACTTTCGAATAAAAAATCAATCTTTTATGCATCTTCCTATGCATAGTTTCATTTTAAATGAAAATGACACTTTTGAGTTAAAATTCAATCTTTTATACATCTTCCTATGCATACATTCAATTTGGATGAGAATTAACATTTTTGAATTAAAAATCCATCTTTTATGCATCTTCCTATGCATAAATTCAATTTGGATGAGAATAACGCTTTTGAATTGAAATCTTATTCTTTTATGCATCTTCGTATGCATAAATTCAATTTAGATGAGAATGACACTTTGAATTAAAAATCAAACTTTTATGCATCTTCTTATGCATAAATTCAATTTGGTAGGAATTACACTTTTAGAATAAAAGAATTTCTTATGCATCTAAGTTATGCATAAAATCCATTTATGATGAAAATCACACTTTTAGTATAGAAAATATATCTTTTATGCATACCTCTATGCATGAAATCCAATATGATAAAAGTAACACTCTTACAATAAAATAATCAACTTTTATGCATACCTCTATGCATGAAATTCAATTATGATAAAAGTCACACTTTTATAATAAAATAATAAACTTTTATGCATACCTTTATGCATGAAATTCAATTATGATAAAAGTCACACTTTTATAATAAAATAATCAACTTTTATGCATACCTTTATGCATGAAATTCAAATATGATAAAAGTAACACTTTTGATATAAAAATTTATCCATTATGCATACCTCTATGCATGAAATAAAAATGATAAAAGTAACACTTTTGACATAAAAATTTATCCTTTATGCATACTTCTATGCATGAAAATAAAAATGATAAAAGTAATACTTTTGATATAAAAATTTATCCATTATGCATACTTCTATGCATGAAAATAAAAATGGTAAAAAATAACACTTTTGATATAAAAATTTATCTATTATGCATACTTCTATGCATGAAATAAAAATGGTAAAAATAACACTTTTGATATAAAAATTTATCCTTTATGCATACTTCTATGCATGAAAATAAAAATGATAAAAATAACACTTTTGATATAAAAATTTATCCATTATGCATACTTCTATGCATGAAATAAAAATGATAAAAGTAACACTTTTGACATAAAATTTATCTTTTATGCATACTTCTATGCATGAAAATAAAAATGATAAAAGTAACACTTTTGACATAAAAATTTATCCTTTATGCATACTTCTATGCATGAAAATAAAAATGATAAAAGTAACACTTTTGATATAAAAATTTATCCATTATGCATACTTCTATGCATGAAAATAAAAATGGTAAAAAATAACACTTTTGATATAAAAATTTATCCTTTATAAAAATAATAAAAATAACACTTTTGATATAAAATTTTATCCATTATGCATACTTCTATGCATGAAAGTAAAAATGATAAAAATAACACTTTTGATATAAAAATTTATCCTTTATGCATACTTCTATGCATGAAAATAAAAATGATAAAAATAACACTTTTGATATAAAATTTTATCCATTATGCATACTTCTATGCATGAAAGTAAAAATGATAAAAGTAACACTTTTGATATAATAATTTATCCATTATGCATACTTCTATGCATGAAAATAAAAATGGTAAAAATAACACTTTTGATATAAAAATTTATCCATTATGCATACTTCTATGCATGAAATAAAATGGTAAAAATAACACTTGATATAAAAACTTATCCTTTTATGCATAATATTAAAATTCAATTTTTTCATGATTATAATGAAATTCTTTCAATTAATCTAGGATGATAATTCCTAGAATATGGTAGGAAGTCCTCTTTTTATGCTTTGAATGAAATTATTTTATGCATAATTTCTATAAAAATTTTGCCATAGCTCCGCTGCTATGACTGATAAGTCTCAATTTTTCTAAGGGATAAAGCTTATCATTAAGGAAATAATTAAAATGATTCTCTAATTGGATCATTAATCCATAATGGATTGAATCATCAATATACATAAACTAAAAGCATAGAAAAAAGCCATTAATTTGGCCTCAAGTATAGCTTAATCTTGGGTTAAGGAAAAGCTTTATGAAAAGCTTCATTTGGATTGAGAATGGGTTATGAGTATGACCATTTCTTGAGTGAGAGAGAGAAATTACATAAAACCATTAGAATTTAAACATAAATAGAAATTTATGTAATTCTTTACTATCATTAATTAATTAACTTCAATAGCATTCATCAAATTATGTAACTCTTCACTACTATTCACCAATTAACTTCAATAGCATTTAAAAAACCATACCAATTAAGCTTCTCAAGCTTGAGAGGGGTTGAGAAGAGAGAAACATTGAGAAATTATAGAAAAGATCAATATTCACTAATTACCTTACAAATTGCTTAATTATTTGTTCACGGTAGAGGCCCCCAACCAATCAATTGGTTAAGTATGTTGATGGAGCCACCAATGGGGATTGAAGAAAGATGGAAGCTCCAAAAACTAGTGAATTATTAATGAATTCACAGTTCTTGGCTTAGGTGGAGTAGAGTAACGATGCATAAACACTATATATTTTTCTTCAACAAGGGGAGGCTTCTATTTATAGGAAAAATTGAGCTCCTAACCAAACAAACTGATTCTAGAATTTTCCAACTCAGTTTAGTCAATTTTTGACCATTTTTAGGTCAGTTGAGCTAACTTTTTATAACTAGACTTGAATTAGGAGAGAGGAGAGATAAAATATCTCAATTTTTATGAGTTTAAAACTCATTCAAGCATGTGAAATATGCACCTCCTTTAAAGAACTCCCCTTCCTTACATATGTATCAAAATAGAATCATTATTCCCAAAATATCTCATATTTTTAATATTGCTCATAGTTTTTTACTAATAAACCTTGTACATTTTCAACTCTTCATCTTATGTGAAATATGCACCTCCTTTAAAGAACTCCCCTTCCTTACATAGTGTCAATATGAAATCATTATACCCAAAATATCTCATATTTTTAATATTGCTCATAGTTTTTTACTAATAAACCTTGTACATTTTCAACTCTTCATCTTATGTGAAATATGCACCTCCTTTAAAGAACTCCCCTTCCTTACATAGTGTCAATATGAAATCATTATACCCAAAATATCTCATAATTTTAATATTGCTCATAGTTTTTTACTAATAAACCTTGTACATTTTCAACTCTTCATCTCATGTGAAATATGCACCTCCTTTAAAGAACTCCCCTTCCTTACATAGTGTCAATATGAAATCATTATACCCAAAATATCTCATATTTTTAATATTGCTCATAGTTTTTTACTAATAAACCTTGTACGTTTTCAAGTCTTCATCTTATGTGAGCATTTACTCATTTTTGGGTATCTTCTTTTACAAAATTGGATTTATCTCCTCCCTACACATGGATTGATGCTATTGGCCCATAGGAACCTTAATTGGACCATAATCCAAAAATTTTTGAAAATCTAGACCCTTAGGCTAAGGTCCTTTATACCCATTTCCAATTAATTCCAATTGCACATTGGAAAGTTCTTTTTGAATTTCTATTTCAGGGGAACTTATTTTAATAAGATGAGATAATTTTCTATCCAAAAATATTAAGAATCTGAATATTCTCTCTCTAGAATATTTTCTCTCTCTAGGTTAAAACAGTTAGAAACAAGGTCTTTTATATTTCTGAAGAGGGATTGATTATAGGGGAAGATACTGGACATTTTGAGAGGCTGGGGAGGAATCTTACAGAATCACACAATTCACACAGTTGCCATTGCCCTTCATATAGAGCTACATACTGCCCATCATAAATCTTTGTTCTTATAAGATGTGCAAGTTATAACAACCCATCGACTTTTGTGTGGGTATGCATGGATGTTAGTTTCTATTGTCAGAATGATGCACATATTAATCCATTACACATTTGTACCCCTTTTTAGGCCAAGAGAAATGCTTGTTTGCGTCTAATTTATGGTTGTTTGACCATATTCCTTCGGAGATAGTTTACGGGTGGATACCATATCTCAGATGCATTTACTTGTTTGACTAGTTTGTCATTTCAAGTTTAGACCAACTAATGGCCTACTTGGCATTGGCTTTAAGTTTCACCGGAGTGTGATCGACACAAAACTAGACCCACTATTCTTATCACTAAATGATATGAATCTTTAGGTGATTAACAACCAGAGTTGTGCTATTTAACAACCAGAGTGTTGTTTGCTTTTGGTTCGTAGAGATGCAAGCTAAGTGCGTGGTCCGTGTAGTAGGATATCTTTCATTTACAAAGATGTTTGGACCATGTATCTTTAAAGATTTGTAGTAATCTTCAGCCATGGGGTTCGTAATAATCCTAGGCTAATGGGGCTCGTAGAAATCCCACGCTCAAAATCAGTTAGCTTTGAGTATGTAAAACCCACTATTAAGGACATTTATTGTTTGTTGCACATTGTGTTTACATTTTAGTGCATATTTACTCAAGTTTAGGTGGAATAGGGTTAGATTCCATCAATTTGATAAATTGGGAAAATATATGACATGTAGTGTCATCTCAGGAAATATTAGCAATGGATTTTCTTGTGTTTGTTGTGTAACTCCGTAAAATTGAAAATCCAAGTGGGGTTACATGTCCCCATGATTTATCATGGAATTAGGGTTGGATTCCATCTGTTTGATAAATTGGGGAAATATATGGCATGTACCCCATGATTTATCATGGAATTAGGGTTAGATTGCATCTATTTGATAAATTTGGGAAATATATGACATGTAACCCATGATTTATCTTGGAATTAGGGTTAGATTCCATCTGTTTGATAAATTGGGGAAATATGTGACATGTAATGTCATCTTAGGAAATATTAGCGGGCGGTGAATTTTCTCGTGTTTGTTGTGTAGCTCCATAAAATTGAAAATCCAAGTGGGGTTACATGTACCCCATGATTTATCATGAATTTTCTCGTGTTTGTTGTGTAACTCTGTAAAATTGAAAATGCGAGTGGTTGGGGTTACATGTACCCCATGATTTATCGATTAATCTATAAACATACTCCAGAATGGACATTGTAGAATTTTGAGATTAGATTTTTAATGTCCTAAATGGTGAACACATGGGTAAAATTTGTGCCTTATACAAATGGTGATATTTTGCATCACTCGGGTTTTGGGGATGTGGAATCATCCAACCAAAAGAAAAAATTCAATCTTTTTTTTTTGTGTGTCACAATAGTTTTTGTGATCATTTGGTGGTATGGGACATCAACTGCTCTACGCAAACTCTTGTGACCTTGGAGGTATGGGACACCAAGGCAAACACTAGAAATCGACTTTCTTGGATTTTGATTTTGTGGTGCGTATTCACTACATACATTATGTCTGCACAATCTATGTTATTTGATTGAACATTGGTGGTTGTCTCTACTATGTCAAGTAGGATGCTGATCCGGAGTGATGAGATGGGTTTCTTGACATGGATATTAGAGTTTCAAGGTTGAGCATGATGGTTTAAAGAAAACTCCAGATTTAGTGCTGACCTAGAGAGATTAGAGGTAAACCGTAGTAGATTTGGTGATAAACCAGAATGATTACACTATGCAAATCTTGATCTTGATGCTAGCATGGAGAGCTCAATAGTTATCTTGAGCATTTGATATACTTAGGCATGATATTGATGTACACGCATGCACTTTCCAACAATCATCACCTTCCTCGCTAGAAAGGTGTGTTGTGATCCAGAGGGATAAGTTGTGGTTTTTAAGATAAGAAGAGTGAGCACTGATCTAGAGTGATCATACAAATCTCTTGGGTTATTTAATGAGATGGAGTGAGTAGGGGTGGAACTTTCATGCCTACTTGACCCTGTGTCAAATGGGGGTGATAAAAGTTTATCGAGAAAGAAGTGATAGTATCTGTTAATAAACTGATATTAGGTGTTGACTTCCAATGAGCTCAAATTTTATGGAAAGTCACATACCTTAGGTGCTTGATATCCTAGATAAAGCCGTGACCTTGTCAATTTACTTGGCCAAATTGCCAAGAGTGTTCAGTGTGTAATTTGGGTAGGAATGTAATTGTTTCCCCGTTATGCTCATGCATGGTATTAGCCACCATGAGGTGGATCCATAAAATATTTAGGGCAAGTTCTTGTTGAAGGACTTTGCTATTTTTATTCACACTGAAAGTTGAGTCTATGGTTACTATCACAGCCTAGGAGGACTCATAGCTACATACTGAACCGTAGAGTTCATAGATTGACATAGCTTGGATCAACAAGAATTGGGTGGTTGAATGCCCATGACTTTGTGCCATAGTGCGAAAGGTTTTACTTCAAGTGGATCAGTTGTCTTGTAAGAGATGTCTCTTTTGGATATTTCGACGCATGAGAGTATATCCTTGAGTATGGAGTTACTAATAGAAATGTATGGAGTTCATCGACCAAATCGAGAGAGAGATTTGGTGTTTTGATAGTCAGAGTAAAGTGGGCATTTTTCATCTTTACTTCACTAGGAAAATAAAGAGTATACACATTTGTGTTTTGTAATATGTTTATGAAGTGTGTACAAGGACCCGTTAAATTTTGTTATCATCGGTTATAGTTGGGCAGTATATTGCCACCTACGGGTAGGTAGCACTCTGCCACTATCATGGGGAGGCAACAGAGATTTGTTATATGCCAGACTTCATATTAGTATTATTGAACACGGATTGGATGTTATGTTATTCATGTCAAAGTAGTCTCAAAGTACATAGATTGATTTTGTTTATCTATTTTGCTGTAAGGTGTGTTGGGAGGCATACCTAATCCACATATCGTAACATATGTATATACAGATTGGGTAAGCGATAAAGAATTTCTCATTTATTACTTTATAGTAAATCATTTCCTAGAATTGAAATGGTTTACGATATTGTTTCACCTAGTAGATGTGTCTAGTGAGATCACACTTGAAGAGGTGTGTCTGGATGGTGCTATTAGCTTTTGGATGTGACCATAGATAGCCCATAAACATGTTCGTAGAGACATGGTTGGTGGTAGAGACATAGATATGTATTGCCAAGCAACCAACGTGGTTTCAGGAGTAGACATGTGGATAGGCATGTATCTACTCGTTTGTGGGATGGGAGTGGTACTCTCATTGGTATACATCTCTTGATTTTCTAGTAGTGGCGTAGACACTATACATCACATAGACGTTGTCTATGTGGTTAAAATCAACTTCGTTTTGCAAAAAAAGATGTGTAAAGTGTTCTTGGATGAATGTAAGAACTTTTGGAGAGAGGTAAGTGTAGCTTTGGTTAGACTATCTATAAGGTCAATTGAAATTTACCACATTATAGAACAATTTGCTAAAGACTTGTAACAATTACGTAAACTTGTTGAATTAAAGTCCATGCGGTTTCTAACCATAAGAGAAAAACATCTTTGATGTCAAATAACATGTAAAGGAATTCCTTGAATGTCTGAGCACATTCATTATGAAGTTTTGGAGGATTTGAGAACTCCTGGAGTATACTAAAGGCACTGATCTAGAGTGATCATACAAATCTCTTAGGTTATGTAATGAGACGGAGTGAGTAGGGGTGGAACCTTCATGCCTACTTGACCCTGTGTCAAATGGGGGTGATAAAAATTTATCGAGAAAGAAGTGATAGCATCTGTTAACTGATATTAGGTGTTAACTTCCAATGAGCTCAAATTTTATGGAAAGTCACATACCTTAGGTGCTTGCATTCTAGATAAAGCCATGATCTTGTCAATTTACTTGGCCAAATTGCCAAGAGTGTTCAGTGTGTAATTTGGGTAGGAATGTAATTGTTTCCACGTTATGCTCATGCATGGTAGTAGCCATGAGGTGGATCCATAAAATATTTAGGGCAAGTTCTTGTTGAAGGACTTTGCTATTTTTATTCACACTGAAAGTTGAGTCTACAGTTACTATCACAGCCTAGGAGGACTCATAGCTACATACTGAACCGTAGAGTTCATAGATTGACATAGTTTGGATCAACAAGAATTGGGTGCCTGAATGCCCATGACTTTGTGCCATAGTGCGAAAGGTTTTACTTCAAGTGGATGAGTTGTCTTGTAAGAGATGTCTCTTTTGGATATTTCGACGCATAAGAGTATATCCTTGAGTATGGAGTTACTAATAGAAATGTATGGAGTTCCTCAACCAAATTGAGAGAGAGATTTGGTGTTTTGATAGTCAGAGTAAAGTGGGCATTTTTCATCTTTACTTCGCTAGGAAAATAAAGAGTATACACATTTGTGTTTTGTAATATGTTTATGAAGTGTGTACAAGGACCCGTTAAATTTTGTTGTCAGTGGTTACAGTTGGGTAGTATATTGCCACCTACGGGTAGGTAGCACTCTGCCACTATCATGGGGAGGCAACAAAGATTTGTTATATGCCAGACTTCATATTAGTATTATTGAACATGTAAGATTCCTCCCCAGCCTCTCAAGATGTCCAGCATCTTTCCGTGTAATTAAATTCCTCTTCAGAAATATAAAAGATCTTGTTTCTAACCGTTTTAACATAGAGAGAGAAAATATTCTAGAGAGAGAATATTTAGATTTTTAATATTTTTGAATAAAAAAATATCTCATCTTATTAAAATGAATTCCCTTGAAACAAAAATTCAGAAAGAACTTTCCAATGTGCAATTGGAATTAATTGGAAATGGGTATAACGGACCTTAGCCTAAGGGTCTAGATTTTCAGAATTTTTGGATTATGGTTCAATTAAGGTTCCTGTGGGCCAATAGGATCAATCCATGTGTGGGAAGGAGATAAATCCAATTTGTAAAAGAAGATACCCAAAAATGAGTAAATGCTCACATAAGATGAAGAGTTGACTATGTACAAGGTTTATTAGAAAGAAACTATGAGTAATTTTAATAATATGAGATATTTTGGGTATAATGATTCCATTTTGACACATATGTAAGGAAGGGGAATCCCTTCAATGCTCACATAAGATGAAGAGTTGAATATGTACAAGGTTTATTAGTAAGAAACTATGAGTAATATCAAAATATGAGATATTTTGGGTATAATGATTCCATTTTTGACACATATGTAAGGAAGGGGAGGGCCTTCAATGAGATGCCTAATTCACATGCTTGATTGAGTTTTAAACTCATAAAAATTGAAATATTTCATCTCTCCTCTCTCCTCATTCAAGTCTAGTTCCAAAAAGTTAGCTTAACTGACCTAAAAATGGTCAAAAATTGACCAAACTGATTTGGAAAATTCTAGAATCAGTTTGTTTGGTTGGGAGCTCAATTTTTCCTATACATAGAAGCCTCCCCCTTTGTTGAAAAATAATAGTGTTTTTATGCACTGTTACTCTACTCCACCCAAGCCAAGAACTATGAATTCATTAATAATTCACTAGTTTTTGACATTTCCCTCTTCCAAAGATTGGTGGCCACTCTTGCCCAAACAAGAGTTGAACCCTCAAACCATCAAGTCAAAGGAAAGCTATCAAAGTCATTAGTAAGTTGGTGATTCTCTCTTCTTTTTTTTTCACTTATTTTATGGATTTTATGGTTTTAAATGGTTTGTATGCTTTATGTCTTCTCTAAAAATGTTATGCCTCATTACAAAAAGGCATTCCCCTCTCTTCTCTAGCAAAACCAACCATTCTCTATCCTAAGTAAATGGTTAATTGATTAATGTCAAGTTTTTATAATGTTTGTTTCAATTAGGTGAAAAAATGTTTACTTTAGGATAATTTCAATACTTTTGGTGCACTTTTAATTAGTTATAAACACTTGGAAAATTAAAAAATGGTCAGCCATACAAAGGAGGTTATGGCAAAATTTTTAGAAATTAGTGAAATAAAATTCATCTTTTCTTATTCTAAAAGAGTAATCCTTATGGTTTCTATATTCTAAAGTCATTTTCATGCATAGAAGATGCATTTTGATTATATACATAAAGGATAAATTTTTATATTAAAAGTGTTACTTTTATCATATTTGAATTTCATACATAGAGGTATGCATAAAAGTTGATTATTTTATTATAACAGTGTTACTTTTATCATATTTGAATTTCATGCATAGAGGTATGCATAAAAGTTGATTATTTTTATTATAAAAGTGTTACTTTTATCATATTTGAATTTCATGCATAGAGGTATGCATAAAAGTTGATTATTTTATTATAAAAGTGTTACTTTTATCATATTTGAAATTCATGCATAGAGGTATGCATAAAAGTTGATTATTTTATTATAAAAGTGTTACTTTTATCATATTTGAATTTCATGCATAGAGGTATGCATAAAAGTTGATTATTTTATTATAAAAGTGTTACTTTTATCATATTTGAATTTCATGCAGAGGTATGCATAAAAGTTGATTATTTTATTATAAAAGTGTTACTTTTATCATATTTGAATTCCATGCATAGAGATATGCATAAAAGTCGATTATTTTATTATAAAAGTGTTACTTTTATCATATTTGAATTTCATGCATAGAGGTATGCATAAAAGTTGATTATTTTATTATAAAAGTGTTACTTCTATCATATTTGAATTTCATGCATAGAGGTATGCATAAAAGTTGATTATTTTTTTATAAAAGTATTACTTTTATCATCTTTGGATTTCATGCATAGAGGTATGCATAAAAGATATTCTTTTTATACTAAAAGTGTGATTTTCATCATAAATGGATTTTATGCATAACTTAGATGCATAAGAGAAATTCTTTTATTCTAAAAGTGTAATTCTTACCAAATTGAATATATACATAAGAAGATGCATAAAAGATTGATTTTTAAATTCAAAAGTGTCATTCTCATCTAAATTGAATTTATGCATAGGAAGATGCATAAAAGATTGATTTTTAATTCAAAAGTATCATTCTCATCTAAATTGAATTTATGCATAGGAAGATGCATAAAAGATTGTTTTTTAATTCAAAAGTGTCATTCTCATCTAAATTGAATTTATGCATAGGAAGATGCATAAAATATTGATTTTTAATTCGAAAGTATTAATCTCCTTAAATGGAATTTATGCATAAATAAATGTGTAAAGAAATCTTATATCAAATATAAGAATTCTCTTGTATTCTATAAATAGATATGAGATGTGATAGGATGTGATAAGAGGTGTATAAGATGTGATAAGAGGTGATAAGATGCTTATGAAATAAGTTAGGAGGTGATAAGATGAATTAAGATGTGATAAGATGTGTATGGGATGAGGTAAGAAGTGTATGTGATAGGATAAGATGTATATGGGTTGTGATAGGGCGAGAATGGATGTGATGTAAAAGATTAGATGTGAAGGCATATGGGGTTATATGAATGGGAATGTGAAAATGGATGTATGTATGTGGATGTGTGGATGTGGAGATGGGAGTGTGGATGTATGAATGTGAAAATGGATGTATGCATGAAGATGTATATGCATAAATGTGAATGTGGATGTAGATGTGGATGTATAGATGTGAATGGGAATGTGGATGTGGATGTATGTATGTATGTGGATGTATAGATGTGTATGGGAATGTGGATGTGGATGTATGTATGTATGTGGATGTGGATGTATTAATGAGGACATGATAATGGATGTATACATGTAGATGTATGGATGTGATGTGAATGTGAATGTGAATGTGGATGTGGATGTATACATGGAGATGTGGATGTATGCATGTAGATGTAGATGTATGGATGTGAATGAGAATGTAGATGTGGATGTATACATGGAGATGTGGATATATGCATGTAGATGTAGATGTATGGATGTGAATGTGAATGTGGATGTGGATGAATACATGGAGATGTGGATGTATGCATGTAGATGTAGATGTATGGATGTTAATGAGAATGTAGATGTGGATGTATACATGGAGATATGGATGTATGCATGTAGATGTAGACATATGGATGTGAATGAGAATGTGGATGTGGATGTATACATGGAGATGTGGATGTATGCATGTAGATGTAGATGTATGGATGTGAATGTGAATGTGGATGTGGATGTATGCATGGAGATGTGAATGTATGGATGAGATGTGGATGTGGAGGTGGATGTATGGATGTGAATGTGAATGAGGATGTGGATGTATGCATGGAGATGTGGATGTATGCATGTAGATGTAGATGTGTGAATGCAGATGTGGATGTATGTATGTGGATGTGGGATTGGAGGTATGATGTGGATGTACGAGCATGGAGGTGTATGTAGAATACTAAATGTGAATGTGTATTGTGAAATAATGTGTTGTCGATATGAGTGAATGGATGAGAATGAGTACACATATGAATAGAAAATAGAATAAGTAATGTGGACTGAGGAGGGATAATGTGAAAAGACGAGAGTCGATATAGAAACTGTATTTTGTGACCTGTTTGTAAATGACTGTTTTATGTCAAGAATGCTGGGGAAGCATTTTGACCATCTTGTGGATTAAGGTCATGGAGACCTAACTGTTAAAGTTGCAACTGCTGACGAAGAGTCAATGGAGGACGTCTTGTGTAGCAAGGTCAGCCGAGGTCTTGACCAGCCTCGGTTTGATTTAAATGGTGAGCTTCCGGCTCGGTGGATGAGGGACCAAGGAAGCGGCCTATGAGTGAAGTGCTAGGTCACCTGCGAAGGATCCTAGAGGGTGCTGACCATACGGTGCTCGGGCTCTGGGTCGCCGAAGATACCCACACGTGCGTCGTGGAAGATATTGGAACAAGGAATAAGAGTTGTTTTCTGAAACCGGGCATGGATCTGGTTGATTGACCTTGCTGGTTCTCAACGGATGAGTCCATGGCTCTTTTATATGGATCTGTGGGTTGATCTTGCTGATCTTCCACGGAGATTCCATTCTGTTATATGAATATATTGCCGATTACTATGAGCTAGGAACTATGGAAAAGGCCCCTGAGTGAACAGGTGGTGAGCGTTCTGGTTGCCAATGATGCCATAAGTACACCGATGAATGAATGACTCGAAATAAGGATTCAACCAGAGACTTTGAGGATTGTCATCAGTGACATAATGGTTTCATTAAAGGATTGTTTTAAAGTTAGCTGATGCTGAGAAAAAGGCAATTTCATATTGGGTGTGTAAGTGGTGTGACTAGTTTTATGTTTGCATGAACTTCCGGCTTGGGGGCCTTGGAACTCTTTTCCTTGGTACCCAGGACAAAACCTAACCAAATTCCTAATTGGATTGCATCACTACAGTGGCTGGGTGGTTGGCTAACCCATGGGACTAGATGGGGTTAGTAGGCTGGACTGATGGATCCGAAAATCGAGACTCAATTTCTGATATTACGATAGATGAAGTAAATCCTGGATAATAATTGTTCTATGGATAGGAATCAACGGCTGTGCCTCTTGATGGGGGGAAAAAAGCGTCGATCCCAATGATGCAAGTGCAAGTTTCTTCCTTGAACTGACCGGGTACCTTTATAGGTGCAGTCGGATCAGTTTGATTTCAGTAATGGTCTTGACTACGTTAGAGTAAAAAGTTATCTTGGTGGAATCGTCGTGCTTTTCGGATAAAGGAAGTTTTTCCGGGTTCGGTTTTGGAAAAACCGACGGATTAGTCTCTTGTCCGGATATCCGTGGACGAGGCCCCGAGTGTGGGACTCTACCCTGCATAAGAAGTGCTACTTCCGCTGTGCTAGTACCCCGATTCCGTTATGCGTCGGGAATAGGGATATCACAGAACACGAATTGGATGTTATGTTATTCATGTCAAAGCAGTCTCAAAGTACATAGATTGATTTTGTTTATCTATTACTGTAAGGTGTGTTGGGAGGCAAACCTAATCCACATATCGTAGCATATGTATATACAGATTGGGTAAGCGATAAAGAATTTCTCATTTATTACTTTATAGTAAATCATTTCCTAGAATTGAAATGGTTTACGATATTGTTTCACCTAGTAGATGTGTCTAGTGAGATCACACTTGAAGAGGTGTGTTTGGATGGTGCTATTAGCTTTTGGATGTGACCGTAGATAGCCCATAAAAATGTTCATAGAGACATGGTTGGCGGTAGAGACATAGATATATATTGCCAAGCAACCAACGTGGTTTTAGGAGTAGACATGTGGATAGGCATGTATCTACTCATTTGTGGGATGGAAGTGGTACTCTCATTGGTGTACATCTCTTGATTTTCTAGTAGTGCATAGACACTATATATCACATAGACGTTGTCTATGTAAAAATCAACTTCGTGTTGCAAAAAAAGATGTGTAAAGTGTTCTTGGATGAATGTAAGAACTTTTGGAGAGAGGAAAGTGTAGCTTTGCTTAGACTATCTTTAAGGTCAATTGAAATTTACCACACTATAGAACAATTTGCTAAAGACTTGTAACAATTACCTAAATTTGTTGAATTAAAGTCCATGCGGTTTCTAACCATAAGAGAAAAACATCTTTGATGTCATAAAACATGTAAAGGAATTCCTTGAATGTCTGAGCACATTCATTATGAAGTTTTGGAGGATTTGAGAACTCCTGGAGTATACTAAAGGCATGATGTTATTCAATGCCTTAGTAGTAATAGGTGTTTTATTGACATCTTTCATAGTTTCAAGTGGTAACTATGGTTTGGTGTTCTAGATGAAACATGAGTGTTGCATGTTTCCTTGGTCGTAGACTTAGAGAAAATATGTGTTGTGTGTTTTGCTTTCCTTGTCATAGTACTTAGGGAAGTTACAAGCGTAAATGACCATATGGTCTACATACAAACACTTGTTTATAACTTTCTAAACCATTTTTGTGGACAAAAACTCTTCTTGAAGGGAAAAGCAAAAAGGCCAACATTTGACCAACTAATAAGGCTCTTTATCAAGCATCTCTACAAACTATATGGCTTGCCCGTAGATATAGTGTTAGGTAGAGATAGAAAGTTTGATAATCATCTTTGAAGGAAAACCTTCAAAGGTTGAATATCACTCTAAGAGTGAGGCCAACCACCTGTAGATTGAAGGTAATAAAACTGAAAACCCAACGAGGTTCTAGAACATATGCTTGTGCATAGATGAATAATCTAGTGGAGAGGAGTACTTTTCACCCCAAGAATCTGTTTTTTATTGTTCATAACTAGATTTACTCCATTTATGTTGTTTTATGGACTCTAATCTAGATCTCCTACGGTTGTAGAGATATGCAAGGAGAAGAGTCAACAAGTTGGTAGCGAAGCATGGTAGTGTAGTTATAGAAATATTTAGTAGCATAGTCTAAAAATGGTTGGTAGTGTAGTGTACAAACTTGAGTTCCCAAAGAGATCTCAAGTAAATCTAAATTTTGTGTGCTAGTGGCATGCAAAAACTAGGGGACGTAGTTTTACTTGAAGTTTTTGTTTAGAGATTAAAACATGAGGTTTACTATGTACATTTGTTAAGTGAAAGGATAAACTAGAAAAGGTCTCAAGTGAGAACAACTAAATATGCTTACCAACAATGTTTCCTAATTTGTTTTTGCAAACGAAAACTCTCTAGAAGGGGGGAGTAATATCACGTAGCCTGCAATAACAACATGCGTGAGTCACTTGTAGTAGCAGTGGGACAGAGCTCGACCGGACACAGAGTCCACATGCTGGAGCATGTGTGGTGAGTCTGGGCATGAGGGTCTTGGGTTAGAGGATCGAGGGAGGTCGGGCTAGTGTGGGCAGGTAGACCACTATATAAGCCCATCACTGTGGACACTTATCCACATTCCTCTATGGTTAGGTGGTGACTAAGAGCTCGGAACCCTCCTTTGCTATGGCAGCCTATGCAATGATGTAACATATCCTTAAAACGGGTGAAGTAGCTTTTTTGGATGGGAAAGCTCCATTGGCAATCACACAAGAGTCAATAGATATTAGCAAATCTAAGAGAATGTGGTTTAACCCTAATGGTTGTTATGTAGAAGGTAACATAGTGGGTAGAATGTTTACACTGATGTGTAAATATGCCTGAAGTAAAGTGCTACAATGTTTACAAATGGTTCAGGAGTTGTTGCAGATACAGACATTTGGTATAAGAGAATTGGACATGTAAATGTGCAAGGAATGAAGTATATGCAGACTAAAGACATTGTGACAGGGCTGCCCAAGTTTAAGGTTGATGGTATGCGGAACGTATGTGAAGCATGCCAATTTTGGACGTGTAAATGTGCAAAGAATAAAGTATATGTAGACTAAAGAAATTGTGACAGGGCTGCCCAAGTTTAAGGTTGATGGTATGCAGAACATATGTGAAGCATGTCAATTTTGAAAGTAACAAAGCATGTATTTTCACATGACAAAAATGTGAGCAGGAATGTACTAGATGTTATACATTTAGATGTATGGGGTCCTGCAAAAACTACGTCCATGGGCAGCTACAAGTATTATGTAACATTCATTCATGACCACACAAGGAAAGTGTGGGTGTATTTCATGAGGGAGAAGAGTAAAGTTTTCACTCATTTTCCAAATTTCAGAGTAATGGCTAAAAAGCAAACATGGAAGCATATGAAGTGCCTAAGGTCAGATGAAGGGGGAGAGTACTTCTCCAATGAGTTCTCTAATTTCTTGCGAAAGAATGGCATTCACAGATAGTTTACATGTAGATACACTCTGCAGCAAAATGGAGTTGTTGAGCGGAAAAACAAGCACATTGCAGAGATAGCATGAGCAATAATGACAAAGAAGAATATGCCGTATAGCTATTGGGCTAAAGCGGTTTCTATAACAATTTATATCATGAACATGACTCCTACTGCAGCCATACATAATGTAACACTAGAGGAGAAATTCAATGGCAAGAAACTTGATTTGTCTCACTTGAAAGTTTTTGGATGTATTGCATATGTGCATGTGCCAAATGAGTTGCTTACTAAGCTGGATCCAAAGGTAGAAAAATGTGTGTTTATTGGGTATTCCCTTCAGCAAAAGGGATATAGATGTTATAATCCTGCTACACATGGATTGAGGGTAAGCAAGTATGTTACATTTGATGAGATGAATAGTTGGTATGCTGCTAGAAAAGATGTTGTTGGGATTGATGTAAGTGTAAATGTGGTTGCACAGAGTGCAAGTCAACAATCACAGTCATTGAGTGGACCAAGAGAGTTCTTACCCAACGATTTTGTTAATAGACCATGGAGTGGCAAGTTGCATCATAATACCAGTCTTGGAAATGTAGTAGGTACATCACATAAAGGCAAAGAGAAAGTGGTTGACCCCCTTGGTATGCCTGATATTTCTATGGGGCATTCTTTTGTTGAGGGAGAGTCTAGTGGCTCAAAGATGAGCCTTGTGGAGGAGTTTGGGATTCTAGCAATGAGGACACTTGGTGTAAAGAAGGCTTTAAAAACCATGAATGCAAAGTTATGAAGATCTAGAAGAGTCAAATACCCTATGTAGAGGTTGACTTATGTTGGTTATGTGGCACATCACTATGCTTACATGGCAAAGGTTGTGCAAGTTGTAGAGCCCACATGTTTTGATGAGGCTATTGGAAATGTGTATTAGGAGAAAGCTATGGGATGAGGAGATGGATGCATTGTATGGAAATGAGACTTGGGATTTGGTGCCATTTCCTAAAGGCAAGAAAGCTATTGGATGTAAGTGGGTATATAATGTGAAACATAGCAGTGATGGTAGCATAAGCACGTACAAGGCTAGATTGGTAGCCAAAGGATATTCGCAGACACATGGGATTGATTATGAGGAGACATTTTTCCTTGTTTTTGCAAAGATGGAAACTGTGAGAGATGTGATAATGGTGGTTGTAGCTAAAGGCTAGTTTTACATCAAATGGATGTAAAAAATGTGTTCTTGCATGGTGACTTGGAAGAGAAGAAGTGTATATGGATTAGTCGCCTGGTTTTAAGGATACAAGTCACCCAGAGTATGTATATACAAGCTTCATAAGGCCTTGTATGGGCTGAAGCAAGCTCCATGAGCATGGCATGACAAGATTACTGAGTATCTTGTCACTATTGGTTTTCATATGGTAGATGCAGATCACTCTTTGTATGTGCACAAAAGTGATAAGGGTATTGTGATCATCACCGTCTATGTAGATGATCTTATTGTTGGGGGTGACAACTTGGAAGAGATTAAGCATGTGAAAAGTCTTCTTAAAAGGAAGTTTGACATAACGGATTTAGGAGATATGTGCTACTTTTTGGGCACTGAGGTCATTCCCACACTTGATGGTATTTGGATGTCACAAACACAATATGTACTGGACATGTTTCCAAACATGGAATGGTTGGTTGTAAGCCAATCTTGGTGCCATTGGATCAAAATGGCAAGCTCAGTGTGGATGCACATTATGTGTTAGAGGACCCCACTATATACAAGAATATTATGGGGAGTTTGATCTATGTCATGATTAGCAGGCCAGATTTGAGTTACACTATTGGCTTAGAGAGCCAGTTTATGCACGTTCTACACGCAAACCACATCTTGATAGTATGTGACGCACACTTTGGTATTTGAGGTCCACTTTTGATTATACATTATTTTATGCAGCAAGTGTACCATTGGAGCTATATGGGTACATAGATGTAGATTGGGAGGTAGCATCTCAGACATGAGATCTACCACTAGATTTTTGTTTTCATTGGGGAGTGTTATTGTGACATGGAGCACTAAGAAGTAGCAATTGCCTTGTCGAGTACAAAAAGGCAGAGTACAGAAGAGGTGCGGGTGGCAACGTGTGAGGTAGCTTGGTTATGCAAGCTGATTTGGGGTTGCATGTGGAGTGAACAATTGACATATATTGTGACAATATTAGCAGTATACAGTTGGCCCCAGAAACCCAATTTTCCATGCACGGCCGAAACACATTGAGGTACACTACCACTTCATCAATTTTGGCAGGCGACATCGACTTGGCCTACATTAACACACACAGGATCAGGTTGTTGACATCTTCACAAAGGCCTTGGGAGCTAAGACATTAGGAACTCAATGGAGTCTTCTTGGGCCCTTTAATTTGCCATGAGGTTATGGAAACATTTAACTTTTTGACAAATAGGAGCCCGCCATGTAAGCAAAAACCATGGGTTTGTAAGAGAGGTGTAAGAGTGGTCAAAGGGTGCACTTTTTTCCCCAAAAAGGGGAGGGGGCAATTTTACAATTTTCGGACCTCCATAACTTCTACATACAAGCTCCGATCTGAGCGGAGATTACAGATCCGTGATCTACGCATCAAGAGCTTTCCATAGATATGTTACATGATATGGTTTTATCCGCTAGATTTTAAATTCCATTTTCCCTCCCCAAATTCAAATTCGAATAAAGTAGCCGTTTTGAAGCTTCAAATTAGAAAACGTTTCTTCTTAAGAGAAAAGGTTTGACTCCCTTGAACTGCCAAATAAAAGGGCCCAAGAAGACTCCATTGAGTTCCTAATGAGCTCCATAAATTTTGAGATATGCTTGGAGTTCACGAGCTGGAGTTAGCTTGAGGGGGAGTGTTGAGATGTCAAGCTCAACATGAGCTGACACTCTCACGAGGCACCTGCATGAACATTCTCGACATTTACATCACTAGAGCGGGTTTGGTAGTTGGCACCGACATATCTTCACGAGAGACTCTATAACTGGATTACACCGACTAGTCCCACACCCATCCACTCCACTTTAGCATGTTCACATTATGGACCGCTTGTATATACTCTAGTATGTGTGTTGGTCTCTTTATCTCTTTCGTAGACCTCTTTGGTTAAAGAAGAAGAAGAACAATTTTCAACCTCTCATCTTGTGTGTTCGCTTCTAGGGTTTGTGTGAGTGTGAGTGTGTGCTTCCAAAGAGCTCAAGCTTCCTTCTCCCCTGCATCTTTTCAACAGTGGCAAAATGCACATGGCCAAATAAATTGGTAAGTTGATAATCGCATTATCATAAAACTTTTGGATAATGAACAAACCTTCCCAACGTTTTAACAATTTGGAATCAAAATGGTCATCGAGGCAGCTATCATATTTGATACAAGCATGTACTTATGTATACCTTTTGCCTTAAGTAAAGAATCAAGCCTTTCCTTAAAGTGATCAATAGCTGCTTCTCTATCCAATTCCAAATGATGCAAGATTATGAGTCAATCTTGAAACACATCATCAAGGTCCCTGTTTATCTTCTTTAATAATTCAACATTTGGTAGATAAACTTTAATATAGAAGCAAGTGTTTCTTGTCCATAAACAAGATGAAAATGAGTGAATTGTGTTGAGGCTTTTAAAGAGTCCTATATGCCCAAAGTGCCCCACCCAAATGATGTTGATCCTAAGTTTTTGGCTTAGCTTCCACATGTTGAGCTATAATTTTGTATTAAATACCATTAATCTTTTTAACTAAACCATTACATTTTGGGTAATAAGGACTAGAATATCGATGTTTAATATTGAGTTTATCAAGAATCTACGTCAATATTCCTTCTCGAAATCATGGAACATGGTCAGAAACCAACTCCAAAGTTGTGCCAAAATGGCAACATATATAAGAAAAAATGAATATGGAAACTGTAAGTTTTGTCATCCCTTGAATAACTTGCTGCTTTAGCCCATATAGTCATATATTCCAAAGCAACCAAAATATAAACTTTACCATTTTGGGTTCTAGGCAAAGGTTTGATGGCATTAATACCCCATTTCTCAAATGGTCCGTAAGTCACAGAATAGGTTTTCTTGGTCCATAAATCAATCTTAAACATGATAAGTTTTACACCAATGAACCACATTAACATGTAAACTAGGTCAATTATACCCTACTTGTAAGATCTTTTTAACATTCAAGTCATGTGCAAAGTGTCTGCCACATACCTCATCATGACAATGTTGAAGAATACGTGGAGTATTGGTAGCATTTGAAACTCTCCATAAGACCATACCCTTCCCTTTGTGATAGAGAAGATCCTCTATAAGTAAATATGAGAGCTCGTTCTTTAAAAGCCTCCGTTTTTGTATCGTTTGTCAAACCAATAGGTAACTCCCCAGTTTGTAACCATTGCAAAAGTTCCTTCAATGTTTCTTCTCCTTGAAATTTGGGTTCCTTCAAAAGGCCATTTCCAACCATAACTGCCATTTTTTCTTTCGCTAATTGATCTTCTTCTAGATTCTACTCCCTATGTACATGTAACAATCGTACCACCTTGAACTGCTTAGAGATCTCGAATCCTTCACACATGCTCTTTTAATTTATCATTTTTACATGCCCAGATACCAAGAACATGTTTAACAAGTAACAATGCATCCCCTTTAATGATAAACTTATCCACTCCTACTTGCTTACATCTCATCAATCCTTCCTCAAGAATAGCATATTCAGCTTCATTGTTGGTTTGTACATTTTCTAAGACTATCTTTTATTTGAACACAGTTTGACCATGTGGGTTATATAAGACTAAACCACTACCAACTGTCCATGTCTGTCTTCGATATGCTCCGTCAAAAAAACAATAAGAAGGCATTAAAGGTTTCAGAGGTTGTATCCCTTTTAGTGGTTCCTCAATTCGTAGCCATTCTTCATAAATTTTGTGAGTTAATATGTCTGCAAAGTGAAGCCATGTTGCTTTCTTCCACTTTAAAAGTAGAGTCAAATTCCTACAATTCCAAAATCCATTTAACAATCCTATGAGACCTTGTCATATGGTAAACAACAAGTTGAAAAATTTTCTCCACAGTATCAAAATAAAGGGTTTGCTTAGCAAATATGCACGAAATTTTCTCACTGCAAATATCAAAGCTAAAACAAGCCGTTCTGTGCCAGATTAACTCTTTTCTCCGGTAGTCATCACCTTGCTTGAAAAATAAATGGGTCACAAAAGAGAAGTCTAATTAAGTCGTACTTCACTCATTTTTTATAGATTTGGAATGGTAATGATCTTTCTTAGGAGCACATATCAAAGGAGAAGCACATGAGGCATGAATGCCTTAATATTTTGGGAGATGCCTAATATGATCGAGATTGTTTTCCTCTTTTTTAATCCTTGCAAGAAGAGAGGAAAAGACCTTTGGAAAAATAGTGAAGTTTTAGCTTTCTTGGTATATAAATAAAATTATAAGTTCATACTTTTTTGGTATTTGATTACTCCAGAAAATGTCTTTCACTTTTTGGAAAGAGGAGGATGTATCTTTTGTTTATTTGCCTGCCAACCGTGGGGGAACTCTCCTTTTTTATCCCACATCCATGTTTTTTCAGGCATATATTAATAGCCTTTATTGGCTAGAAACATGCCCTCTCTCCCACTACCTAAGAGGGGGCTTGGCAAGGAGCTTGTCTTGTCTTGTGGCCTTTGAATAGCCTTTATAGGCTAGAAACATGCCCTCTCTCCCACTACCTAGGAGGGGGCTTGGTAAGGAGCTTGTCTTGTCTTGTGGCCTTTATTGCTTGTGTGCCTACTAGCAAGGCATATCCATTCTATAGCTTGTGTGAATGGGCGCGCTCTCTCTCCCCCTCGACGAGTACCCTCGGCTGTTGAGAGTCGCATCTTCCTTTGACATTCATTCTCCGCCATTGTCCGTGTAGGTCTACAGTAGTGCCACGCCCTAGTTTTTGAGAAAGGAAAAGACAGAGAGGTTGGGAGTTAATTCATGCATAGAGGTATGCATAAAAGATTATTATTTTAATGTAAAAGTGTTACTTTTATCATATTTGGATTTCATGCATAGAGGTATGTATAAAAGATTATTATGTAAAAGTGTTCCTTTTATCATAATTGAATTTCATACATAGAGGTATGCATAAAAGATATTTTTTTATACTAAAAGTGTGATTTTCATCATAAATGGATTTTATGCATAAATTAGATGCATAAGAGAAATTCTTTTATTCTAAAAGTGTAATTCCTACTAAATTGGATTTATGCATGGAAAAATGCATAAAGAATTTTTTTAATCCAAAAGTGTCATTCTCATTTAAAATGAATTTATGCATAGGAAGATGCATAAAAGATTGATTTTTAATTCAAAAGTGTCATTCTCATTTAAAATGAATTTATGCATAGGAAGATGCATAAAAGATTGATTTTTATTTCGAAAGTGTTATTCTCTTTAAAATGGAATTTATGCATAAATAGATGCATAAAGAAACCTTATATCAAATATAAGAATTCTCTTGTATTCTGTAAATAGATATTAGGATGTGATAAGAGGTGTATAAGATGTGATAAGATGTGATAAGATGCATATGAGAAGTGATAGGATGTGATAAGAGGTGTATGAGATGTGATAAGATGCGTATGGGAAGTGATAGGATGTGATAAGAGGTGTATGAGATGTGATAAGATGTGATAAGATGCGTATGAAAAGTGATAGGATGTGATAAGAGGTGTATGAGATGTGATAAGATGTGTATGAGATGTGATAAGATGTGTATGAGATGTGATAGGATGTGATAAGAGGAGTATGAGATGTGATAGGATGTGCTAAGATGAGTTAGGATGTGATAAGATGTGTATGGGATGAGGTAAGAAGTGTATCTGATGGGATAATATGTATATGGGTTGTGATAGGGCGAGAATGGATGTGATGTGGATGTATAAATGTAGATGTAGATGTGGATGTATGAATGTGGATGTGGATGTATGGATGTGAATGTGGATGTGGGTGTGGATGTATAGATGTAGATACGGATGTGGATGTATGGATGTGAATGGAAATGTGGATGTGAATGTATGCATGTAGATGTGGATGTATGGATGTGAATGTGAATGTGGATGTGGATGTATAGATGTGATACAGATGTGGATGTATGTATGTGGATGTGGATGTATGAATGAGGATGTGAAAATGGATGTATGTATGTAGATGTGGATGTATGGATGTGAATGTGGATGTGGATGTGGATGTATGTATGTGGATGTATGATGTGGATGTACGAACATGGATGTGTATGTAGAATAATGAATGTGAATGTGTATGTGAAATAATGTGTCGTCGATATGAGTGAATGGATGAGAATGAGTACACATATAAATGGAATGTGGAATAAGTAATGTGGACTGAGGAGGGATAATGTGGAAAGACGAGAGTTCGATATAGAAACTGTATTTTGATAATGTGGAAAGACGAGAGTTCGATATAGAAACTGTATTTTGATAATGTGGAAAGACGAGAGTTCGATATAGAAACTGTATTTTGTGACCTGTTTGTAAATGACGGTTTTATGTGAAGAATGCTAGGGAAGCATTTTTGACCGTCTTGTGGATTAAGGTCATGGAGACCTAACTGACAAAGTTGCAATTGCTGACGGCGGAGAGTCAATGGAGGACGTCTCGCGTAGCAAGGTCGACCGAGGTCTTGACCAGCCTCGGTTCGATTTAAATGGTGAGCTTCCGGTACGGTGGATGAGGGACCAAGGAAGCGGCCTATGAGTGAAGCACTAGGTCACCTGCGAAGGATCCTAGAGGGTGCTGACCATACGGTGCTCGGGCTCTGGGTCACCAAAGATACCCACACGTGCGTCGTGGAAGATATTGGAACAAGGAGTAAGAGTTGTTTTCTGAAACCGGGCATGGATTTGGTTGATTGACCTTGCTGGTCCTCAACGGATGAGTCCATGGCTCTCTTATATGGATCTGTTGAGATTGATCTTGCTGATCTTCAACAAGGATTCCATCTTGATTTTTCTATGTGAAAATTATTGTCGGGTACTATGAGCTAGGAACTATTGAAAAGACCCGTGAGTGAACAGGTGGTGAGCGTTCTAGTTGCCAATGATGCCATAAGTACACCGATGAATGAATGATTGAAAATATGGATTCAACCAAAGATTTAGAGGATTGTCATCAGTGACTTAATGGTTTCATTAAAGGATTGTTTTAAAGTTAGCTGATGCTGAGAAAAAGGCAATTTCATATTGGGTGTGTAAGTGGTGTGACTAGGTTTATGTTTGCATGAACTTCCGGCTAGGGGGCTTGGGAACTCTTTTCCCTAGTACCCGGGACAAAACCTAACCAAAAATCTAAATTTGAAACCCATCACTACAGTGGTTGGGTGGTTGGCTAACCCATGGGACTGGATGGGGTTAGGCTGGACTGATGGATCCGTAAATCAAGACTCAATTTCTGTTATTACGATAGATAAAGTAAATTCCGGATAGTAATTGTTCTATGGATAGGAATCAACGGCTCTACCTCTTGATGGGGAAAAAAGCATTGATCCCAATGATCCAAGTGCAAGTTTCTTCCTTGATCTGACCCAGTATCTTTATAGGTGCAGTCGGATCAGCTTGATCAGTAATGGTCTTGACTACGTTAGAGTAAAAAGTTATCCTGGTGGAAGGGAAGTTTTTTCGGGTTCGGTTTTGGAAAAACCGACGGATTAGTCTCTTGTCCGGATATCCGTGGGACGAGGCCCCGAGTGTGGGACCCTGCCCCGCGCAAGAAGTGCTACTTCCGCTGCTAGCACCCCGAATCCATTGCGTGGTAGGGACAGGGATCTCACAAAGAGGATGGATCTCCATGCTCGTCGAATCCTTGCAACATTTATAAGCGTCACGTACTAATTGCTCATCACGGATGGTGAAAATTATACTTTTTTCTTGTTTCTTGGTTGTTCAAGAAGAAGAAAATGGCTCCTCCTAGTTTCCTTAATCTCAAGGAATAATTTTGTATTCCCATGCTATAAGTAGATATAATTTTGTATTCCCATCACTATAAGTAGATATATTCATGGTCTTTTTTTCATCTATATTCTTCTCAATTCAAAGTTCTTTCTTTTGAGAGAGAGATATTGTTCTCATTTTGGGTGAGTTTTGTTTCTTGTCAAAGGCTAAGAGTGTAGTGCCACAAGGAGTGTGTTTCTTAAAAAAACAACAACACACTAAGAGCTTCTTTTGGAACTTTATGCTTACCAACAACATTTATTCACTTCTATCTCTCCTCTAAATCTTCCCCTTCTCTTTGGATTTTGCAGCTAAGGGATTATCAGTTGGCTCTTTTTATCTTGAGAGAATGTATGAGTGATAGACTAGGATTTATCTTCCAAATGAGAGAATAGAGGATGCTATAGAGGGTTGTTCTCCTTTGTTGCCTTCACTATATATAAGAACTATATATATATAAGAACTCTATATACATTTAGAATTATATGATGTGTCTAGGTTTTTTTTCTCATATATACACTCTGTCTTGCTCCATCTCCACCTCCGTCTCCACCTCCGTCTCTGTCTCACTCTATCTCCACCTCCTTGATTGTGTCCCTTGATGATGATGCCATTAATGTTGATCAATTCATAACCATGCCTAACTAGTATGTCATGTTTTTTGGTATTGATTTTGTTTCTTAATATTAATGGGGTTGAATATCAATTTCATGTTTACATAACACAGCTTGGCATAAATTTAGAAAGAAAATGGTTTGAAATATCTTTAATGTAGGTCATTACCTACGTATGCAGAGGCTATCATAGGTTGCAAGACATACCAAATGTCATTCCATAGAGCAGGCGATACTCTAGTTACTTACATTGATTTTTGATGAGGCAATGTCCTCTAGTAGTTGCATCGCTCTTTACTTACATTTCTTATTTGGTCATTCTATATTTTTATGTGGCAGTGTCCTCTATTGGATAATGAGTCACATGATTGATGATATAGTACTACACACTATATGGTTCTACCCTACAAGACTCTATTATACTCTAGTTAAAACATTGGTGCATAATACTAGATGGTTCTTCTCTATGTGTTTATTCTTTTTATTATAGTCAATACATTTACTTCTTTTTTTGACATTATGAATACTAAAATACAATAGTATATATATAGTTTACTATAGTAACGTTAAATGCATTAGCTATAGGGAAAAAGACTATGTCATCATATCGTCCACTTGTTATCTTTCATAAGTTGTATGGTAAGATAGTTTTGTGGCAAAATCATATTGTCATGTTCTCTTGTGTGATGTCATTGTGTGTTAAAATATACACAAATTGATGTTACTTGCTCAAAAGCCCAAAGCTCAAAGCTCAAACTATTAACAACCTAGAGCCGATGGGGAAAAGGCCACATATTCCTACTAAGCCGGCCATGTACGTCCCCTATGGATTCAAGTCGTGGGACATGATTAGCATAAGTTAGCTCTTCTAAAGTTGATTCAGCGGTGTAAAATCACTAGAGCTAAGATACAATCAAGGCTCATGTTGTGTAAAATAATGAGGAAAACTTTGAGACATAAGGAATTCTCTAAAGGAAAGGCTTCATTGATGTGACAGGGTTATAAAGGTACAGCCCGATCCATACAAAGACATATGGCATATAAGATTAGGTAAGCACAACATTGCTGAGGCTATTTAATATATGTACTCCTTTGAATAGTATAACTAGTCATTCTAGAGGAGCTATTGATTCATCCACTTCTAGTCCCCACTTCTCAGCAGCATGTGTTTTCCTAATTAGGGTTCCAACTTATTTTATAATAATTATCCCCAATATGCGTGGACCTAGAATGACCATGCATAGATTACCCCTATTTTTTTGGTTGGTTGGTTTAATAGCATTCCTATCTTTACCACCTCCTCTCATACCAGCAGGTGCAATTACCATGTAATCAACCAATTAAAAATCTAATATCATCTCTTCTAACCTTGCTGGAGGAGGGGACCCTATTGTATAATAGTATTCTTTTTGGGTCCTTGGTTATCTAAAGGTTCATACTTCTATTCCAGTAGGACTCTGTATCATTAGTTATATCATCTCCACTCTACTTAAGAAACATGTCTTCAGTTTTTCAGGCATGTTGGTAGTTCATGATTAGAATTAGAGTTCTTAGATTTATAGCTCAGACATATTATATGTCTATCATAGGCCTTAGACATGGCATGTGCCTACTTTATGATAGCCTACTTATTGGAACCAAGGTTCCTAGTTAGATTTCCATCGTTGTGGGAAGGCTCAATATAATACAGAACACGCTTGTTGTATGCCATGATCAGAATTGGAGTTCTTGGATTTATTGCTTGGGCATATTATATATCTACCATAGACCTTAGACATGGCACATGCCTACTTTACGGCAGCCCATCATGACTATCACTACTTACCAAGGTTTACTTATTATAGGTCAATTTGTAATAGGGTTTATCTTTCTATTTACTATAGGAGAACTTCTTTGCAATAGGGTTTATCGTTCTATTTACTATAGGAGAACTTCTTTGCAATAGGGTTTATCTTTTCGTTTACTTTAGGAAACTTATTTGCAATAGGGTTTATCTTTCCATCAATTTGCAATAGGGTTTATCTTTCTGTTTACTATAGGAGAACTTATTTGCAATAGGGTTTATCTTTCTGTCAATTTGCAATAGGGTTTATCTTTTTGTTTACTATAGGAGAACTTATTGGTATAGTCTCACGATTAATTTCGGGATATACATTGCTCTATGTGATAGATAAAGAAGAAAATATTTAGAACTTCAATTGAGAAGAGAGAGGAAGATGCTTTCACTCGTTCATAAAACCAATAGAGCATTTTTGGTCAAACAAGATATTTGATCCACTCATATAGATATATCTATCTATTTACGTATTTGTATGTACATATTCTTTATTTCATAGAACCTTTGTTCTTCATTGTTCAAACCAACTCCATGTTGGTTTGTATGTACATATTCTTTATTTCATAGAACCTTTGTTCTTCATTGTTCAAACCAACTCCATTTTTGGTCAAACAAGATATTTGATCCACTCATATAGATATATCTATCTATTTACGTATTTGTATGTACATATTCTTTATTCTCTATTTCATAGAACCTTTGTTCTTCATTGTTCAAACCAACTCCATGTTCCCCTATCAAATTATTCCCACATGATACGGCTAATACCATACTAGCATTATCAATGTGTTAATAAGCCATGAAAAATAAAAGATGTATCGGCTCACAAACTAGTTACAGAAAAGAAAACAGAGCACAGCTTTTCAGATATGCAACTAGAATGTCCTAATGTAAATAAGCTTTAAAAAGCAATAAAAAACAACAAGCTAAAAATATATGCACTAGAATGTCCTGATGCAAATAAGCTTCAAAAAGAAATAAAAACAATAAACTAAACACATCCAAAAATCTAAAATCGTATGTTTTTCGGAATGTCACCTCCTAATGAACATCATGTAATATTCAATGATCCCAATAGCTTGGAATAGATAGAAGAATGGACCTAAGCCCTAGGCTGGTCCTCCTTGTAGATGGATGGAGAAAATAAGAGGGAGCAACCTATTCAAGTATAGCATGCAAGAATCCAATAGAACACATGAAAGCAAGAGTAGAGAAGAAGGGATAAGAAGGAAAGCTCACAAGTATTCTATTACAATGTGTCTTTCTTAGTGTCAAAATTGATTTGTATAAAAGTAACCCACTAGTTTTCACACTAGGCTAGCTAAAACTTAAAAATGGCCAAGCCACTATTACTAGTCTTACGAAAGTATATGCATAAAGTTCTTCACCATATGCCGAACTGCTAATGTAAAGGCAAATCACATTGATGAAGTCCCTGTTGGCCTAGTGAAAGGGTGAGGACATCCACTCAGATAGCAAAAGGAAGTCAAATGATAGCCACATCAATCCATTGCTAGCAATGGAAACCCTAAATTGCACTGGTCTTTTACATGATTTTGACACCCACAAGGGTGTTTTCCATGACTTTGATACACACAAGGCTTTGACCTTGTTACATTAAGCCAAGAAATAGCTTGGCAATTATGATTAGGAGTGGAATCTACTTCAAAAACATAAGTTTTTAGCTCCATTATAAGTGTGTATTAGGGTGGAAAAGTTAATTACATTTTATATTTTTTCATGAATTATTGAAATTAGAAACATTCAAAAGTAATAAACATAATTTAAAAAAATCACCCCATAAACTAGGATTAATAACCTTAATCACCCCCATCAAGTCTAAAAAACCTCAAAAAGCTCCAAAAACTAGACCAAACCATCTCTCAGTTTGGGAGACATAAGCCAACAATCTTTTGAAAAAAGATTTAAGTCAACATATTTAAGCCTAGAAATGCGAGCCATGAGTCAACATATGTGATCCTAGAGACATGATCCTGGAGAGTCAACATATGTGAGCCATGAGTCAACATATGTGAGCCTAGAGATGTGAGCCTAGAGACATGATCCTAGAGAGTCAACATACGTGAGCCGTGAGTTAGCATACATGAGCCTGAAGACATGACCATCTCTCAGGTTGGGAGACATAAGCCCACAATGTTGTGAAAAAAGATACAAGTCAACATATGTGAGCCTAGAGATGTGAGCCTGGAGACATGAATGCCATGAGTGTAGAAGCATGAGTCAACAGACTTGATTGGAAAAGGTAAACCTAATATTATACCATAAAATCAAAAAAGAGCCTTGAAGAATTGTAAAGACACATCTACTCGTGTCTTATAAATTATATTTTCCTATCATACACATAGGTACAATTTTAAAGGAAAATTCTTGTCCTTTGTAATTATTGGGGCATTAAAATTATAATTATTACTCAATAAATGCTCACCAACTATGTTAAGGGCCTATTTCATAAAAAACAAATCCATTAGCTTAGTTCAGGATGTGAGTCTCCAAGCATGAACCTATATCTATGAGTCTAAATATGTGAGTTTACAAGTTGAGCCTAAAGGAGTGAGTCTGCCATGCATGACATGAATCTAACTCATCAGACTCATGTGAGCTTATTTCATATAAAAATTATGTAGGTCCACCAAACGTGAGTCTAGAGGCATGAATCTGCCAGACATGAGTCTAGAGGGATGAGTCTATACACATAAGCCTATAGGCATGAGCCTATAGCCGTGAGCCTAAAGGTATGAGTTTATAACTGCTATGAGCCTAGATTTTTTAACTTAAAAAAATAAGAGGACAAAAGAACCAAAAAAAGTCAAAGTAAAAAAAAAGTTTATTTTTTTGTAAGAATAAAAGTGTCTGAATTCAAACTCGCTTCAAGAAGCAAACTAGAGGTGATTTCACCAAGGTACAACCCTTTGACACGAACTCGATTTGGACTAATTGTTAGAAACGAACCCAATCTAGACTAATTGTTAGAATCAATAATACAAAGTTAACTATAGTGCATCAAACCACACCTCTTTATACAAAGTTAACTATAGTGCATCAAACCACACCTCTTTATACCCACCTAGCCTTTGGTCCCAGTAAAATGACAAGCACTTATTAATAGAGTGTGTACACTATTAAGACAAGATACCTTTATATCTACCTCAAGCAAGGAATTTTGGTAAGAAATGAGCTAACTAAATATATACCTGAGAGGAAGGAGGAATAGTGGAACCCTTGGAAATGGGAGCCACCATGGTCCCCCAAGCCTCACATTCAACAAATGGCTAAATAAATAAATAAATTGTGACATAAACTTTGTAAAAAGGGTATTAAATTGACCTATCCTTGGATATTAAAATGCTCTATCTTTGTGAAAATCTCCAATGAAGGAGCGAGAGTAGGACCATGAACCACAAAGTTCTTAAACCATGTCAAACACCACAATGTTTCAAAATATTTAGTTGTGATAATGAGATGGGTTATCCCATGCTATGGCCATGGCTTAGTAGCCCAACAACCACATCTAGCATCACAATCGGGACATGTCTCTTTTGTTATATTATTAGAGATAATCATTCCATAAAACATCTAATATTAAAAAGCACACACAAAGTGCAAGCAAGAATCCCACCTTCTACAAGAGCCCACTTCACCAAAGAACCAAGAATCCCACCTTCTACAAGAGCCCACTTCACCAAAGAACCAAGTTTCACTTCCTCTTTATTCGGATAAGGAACAAGGAACGTGAGGAAGGGTAAGGAGCAAATATCTAGGACTACCTCAAAACTAAGGTAAAGAGCCAATGTCTAGGACTACCTCAAGCCAAAGATAAAGAGCCTATGTCTAGGACTACCTTAAACTTAAGGGATCCACAAGATTAATCACATAACATGTTCTCAACTATTACAACAGCAGCAAGCCTGTATAGTAGCCACAAAGCAAGACCAGTGTAAGGCAAGTGCCATTAGAAAACCACATATCCCTAACTCTATGGGATAAGAAATTCTAAACCCTGGAATAGAGGGTTTTACACAACCTTTCAAATCCTTACGTTCCACTTCAAGTGAATATGCAGAAAATATGCTTAGAATGGTGTTTGAAATGGGAAGGGGGGTTACAATAAACATAGCACCTAGAGGATGAAAAATGGCTAAAACCAAGCCAATACACATCTCAAGGATGATGACCAAAGTTGATAAAACTAGAGATCCCATTCATTACCTATAAAATTTTGATCAAGTGTGTGAAGCCATGGGTAGGATTGACAATCCCACCAAAATCTACTTTACCTTGAAGGTAAAGTAGGCCAGTGGTTTAGGTCTCTAAACCCATGTGAAAATGCTAGCTGTGAGGTCTTAAGACACACCTTTATTGTTCTCATCCAATGGAGCTAAATGAGACCCATTTCATAAATGTATAACCTCGAGAAAGAGGAAGGTGAGATACTGCATGACTACATTACTAAAACCAAGTATCTACATATGAGATGTAAGCACCACCAAAAGATTGGATGATTTATTGCTCAGTGAGATCAATTTATGAGATTAAGAGGCTTCATGAACATCTCTATAGGTCTAGACACTACTTCTTTGAGGCACTGCACCTTTGATTGGTCTTAAGAGCAAGAGGCTTCATAACCACCTCTAGATATGGTCTAGACCTATAGTAAACACTACAAGTCTACATCTCTATAGGTCTAGACACTATATCTCTGATGAGGGATGTCATGAGGCAATACACCTAGTAGACAATCTACAACAAGAAGATAAGGATATAAAAGCTGTCCACCTAAAGGGACGCATCATCCAATGCCTCTGTGAGTAAAGGAGTCCGACTAGCACTAGAAAAAGTCTTAGATAAGACATGAGCATAGACAAGTTGGTAAAAAATTTGCCCAACCAAATAGGGCAATAGTGGGCAAGGACAACCCCAAGGGTAAACTCTCAAGGCTAGTCCTAGCCAATTCCTCAAGCCAAACACCTATAATTATTGCCACAAAGAGACATGGTTTAGGGTGCAATTTATCATCAAAACCATACAAGCACGAAGTGTCCACCGCTCTACTGAGGCCAAGATAGCAATAGTTTTGTGCACGTTATAAGCACCACAAAACCATGACACATCCCATTATTGGTACCAAGGAAACCCAACAAGGTGGACTTTAGCATCATAGCCCATGTTCTCGGTGTCAAAAAACCCACTAACCCATTTTTGGCACAACAATACTCTACGACTCTATCAGCCAACTTTAAGAGTCCAAAATAGGAGAGCTTCGAGTAAATTACCCTCACGGAGTATTGTGGGTCTGATCTTTGTGTGGTCTTATCAATGGCATATAGATTATATCTTTATACCTTAGTCATAGTATATTCTATTCTTTATAATTTTAGATACCAATACTTATACCAAATAATTAATGATGCTTCGTATCACAACTATAATCCTTTTAAGCCTAAAGCATAAAATCGAATAGAGATAGATGATCTTAAAGTAAAATGAAAGATTGTGTTCATCATGATTCTTTGTCTTTATCTTTCTACTTATAGTGTATGTTGTCTGTTAATGATGTTTGGTAATAATTGAATAGTATGTGTTAATCACTTTGTGTTGGTCATCCTCGAAATTGGCTTGCTCTAAGTTACTAAGCTCCGCATCAGTTTTTGTAGCCACTATCTAGGGTGCTTAATCTTGTTTATGTCTATCTCCCTATTATTTACTGTAAGTTTCATGTAAATCAATGGCCTCAATGTAGCAAAGTCAAAGAATGTCCATAGGGAGAACACACTTCTTAGACTTCTTGCATGTTTTGCGTTGGGACCCTTGTAGCACAACATGGGGGAGCTCTAGAAAATTTTATGGACTTTTTGGGGAATGTGTAGCATATCTACTTTATAATTAGACTCTACTCCAACCCCAAAGCTAGACTAAAAAGATATAGTCAACTCTCATATTTAGAAATTGTTATTTTTCTTGCTATTTCTTACAATTAAATTGAGTTAAGCAATTGAACAATTAAATTGAGTTGACCAATTGAATAATTAAATTAATAATTCTCATAATAATTTAGGACACTATACCCTAGGAAGTTCTATCTACATCTTAGGGTAAGGTTTCATTAATAATTCTCATATTAATTTACTACACTATACCCTAGGAAGGTCTATATACACCTTAGGATAAGGTTTCATTAATAATTCTCATATTAATTTACTACACTATACCCTAGGAAGGTCTATATACACCTTAGGATAAGGTTTTATTGAGGCTATATGAATCATAAGGCTTTAATACCATAAATAGACTCTTTTTTCCATAGGAATATAAATTATATTAAAGTTGATTATATTTTAACTTTTTTGAGAATGATAAGGTTTTGCACTTATCCCAAAACCACAGAATTAATTGACCCTTATATAGCACATTAGCCTTAGACTTAATTATTGAAATAATTATTTTAGATGTGATACATAATTATGTGTTTTATGTTGAAAAACAGGTAGAGGGAGAGGAGACACACACTCTCAGGAGCAAACCCTAATGTATATTGCAAACCCTAACCATAGAGGGAAGCCATCTCCCTTCTCACACAATGCATAAAACCATCATCCATAATACACAAGACACACTATAAGTTGTGTCCACACACATCTAACCCTAGCTAATGTCCACACACTGTGACCAGCTGGATGCGGTCATTTATATCTCACACATGCTGCTACCTAACATGCCAGCACATAGCATAGCTGGCACACACTGACATCGAGCTTGAATCTCAACAGCCCCTCTCATGCTCATGATGTATTGCCATAATAGATGAAGATGTAGATGAGCTTGGGCTATCAAAGCTCTCAACACTCCCCCTCAAGCTCATCCCACGTACTCCCAACATAGTACGGAAGTACTCAAACTTCTCCCTGCTAAGTGGCTTTATAAAGATATCAGCCACCTGCTCTTCATCAGTCTTCACATACTGTAGATCCATTGTACCATCCAGCACCTTCTCTCTGAACAAAATGATAATGGACCTCTATGTGTTTGGTCCACGCATGAAACACTAGATTCTTGGCCAACTGTATACTGCTCATGTTGTCACAATGAATGACAACTTTGCCATCAATAGGCTCACCCAAATTAGCCAAGAGATTCTTTAACCATATTCTTTCACAAGTAGCAATGGCTGCACCCCTGTATTCAGCCTCTGTACTAGATAAAGCAACTGTAGGTTGCTTCTTGCTACTCCAACTCACCATGGCACTTCCAAGTGTAAAGGCATAACCACTAGTAGACCTCCTGTCATATGAGCTACCTGCCCAATTAGCATCTGTGTAGCCATGTATATCCAAGCCTTTACCAACCATCTTTCCTGTCATATGAGCTACCTGCATGGCCTTTGATCACTTCAATTCCAAGAAAGTATCTCAGTTCACCCAAGTCTTTCATGTCAAACTGCCCACTCAATGCCTTCTTCACATGCATCACATCTGTAGCATGATCTCCTGTGATAATCAAGTCATCCACATAGATGACTTGTAAAACAATCCCATGATCTATTTTCTTCACATAGAGTGAAGAATCTGTTGTAGAAACCTGAAATCCAAGAGAGATAAGATATTTGCTCATCTTATCACTCCAAGCACGAGGTGCTTGCTTCAAACCATATAATGCCTTTTTCAATCTGCATACATGAGTGGAATACTTTGGGTGTACATATCCTTCTGGCTGTGCCATATAAACCTCTTCTTGTAGATCACCATTTAGAAATGATTTTTTCACATCCATTTTCCCAACCATTTGCTGCAGCCATAGCAATGACTGCTCTCACTGCTCCCATCTTTGCCACTGGACTAAATGTTTCATCATATCCCAAGCCTTGGGTTTGTGCATAACCCTTAGCTACCAATCTTGCTTTATGTCGCTCAATGGAACCATCTGACTTGCATTTCACTTTGTAAACCCATTTACAACCAATGACATTTTTGTTTTGTGATAATGCAATGGAATCCCATGTGTCATTATGAACCAATGCATCCATCTCAATTGCTTTCTCCCATACATGCTTTCCAATACCTTCTATATAGCATGTACGTTCCACATGCTTCACCAAAGAAGTCATATATGCATAATGCATAGCAAAATCATGATATGTCAACCTGTCAACTAGATATCTGATGCTTTGGGATCTCTGCAATGCATGCGGAGATCTGACGCTTTGGGATCTCTGCAATGCATGCGGATCACTCTGAACACCTGTCACTCTAGCATGTGGTGGCACATATCTATCCTGCCTTGCACCAGGTGTGTGCATAAAACAAGTATGCCAAGTTCCTCATCCAAACTCTCTGAACTTGACGACTCATAACCTGTAATACCAATTTCTTCAACCTTCTTCTTTCCTTTATCCACAGCACTACTCCTAGTGCTCACACTCTCATGCCTCAAACGTCCTGACCATGGACGTACAGTACTACTCTCAGCCTCTGCTAGCCCAGACATAGAAGTAGAACTAGAACTTGCTTGTGGCAAGCTCACATGCACATCAGCTTCAAGTGACTCAATGACACCCTCATCCTTTGCTTTGTACCAACTAGCAAGTTCATCAAACACCATATCTCGTGAGATAACCACTTGTCTAGTTTGTGGATTGTAACATTTGTATGCCTTGCGATCCTGTGCATATCTAACAAATACACACTTTTCTGCCTTAGGATCCAACTTCCTCCTTCTCTCGTCAGGCACATGTACATAAGCTATGCAACCAAATACTTTGAGATGTCCAATGTCTGGCCTAAAACCTGTAAGCCGCATCTCTGGCGTACTTCCATGTATGGCTGCTGTGGGTGTCTTATTCAGTATATACACCGTGGTAGCACATGCTTCTGCCCAATAATAATCTGGCATGCTCTTTTCATTGAGCATTGCCCTGGCCACTTCACATATGACTCTATTCTTTCTCTCAGCCACACCATTTTGCTGAGGTGTATACCTGCAAGCTAATTGTCTTCTTATGCCATGCTTTCTCAAGAAATGCTCAAAAGCATGTGAGATGTATTCACCACCTCCATCTGTCCTCAAACATTTAATCCAAGAACCATATTGCTTCTCTGCAAAATCTTTAAAGTCCATAAACTTTCCCAACACTTCACTTTTCTCTCTGAGAAAGTATATCCGTCATTCTGTTGAAATCATCAATGAATGTCACATAATATAAACTGCCTTTAATGGATGGGTTTTGTGCAGGACCCCATACATCGCTATGTACTATCTCAAGTGGCTTGCTACTCATGTTGCCTTCTCTAGGAAACCGCAACCTCGCCTACTTTCCAAACTGACAGGCTTCACAAACATGCATATTCCCATCATACTTGAATCTAGGTAGCCCACTAACAATGCCTCTTGCCTGCATGTTCTTTAACCTTTGTATATTCACATGTCCAATCCTCATGCCACATATCAATGTCCTGTACCACATTTTGGCTTTTAGAGAGAACATGGCTGATTTTAACTCAGGAATCCCAGCATCCAGCTTAAACAACCTGCCTTCTTTCTTGCCTTTAGCAATGACTCTACATCCATTTTTGAAATCCTCAACAAAGCAACCATGCTCGTTGAAACGAACCTGTAAACCCTATTCCACCATTTAACAAACTTTTTGTAATAGAAGGCACATACAATACATCTGACATAGATTTTGTTTCACCATTGTGTATAACCAATGGTACACTCTCAACATGTGTAATGGCATGCTGAGTATCATCTCCTGTCTCCACATAGCCTTTCACATCCATAGGCTTCATATGCTCAAACCATTCACCATGACAAGTCATATGGTTTGATGTTCCAGAGTCCATATACCAAGTGTCATCATTTTCAGCATTTGTCATCATAGATCCCACAACATGTTTCATGGCAAACAAGTGATTTGCGCTACCATCATTACTGCTTGATGCATAATTTCCACCACCATGTTGTGCATAATGTCCACGATGTTGTGCTCTACCCCCTCTCCAATCATTTTGTTTGCGGAAACAATCACGTGCCATATGACCAAATTCCCATAGTAATGGCATTCCACATCTTGTATAGATGTTTGTTGGCCTTGCCAACATCCTCTACCACGAGGATTACCTTTGCCTCTCTGAGGTGTATATCCATGACCACCTCTAGCACCATATGAAGGCTGAAAATTTTGTTGTGATGACCTGACCTGCCATCCACGACCATTACCACGGCCACATGATGCAAATCTCCCCCTGCCTCTAGATCCTCTTTGTGAGTAGAAAGCCTGATTTCTGCCATTATCATCATGGCTAGTAGATGCATCATGAAAGGAATCACTGAGTTTGATTTCCTCAACAAGCAAGAGTGAAACCAACTCATCAAAGTCTGGTAAACCTGTACTCCGAACCAAGATGGATGTATCAAAAGATTTATATTCCTTGCCAAGACCACGCAAGGTATATTAAGAGACTAAGGTTATGTAGAAGGGGAAGAGGAAGGTGTGAGTGTGAAGGGACTTAAGGTCCACTAGCTCATCTATTTAAAGATGAGGCCATGAGGCATTTTGTATGTGAGCAAAGCCTAGTTGTATTTATAAACAACTTAATAAGCAAGAGTTTGTTCTTGTATTTTTTGAGTCTCTCCTCTCCACACACTTGATCTAGCATGAGCACCACATTTTCTCAACATGGTATCTAGAGCTTAGGTGATTTGAACCACTTGTGGTGTAGAATAGGTCAAAAATATCCATTTTTTGCTTATCTTTCTTGTGTGGAGCTCAACCCTCCTCCATTGGAGGCCTTCCAGCAGCCAATAGAGGCAAAATCTCGTGGAGATGTCAACATGGAAGATGAAGAGGACTCGTGGGTGCTTTTAATTGTATAGCCAATTTGGTGATTGGTCCTGCATTCAACGCGGCATTGCCGTCTGAGTTCTCCGTCGGTTCCAACGCAAGCCGTACAGAAATTGGGCACCTATGAGCAACCATATGGGATGGGCTTTGAGGGCTATGGTATCCCATTGTGTCTAGTCTCTACAGCTCTGATTTGAGCTTCAACAAAGCAGCAACGTGCTAGCAATCAGAAGAAAACTAGTCGCCTCTCTCTTTTCCTTTCAAGCTTCCATTAAAGCTTCATTTTGGTGTTTTTTCTTGCTCATATCATCACCTCCTTTGCTCTAATCAATCAAGTGATGAAGCAAATGTTTGTTGCTGAGTTTTTCTCTTGATTTTGAAGAGATTCCAACCATATGAGATATTCATAAATCTCATTCCCGTCAAGCTTCAACATCAACATCAACTTTCAAGCTTTCAAGCTTTCAAAGTGTGCTTTTAAGCACTAATTATGTTGTTTAACACTAATTAAGCTATTAATCCAACAAAGGGAGGTTATTATAAAGTGTTCTTAAATAATAATAGTGTTATTAAACACTAATGGTGAACTAATCACCAAAATAAGTGTAATTTTACACTAAAAATGAGCTTTTTAGCACTAATTGTGTTTTATACACACTAATGGTGATATTAATCATCAACCAAAGTGTTGCTTAACACTAAGGTGGTCTTAACCATCAAAGGAGGAGGTCATTTACATTAAGAAGGATCTTCTTCATCAACATGGAGGCCGGGCACACACCATAAGTGCCACATTCAAGTCTTCATCATCAACCCGTTTCTTCCAAGGAGAAATGGTGCAACCATGAACCAATTGTCTTCATCTCATGAGTCAAAGAGCTTGAAGATCTCTGGTTTTTTCATCAACAAACTCAATACTTGAGTTGTTTTAACTTGAACACATGTACACTAAGTGTTCATCTTCAATGTTGTTGTGTATTACCCTTGAGGCCCTTGTTTGTAAGAGGCATAGGCATGCCATAAGCCATATGTTCTCATTTCCCAAGCCCAAGGCATGTCATTCCACTGCATAGTCTGCATTTTCATCGTATAAGATGAGTTTTAAGGTTGAGCATAGAATCCCTAAATGCTCTACCTTGTTGTTTGTCATGATTTTAAGCATCTTTTGGCATTGTTTTTGTAAGAGGCATTGGCAACATTATGAGCCATGCCCTCTCCTTCTTGAGCCAAGGATGATCAACCTTATTGGTTCGAGCATTTACCTCAACCACTTACTCACTCTCATTAACCTTGTAACTTCAAACCCTAATGGGTATCATGTAACTAACATGCATAAAAGCTATTGTAATTGTGGAGTAGACACTGCCCTTGACCAATCCATAAGGCAAGTGGTAAGACCCTCCCTTTCCCTTCCCTATTTAAATCTACCTCATTACTCATGGAGGAGATATATTATTCAAGGAAGCATAAAGCATGTTGGAGGACCATCTAAAAGCAAACCACTTAAGCAAGGGTGGCAGCCTTGTCATGATCATTGTGTGAGAATGGTCAAGGTGGAAAGCATGTGGTGGAAGCAATGGCATGTATGTCTCAAGCATGTCATCTACAAGAAGTCAAGCAAATACAAAGAGTGGGGTGCACCATCATCGAGGTTTACATCTTCATCGACAACAAATAAAGACTTAGATGGCATCAATGTAATAGCCTCTAAGGCTCTAGGAACACATTTGTAAATCCTAGATAACCACACTTATATTCCAAACCTTGTACGCCTAATGTTATAAAGGCATCCTATGTCCAATACCACCTATTCCATTCTTTCATAGTTGGTATTGAGGGGGGGTATTAAGAGACTAAGGTTATGTAGAAGGGGAAGAGGAAGGTGTGAGTGTGAAGGGACTTAAGGTCCTCTAGCTCATCTATTTAAAGATGAGGCCATGAGGCATTTTGTATGTGAGCAAAGCCTAGTTGTATTCATAAACAACTTAATAAGAAAGAGTTTGTTCTTGTATTTTTTGAGTCTCTCCTCTCCACACACTTGATCTAGCATGAGCACCACGTTTTCTCAACAAGGTAATGTCTACCAAATCATCATCAGGCATGGGGGCATCGATTGTTGCCAATGCATCTGCATACTTCTTTATCTCTTGTACATAATCATGGATGCTCCTTCTATTCCGTTTCACATTATGAATCTGTTGTCGCAACAACAACTAAGAGACTTGCGAGCACTAGTGTCTATATCAAACATCTTTACCAATGTATCCCATGCATCCTTGGGATTCTCAGCATCATGTATGTGTATGAGTATAGCATCCGAAATACATATAGACAGATAATGCAACACTTTGTATGCTCTTTCTGACCATTGCTTATGAGCTATAACCTACTATTGTGTAGGTTGTCGGGGTAGTTCCGGCTCTGGCTCAGCACCTATAAAATGAGATTCCAAAAACCTTTTTCCTTCAGAAAGATTTTGATCCTGTACTTCCATGCCTGGAAGCTCTTCCTATCCAATTTTTCACCAACAATTTGTTCTGGATTATCTGACATATTTGCTCAATGCAAATACACCTTCCGCACACGTCCAAATCTGTAAACAAGCCTTCCTCAGCTCACCACACTCCAATGAGTGTTCCAGATACTCCAAAGTAGTCAACAAACTTCAATTTTGATGTAGAAAATCAACCTGTATGCATCCAAAATGAACTGGCTCACACAGTCCAAGATACCCTGCTTTGATGTACTTTCCAAGGCTCGAAATTGCAATGTAGTGGGTCAATCAAGTGTGGATAACTTGCATTGACACCTAAACAACCTCAATGTTGCATATCAACACCATCCGAGGTGTGTACATACCAATTTTGTCAAACCCCCTTCTCTGTTTTGAGAAAAACCAGAAAAACCAGAAAAACCAGTAGTAGATTTGCTCTAATTTCTTCAATCCTTGTCCAAATTGAGAAACCAGGCATTCATTAGCTTAGCAATGATTTCCACTAACTCCATGTAAAAGGAATTAGACCAACTATATTTAAGACCAGAGAATAATTAGTCGATTAATCACACTCTGTTTCACTGCAACCAGTAGACAGCCTGTTTAATCAGCTCATTTCCAGCTCCATAGATCATAATTGCTCAATCCAATAATATAGCCTCCTTATTAAGTGTATGTATCAACCAATTGCTAAACCAATTTTGGAAATTATCAAGCACAACCATTGATTTATAGCCTCCACTTATCAAATAGTTGAAAAGATGCTTTGTTTCTCTGTATGGGCTGTGCCGCCTGCTGTAGGGGGGAATTGGAGTGTTTGTAGTGCTAATTGATGATGCAATTAGATGCCTAACACACCTAGGCAAGTGTGCAATCCATCAATGGTATGATTTTTGCCAAAAACTTGCTCCAATTTCATCAAAATTTGACCTCTTTTTCTTTGTTTTGTGAGAGCTCAAAAACCAGTAATTTTCACTCATTCAGATGCATCAAAATTGCTCCAAAATCAGTGTAGGGCTTGTACATGAGTTGCCAATACATTAATCCTTGTCACATACATGTTTCTTTGCAAGATTTGCATCTATTTTCACCATACATCACCGCTTCCAAGCTTCAATGGAAAGCTTCCAAAAACTAGAATTTTCTTTTGCTTTGGGCAACCCTGTTTCTATCTGAATCACTTGCAATCCGCTCAAGGATGTTTATAATACCTTACGTGGTAGGCCAAGCTCTCAGATCTGATAGAAATCGGTGTGCTCCAAGCTTCACAACATCAATGGCAAGCTTCACAGCTTTTCTTCACAGCTTCTTCTCCCTCTTCTCTCACTCACTCATAAACCCTAATAGAGAGCACCAGGCTCTGATACCATGTTGAAAAATAGGTAGAGGGAGAGGAGACACACACATAGGAGAAAACCCTAATGTATATTACAAACCCTAACCATAGAGGGAAGCCATCTCCCTTCTCACACAATGCATAAAGCCATCATCCATAATACACAAGACACACTATAAGTTATGTCCACACACATCTAACCCTGGCTAATGTCCACACACTATGACCAACTGGACGCGGTCATTTATGTCTCACACATGCTGCTACCTAACATGCCAGCACATAGCATAGCTAGCACACACTGACATCGAGCTTGAACCTCAACATTTTACACCTATATTAATCTAAGCAAGGGTTAGGCTAAGAGAATTGATCCAACCTTAGGATTGGGATTAATATTCTAGGCTTAAATCAAAGATTGCGAGAGAGAAAATGCCCATGCACATGCAATATTTTAGAGTTCAAAATTGATAAACTGATTATAAGGGAGATTAGATTTAAAAGTAACTTGAATAATTGATTCTAGGGGTAAATTATGCTATTAATATTGCTAGAGATTAAAGAGACAAAGCCACCAATTACCACATTACCTATGGGCATGTGTGCATAAAATATCACCCCAAAGATGTGCAAATCCATACCCTAATTTTTGAAAAGAAATGAGGAGTAAAATACCCATGTGAAATTAGTTTATCATTAGTAAAGATAGTTCAAATTCAAAGCTTATCTCTCTAGAAATTAGGGAAGACAATAGTGAAACCCTAGAAAGAAAACAAAAGAAATTTTTTTGGTGAGCTTAGAAAAGTTTATGACAAGGAGTCTAGATTGAGGACCTTAGAGATCGTAAATCATAAGGATATAAACTTAGACCAAAAATGGCCAAGGAAGGACCTCAATTTGATCTTAGATAAAAGGCCATAGAAGAAAAAGATTTAAAGTGCACAAGCTCAAGTATAAGAGTATGTGAACAAGGTTTGAAACCTTAGGTTGAAAGAATACTAGCTCAAGTAATATTTGGGAGGTGATAGCATGGGAACAAACTCTGTTTTTTTTAAAGTTAATATTTTATACATTATTGTCAAAATCTTGCTTTAAATGTTTTAAGAAAAGCTATTTGCTTTTTGTAAACATTGTATATAAAGGGGAAAACCATTCTCCAAGTGAGTGTTTTCGAGCAAAGGGAAAAGCCGAGTGAAACCCATTAAACAATCTACAAAAAGAAGGAAACAGGTAAACTTTTGAAATATACACACACAAGCATAACACTATAATTAACATACAAATTAGATCATGTAATTGGATAGCGGTTCAGCACACAGTTGGTGCACATGACTGATTCAAGCCAAAACCTAGATGGAAAATCCTTGCTTTCAATCATACGTCTTGCCACTTCCATGAGTGTACGATTATGACATTCATCAGCCACACCATTCTGTTGTGGTGTATAAGGAGTAGTACACTAATGAGAAATACCACATGGCTGCATAAAAGCTATAAATTCATGTGACAAATATTCCCGCCCTCGATCAGTACACAATGGCAAGAGTTTATGGCAACAAGCATTTTCAGCCATAGGGAGAAATTGACTAAAAGCTGAAAATGCATCTAATTTGGCTTTCAAACCATACACCCAACAAAAATGGATGTAATCATCAACGAAAGTCATAAAGTACAGATGTTCTATAGAAGATGGTGCCCTCATAGGGCCACATACAAGTTGCAATGGCTGAGTGTAGCTCGCACATTGTCATCTTTTGAAAAGGAGAGATGATGCATCTTTCCCAATATTGATGAAATTATAAAACCCTAATCAAAGGCTATGGAAGCTAATCTAATCCTGTGGAGGATGAAGCCTATTTAACAACATAATGAAAATCCTAATGACTTAATCAAGCTTGACTCAAGCACAATTAGGTTACGAGATGGAAATGTAAACTCATAGAGAGGCTTGAGAGCTGCTTGTGTTCATTGCTTGGAAATGAACCTTTTAACATGAGGGTACACCTATTACAAATATGCTCATGTGGGATAATCCCCAAGTGTGATGTGGCTGGATGCTCATGATCGTAGTCCTCTACTCATACCTCGCCCTTAATGGCACCACAAATTTCAACACCCCCCCTTGGTGTCATGCTGTATAGGCTACTGCTGCTGCAATGTGGTTGGATGTGAATTATAAAAGATCCATCACTCCCCCTTAATGCAACATGCTACTCAAGGTGCTCAAGTGTGGTAATATAAGATATCATCAGGTGGTCAAGTGCAACAAGCTCGGGCACAAGGAAGAAGAATGCAAACTGAAGACCAAGGAGGCAAACTATGTGGAGGCTTCATCAAGAAAAGAGGTGGTCTCTAATGAGCATCTCTTCTAAACCAAATCTACATCGACAAGCCTCACCACCTTAGCCCATTATTGTAAAAGTTCACTCATAAGTAGACCTATTCCTTTGTATTGTGTTCTTCCTCTGAAAGACCATAGCAATCTAAGCTTCTTTTCTAAGATATTAGATAAGAATGAAGGGATATATACATCTCAAACTCTAGGATTACCTTGACGCTACTTGCTGCCTTCTCATAGTTTTCTCTGTGAAGAGACCCTAACAGAAACAGCAAATTGTTTTGGCCCTAACTCTTTGATAAAAACTTAGAATATGGTCATATAACCAGTCAAAAGAACGGGAAGGCATTTGGTCTACAAGCCTGCGTGAGCAGATCAGGAAAAAACGTCTGTATATAGCCACAAACGCGCCATCTTTAGAAACGCATTGTTTTTCCATATTTTTAGTATGCATGGACTCTAAATGTGTAAAAGTACTCTAAATACGACCTCTTATCACCTAAATTCGAAATTCTATTTTTGGGGATACTTATCTCTTAATAGAACTATTCTTATGTTCTTATTTCTTTTAGGATTTTTGGAGCTAATATTTTTATTCTAACACTTTCCTAATGTTTCTAGCCTTGTTGTCTCACTCTTCTCTAATTACACTCTCTTTCCTTATTGAAATCTATATTAAAATAGACACATACATACATGGCTTGGGAGGGACCTTACATGCATGCTACCAAGAAATAGATGTTAAGTACTAGCAAATCATCACTGTAAGTCCACAACCTACTTGAATCATTATTGAAGCATGTTGTGATCATTTCTTGATATCATTAGATCATTACCATACATGCACCGTGAAAGTAAGTACTACCAAGGCCCCCTCCCCCTAAGTTAAATTTAAGATTTAGGATTCACGTAAATACATGGCCTTACCCCTACCTTATAAGCTTATGGCTCATTTCAAAAAACCCCTCTTGTACCCTCACGTGATAGCTGTTAATTAGGCTTCATCCTCCATAGGATTAGATTAACTTAATTAGTGTGATTAGGATTATCTTGCATAGCCTTTGATTAGACTTTCATAATTTCATCATGGTATCAGAGCCTCCCTCTCTCCCTTGGGCTCTCTCTAATCACTCTATTTAGTTTACCTCAACTCATTAATGTGTTTAAGTCACTAATCATTCACTTATCTTAATCTTATCCTCTCATCCCCCTTGTGGCTCAAATTTGTGAGGCTCAATTCTCACTCCACAGGCCACTATTGCCTCTTAAAATTTTGGAAGATCTTTTCCACACCTAGGTGCCTCATCTTATGAAGGGAGTTCGCCATATTTGCACACTACAACTAGAAATCGTTGTTTGCTAAGCAACTGAACATTTGCTCTATTCTCTACGTAGCATCATAATTAGCTTAATCCTTCTTAGGGCAAGGTTAGCCATAGCTTAAGCTACCTACATCTCAAAGCTGAGCTCAAATCAACCAAGGGTTGAGCCAAATTCTGCAAAGAACCAGTCGGGTTAAGTCACCCATTTGTGCCAATTTAAGGTGCCATTGAAGGAGTTTCTGGGCTTGGGGACTCTCTCTCAACCAAGGGCAATATAGGTGTGCCAAAACCCCCACCAAATCTACCTTATACATACTCAATTTGATCCTCCAAAATCAATTGATATTAATCACTACTTATAGCACTAATCATTATAATTAAGATGGTCATTAGTAGAAATTGGTTTAACTGAAGGTAAAATTAAACTTCTTGGGTTGCATTAGTCCTAGTTGAGCATATAATCACATCATTTTGTCACTTGGGTTAACACTCGAAAGAATTTGAGTAATTTTTTAAAATTTATACGTAATTAGACACTGGCGAGAGTCAAACTTTGAGAAGACCTTTGCAATGGTGTCAGCCAGGCAGTGATATCACAAATGTTGAGAATCTCTTTAGGAAGAATTTTACACTTGGGCCACATAAATGAAGTATCTTCTCATGCACAAGAAGCTATGGAAACTAATTAAAGAAAATGGACCTACTAATCCAACTAGGGATTGGATTAGGGAGAATTTTACACTTGGGCCACATAAATGAAGTATCTTCTCATGCACAAGAAGCTATGGAAACTAATTAAAGAAAATGGACCTACTAATCCAACTAGGGATTGGATTAAAAAAGATGAACAGGCACTGCCATTTTGTACTTGGACAGTAATATTATTCATCACATTGATTCCAAAACCATGACAAAACAAGCATGGGATGAGTTGAATTTCATATTTGGTTCCAAGGCCAAAAAGCAATAAATTTATTTAAAAATAGAATTTTTTGGCTTAAAAATGGAATTTCATGCACAATTCATAAGCAAAATGAAAAGTATCATAACCCAGTTAGATGGCATTGATGCAAAGATTGGTGAAAAGGATGCACTTGCCATACTCCTAAAAGCATGCCAGAGGAATATGGTGCACTAGTAACCACTCTAAAGAATTTATCTGAACCAACATTTGAGGGTTGTATTTCATTACCACTTGAACAAGAGAACAATGGAATACAAAGGTCATCAAGGGAACAAGCTTTCTACACCAACAAGGGCATAAAAGAATGCTACCAACATTTGAGGGTTATATTTCATCACTAATTGAAGAAGAGAACAATGGAATACAAAGTTCATCAAGGGAATAAGCTTTTTACACCAAAAAGGGCATAAAAGTGTAAGATTCCTCCCCCCCAGCCTTCGAGGTATGCAGGAGTAAGAATCTCCCTTCCCTCTCTAAAATAAAAGAAAGATTCTGTTTAAAAAGGGAAGACACTTTCCCCAGAATACTTCTAAGGAGCCCACCTGTTTTAAGGATTCAGAACGATGAGTTTAGAAGTGAGAACCGGTGTTTTGGATGCCAAGGTTTTGGTCATCAGTTAAAAGACTGCCCGACTTCTACCATGAAAAGGGCACAGGGAAGTCTAGAACCCCAAATTCAGAGACCAATTCCTTCATACCAATCTAATCAGGGTCCGTCTCTCGGACAAGATTGCTTAACTCCATTAACCAGGTCCGAACCATTGATTAGGGTCAAGATGACCAGTCAAATGCTTGGCAACATAGAGCAACAGATGCAGGCAATTCATAAAGATATAAACGCTACCCAGGATCGACAGAAACAATATACAGATAAGAAGAGGACAGTCAGAGAATTCAAAGAAGTAGATATAGTCTTCATTTGAATACGGACCAAAAGAATTTCTTTATCTCTAGGGGAGTATAAGTAGTTATCCCCCAGATATTGCGGACCAAAGAAAGTAGGTGACTTAGCCTACGAACTTCTTTTATCTCTTCATCTCAAAGTTCTTAATGCCTTCTATAGAAAAATGTGCCAAACCCAAATCAGGGAAAGACGGTAAAACTTCAGTGGCAAGATACCGTTGGCTTCTAAGTTACGCTAGCTCCTTCCTTTATATAAGTCATAACTTTTACTTGTCGCTCACAGTAATCTTACTTCCATCGATCTCCCTTCTTTCTTAATCTCCTTCATGGCTTGGCAACTGGAATTAGTTTTATCCATGATGATTTCTCACCTTCAAGAGGCAAGCGAGTCTGTGAAGAAGGATTTTATAGAACAGTATGAGCGCTCACTTTTTCCTCACTTAGGAACTTCTATAGCTCAGACTAAATGGTGGACCTATCAAGATATAACTAGGGTAACACCCTGGGGTCAGCAGCACTTTCGTAACAATGTCCGCTTGGCCATGGTTATTGAAGCTTTGGGTTTGGGTCCCCGATACTACTGCGTCATGAGATCAAGACATCTTGGGTTTTCTGAGCGGGTCTTCTTACTGGCGTGTTTTCTTCCTCATCAGGAGATATGCCTTTACCCCGTTTTTTGGCTTGCCTCTCAGAGGTCCTTTTGTTAGATCACCTCATACCACTGAGATAGGTGCAGCAATAACCAACAGAATTATTCCCATAGATGAGTTACCTTATACGTGCGCAGCTTGTGAGTGCTGCTTTTGTGATCATATGATGGACGGGCTTATGGAAGTGTAAAGAGTTCTTCTATCCTTACTGTATATGTTCCAAGAATGAATAAAGTTTAAATCTTGTTCTTGTCTTGACCCTTACTCTCTTTGAGACTTTTTTATTTGGTGGTTAATCTTAATTAAATCTTTCTCTAAGTCTCATATTCCTGCATCTCGCGAAATTATCCCAAGTTTGCGAGATGAGGACATCTCGCATTTTTCAAGTGTGAGAGAATGTAAGATTCCTCCCCAGCCTCTCAAAATGTTCAGCATATTCCCCTGTAATCAATTCCCTCTTCAGAAATATAAGAGATCTCGTCTCTACCTGTTTTGTCATAGAGAGAAAAAATATTCTAGAGAGAGAATATTCAGATTATGAATATTTTTGGATAGAAAAATAAGTCATCTTATTAAAATAAGTTCCCCTGAAACAGAAATTCAAAAAGAACTTTCCAATGTGCAATTGGAATTTATTGGAAATGGGTATAAAGGACCTTAGCCTAAGGGTCTAGATTTTCAGAAATTTTTGGATTATGGTCCAATTAAGGTTCCTATGGGCCAATAGCATCAATCCATGTGTAGGGAGGAGATAAATCCAATTTGTAAAAGAAGATACCCAAAAATGAGTAAATGCTCACATAAGATGAAGAGTTGACTATGTACAAGGTTTATTAGTAAGAAACTATGAGTAATATCAAAAATATGAGATATTTTTGATATCCAAAAATGAGTAAATGCTCACATAAGATGAAGAGTTGAAAATGTACAAGGTTTATTAGTAAAAAACTATGAGCAATATTAAAAATATGAGATATTTTGGGTATAATAATTCTATTTTGACACATATGTAAGGAAGGGGAGTCCATTAAAGGAGGTGCATATTTCACATGCTTGAATGAGTTTTAAACTCAAAAATAATGTGATATTTTTATCTCTCCTCTCTCTTGAATCAAACCAAATCAAAATGGAACCAAACCGAATCAAAAAGGAACCAAACTAGATCTAAATCTAGTCCAAATTCAACCAAACTGAATCTGGAAAATTCTAGAATTCAGTTAGCTTTGGTTAGAGCTTCCCTCTCCTATAAATAGAACATGAGTCCTTTGAAAAAAAAATAGAAGAATTTTACTATACTAGAGTTATGTTGAAATAATGCTAATTTCTACTATTCTCTAAAATTCTCTCCAAATTGAAGAAATTGGAGCTTTCCTCTTTCTTCAATCCCCATTGGTGGCTCCATCAACATACTTAACCAATTGATTGGTTGGGGGCCTCTACCGTGAACAAAGAATCAAGCAATTTGTAAGGTAAATGGTGAATTTTGATCTTTTCTATAATTTCTCAATGCTTCTCTCTTCTCAACCCCTCTCAAGCTTGAGAAGCTTAATTGGAATGGTTTTTGAATGCTATTGAAGTTAATTGATGAATGGTAGTGAAGAGTTACATAATTTGATGAATGCTATTAAAGTTAATTGATTAATGATAGTTAAGAATTACATAAATTTTCATTTATGCTTAATTCTAATGGTTTTATGTAATTTCTCTCTCTCACTCAAGAAATGGTCATACTCATGACCCATTCTCAATCCAAATGAAGCTTTTCATAAAGCTTTTCCTTAATCCAAGATTAATCTATGCTTGAGGCTAAATTAATGGCTTTTTTCTATGCTTTTAGTTTATGTATTTCATGAATATTGATGGTTTAATCCATTATTGGGTTAATGATCCAATTAGGGATCATTCTAATCATTTCCTTAATGATAAGCTTTATCCTTCAAAATAAATTGAGATTTATCAGTCATAGTAGCGGAGCTATGACAAAATTTTTATAAAAATTACACATAAAATAATTTCATTCAAAGCATGAAAAGAGAACTTCCTACCATATTCTAGGAATTATCATGTTATGCATAATTGATGATTATTTTATTATAACTTTTATCATATTTGGATTTCATGCATAGAGGTATGCATAAAAGTTGATTATTTTATTATAAAAGTGTGACTTTTATCATATTTGGATTTCATGCATAGAGGTATGCATAAAAGTTGATTATTTTATTATAAAAGTGTGACTTTTATCATATTTGGATTTCATGCATAACTTAGATGCATAAGAGAAATTCTTTTATTCTAAAAGTGTAATTCCTACCAAATTGAATTTATGCATAAGAAGATGCATAAAAGATTGATTTTTATTTCGAAAGTGTTAGTCTCCTTAAATGGAATTTATGCAAAAATAAATATGTAGAGAAATCTTATATCAAATATAAGAATTCTCTTAAAAAAGATATGAAATGTGATAAGATGTGATAAGAGGTGTATGAGATGTGATAAGATGTGATAAGATGCGTATGGGAAGTGATAGGATGTGATAAGAGGTGTATGAGATGTGAAAAGATGTGATAAGATGTGTATGAGATGTGATAGAATGTGTTAAGATGAGTTAGGATGTGTTAAGATGTATATGGGATGTGTTAGGATGAGAATGGATGTAATATGGTTGTATGAATGTGATGTGGATGTGTACATGTAGATGTATATGTATGAATGTGAATGTGGATGTGGATGTGGATGTATGGATGTAGATACGGATGTGTATGTATGTATGTGGATATGTATGTAGTATGAATGAGGAAGTGAAAAATGGATGTATGTATGTATGTGGATGTGGATGTATGAATGAGGATGTGAAAATGGATGTATGTATGTAGATGTGGATGTATGGATGTGAATGTGAATGAAGAGGTGGATGTGGATGTATGGATGTAGATACGGATGTGGATGTATGTATGTGAATGTGGATGTATGAATGAGGATGTGAAAATGGATGTATGCATGTGAATGTGGATGTATGAATGTGAATGTGGATGTGTGGATGTGGAAATGGAAGTATGGATGTATGAATGTGGATGTGGATGTATGCATGTAGATGCGTATGTATGAATGTGGATGTGGATGTATGCATGTAGATGCGTATGTATGAATGTGAAATTGGATGTATGATGTGGACGTACGAACATGGATATGTATGTAGAATAATGAATGTGAAGGTGTATGTGAGATAATGTGTAGTCTATATGAGTGAATGGATGAGAACGAGTACACATTGAATGGAATGTGGAATAAGTAATGTGGTTCGAGAGTGGATAATGTGGAAAGACGAGAGTTCGTTATAGAAACTGTATTTGTGACTGTTTGTAAATGACTGTTTTATGTCAAGAATGCTGGGGAAGCATTTTGACCGTCTTGAGGATTAAGGTCATGAAGACCGAACTGATAAAGTTGCAACTGCTGGCGGAGAGTCAATGGAGGACGTCTCGCGTAGCAAGGTCGATCGAGGTCTTGACCAGCCTCGGTTCGATTTAAATGGTGAGCTTCCGGTACGGTGGATGAGGGACCAAGGAAGCGGCCTATGAGTGAAGCGCTAGGTCACCTGCGAAGGATCCTAGAGGGTGCTGACCATACAGTGCTCGGGCTCTGGGTTACCGAAGATACCCACACGTGCGTTGTGGAAGATATTGGAACGAGGAGTAAGAGTTGTTTTCTGAAACCGGGCATGGATCTGGTTGATTGACCTTGTTGGTCCTCAACGGATGAATCCATGGCTCTTTTATATGGATCTGTGGGTTGATCTTGCTGATCTTCCACGGAGATTCCATTCTATTATATGAATATATTGCCGGTTACTATGAGCTAGGAACTATGGAAAAGGCCCCTGAGTGAACAGGTGGTGAGCGTTCTGGTTGCCAATGATGCCATAAGTATACCGATGATGAATGAATGACTGAAAATAAGGATTCAACCATAGACTTTGAGGATTGTCATCAGTGACATAATGGTTTCATTAAAGGATTGTTTTAATAAGAAAAAGGCAATTTCATATTGGGTGTGTAAGTGGTGTGACTAATTTTATGTTTGCATGAACTTCCGGCTAGGGGGCCTTGGAACTCTTTTCCTTGGTACCCGGGACAAAACCTAACCAAATTCTTAATTGGATCCCATCACTACAGTGGTTGGGCAGTTGGCTACTAACCCATGGGACTGGGATGGGGTTAGGCTGGACTGATGGATCCATAAATCGAGACTCAATTTCTGTTATTACGATAGATAAAGTAAATCCCGGATAGTAATTGTTCTATGGATAGGAATCAACGGCTGTGCCTCTTGATGGGGAAAAAAGCGTTGATCCCAATGATCCAAGTGCAAGTTTCTTCCTTGATCTGACCGAGTATCTTTATAGGTGCAGTCGGATCAGCGTGATCAGTAATGATCTTGACTACGTTAGAGTAAAAAGTTATCCTGGTGGAATCGCCCGTGCTTTCCGGGTAAGGGAAGTTTTTTCGGGTTGGGTTTTGGAAAAACCGACGGATTAGTCTCTTGTCCGGATATCCGTGGTGGATGAGGCCCGAGTGTGAGACCCCTGTCCCGCGCGAGAAGTGCTACTTCCGCTGCTAGTACCCCGAATCCGTTGCTCGGTGGGGACAGGGATCTCACAAAAAGAATGCTACCACTGTAGAAGGAAAGGGCACTTTAAAAGTGAATGCAGGCTCAAGCACAAGCCTAAATGTGGACATTGGAAGAGTCACAGTACGAGTAGTAAGAGGAGGTAAAGCTTGGGGATGATTGGATGATTTCAATCGTAAGACAAGGTATTAGAAGACTCTATTCTTATATGTCAAGTTCTAAAGCTCTTGTTAACGAGCAAAGGCAACGATAAACGATAAATTTCTATAAGGTATATACATATTTTGTTTTTCAATTATATATCATTCTTAGGGGTTGAGGTATGGCCCCGGCTTCTCTATTAATTGTTAATAGTGATCTATTTGATTGATTTACTATTTAAAGTTTGTATTCTTTTAAACAACAGCATATGCCTTAATAAAGAATGTCTTATCGCAATCTTATATATCATTCTTAGGGGTTGAGGTATGGCCCCGGCTTCTCTATTAATTGTTAATAGTGATCTATTTGATTGATTTACTATTTAAAGTTTGTATTCTTTTAAACAATAGCATATGCCTTAATAAAGAATGTCTTATCGCAATCTCAAGTTGAAATGCTAAAATCTTTGTGAAAAGGATTGCTTTCTTAAGAAGGTAACATGGATTCTAGTCCTATGGTTTAGTGAGTAAATGGATTGTTATCTTGGTTAAATTAAGGTACAGGTAGGTACAACTCTCCCTGCCTTGACGCTGCCCCGTTCTTGTGCTTGTATAGCTGGACGGCAGAGACGTTAGTAAGGCCTAGAGTTGGCCCGGAGTTAGCCCATGGTATCCCTCATACCATTGGGAGAATGAGGTTCGCCGATTGAGGCGAGTGATTGGGATGCTGCCTAGTTCTGAGGGCCCAGGCTAGTGCGGTGAATTAGCCCACCCTAGTACGCAGACATCTCTCTGAGGGGCGGGAGGATCGAGCGATGGAGCCTGAGAGGGCGACAGGCTGACTTGAGTCCTCGCCAGCAGCCGCCGACGATGAGGTGTATGATCCCGTAGGGTTTTGCCCAGCATGTAGAGGTTGGAAGGCCGAATTCTAGATCATCGGCGGTATAAAGGAAAAGAATAAGAGAGCCAGCTTGGCTTGTATGGAATTGATTCATGTATAAACTTTTTTTATCTTTGGCATTATTGTATTGTGGAAAAAGGCTATTTTAATAAACCTTGTGAAAAGGGCCTTACTTAAGGAACATGTTTATTTATGTCAAACAGTGTGGTAGGATTAATTAGAAAACAAATTGACGCGTGAGTAGGGTGGAAAGTGGGAGGATGGAATGTCCCGATGGCACCATCCTACGGACGGGTGGACCCGATTAGTCGGGTAGCTTTCCAACATATTAAGTGAAAGCCCTACGTTAGATAAATAGGTTCTCGAGCAATTCTATTCTAGAAGACTAGGCTAGCGGCTGTGCCTTGCATGGATGAGGAAAAAAGCGTTGTCTCTAGGAATCAAGACTAGTAGTTGCCCAAATTATGATCAATTACCCTATGGGTGATTTGATTTTTAGAAGACCACACTCCCCCTGCAGGATAGAACTAGGTCTTACCTATGAATCGTATCCTTGAATCTCTGTATGGTCAAGGTGTCGATGAGTAGGAAATTTTCTCTAAGATAAGACTTAGTGGACTATCTTAAGTGTTTCCCCTATTTTTGGAAGGTGGGAATCTTACAAGTGGTATCAGAGCCGATCTTAGTTCCTAGGATTTGTTTTTCAAAGGTTAACTGTCAAGGGATTAAAACAAGTGATTGTTTATCATATGAGGACAAATCAATCATCTCTACTGGCCATAGAAGTGGTTTGAATATCCTCACATGTTGAGACAATCATCCTATGAAATTGTTCTTGTATCTTGGGGGTGCACACGCAAGATATTTGTACAATAAATTTGAGAAATAAGATTGGGGAGAAAACCTTTTGTGAGGAAAAACATAGGGTGATCAAATTAAGAAACTAGTGAGAGACTGAATGACTAGAAGGATAGACCGAAACTTTGTTTAGAGAAATTTTTAGGATATCTCATTAATTTGTATATTATAAATTATTAAGATTATAACTCCATTAATATTTCAATATTTGACATGTGAATGCCATCCATTGGATGCTTTATACTAGGACGATCATCCAAGATCTAGAACCCATCTCAGACAACATGGGTCTAACTTCGGATGTGTAATTCCCAGAGGATCATGCTCTTAGATGTGTTAGTCCCAAGATACTAGATGTGTAATTTTCAAAAAACTAATCATCTCAGACGTGTTAATCGTGATAATCTTTGGATGTGTCAATTCCAAGGCACCAGATGTATAATTCTCAAAAAATAAAGATCTCACATATATTAATCCAGAGTGTCTTTAGATGTGGCGCTATGATAAGTATTTGATAGTTTTGAGCTTTTCATGGATACAATGAAAGAAGCAAGTTCACCCTTGCTCGTCTAAAAATCGTAAGAAATGCCGAATTAGTTGGAAGCACTGTTGTCAATCTAACCACTGGAGCTAGAATCAGTTATGAGATGAAATGAAAGTACACCTTCGTGAAAGGTTTTGTCCTCCAGGATTTCGAGAGGATAAAATGAATGAATTTTTGGAACTAACCCAAGAAAGGAAGACCCTAAAAGAATACCACCAAACTTTTGTTAAAACTTCTCCGATTCGCTCTAGAGATGGATGAGGTAACTCTTCTCCATCGATTCATTTGGAAGCTTAATCTACCTTTGAATAACCTCATCAAGAATGTAAAACTATTCTCTATTTCAGAAGCCATAATTATAGCTAGAGATTGTGATAAAGTTTTTATTTATATATATAGAAAGTGTCGAGAAGGACATGAATCTTTCCATGTTAATCAAGAAGAGGTCTCCTAATTCAAGAGGACCGTTAAGCCCACCTCTGGCTACAAGGAATCATGAGCTAGAGCAAAAAATTTAGGTCAAGAAATAGAGATAGCTGGGTTAAAGATAACCAAATTCAACAAGTATTTCTATGAGTAAATAGAAGAGGATTAGTGCAAGATTCATGTGAAGTAATGTGCATGATGAATAGAGGTATTCTACAAGAAATAGGGATAGCTGGGTTGAAGATAACCGAATTCAACAAGTATTTCTATGAGTAAATAGAAGAGGATTGGTGCAAGATTCATGTGAAGTAATGTGCATGATGAATAGAGGTATTCTACAAGACGATACTAAGATTACGAAATTGCTATCATAGGTTAGATTGCATAAAGGATTGATTCCCTTATGTTTTTCCATGATAATTTGTTAAGTACCATACTGCATGGGGGTATAGAATAAGGAATTCAAAGGTTCATATCATTTGAGAGGTATATGGATGCATGAATTTAGGATAATAAGGCCGATTAACTTTAGAATAATAGACATTTTGGAGGCACAACAAAACAAGCCAAACACATGAAATAAGGGACTCAGAACAATGTTTAGATAAAAGAAGATTTTTACCTAGTGGGGACACCACTTTAAAAGAGACAAGACCCCAGCTCGCGAGATGAGGACATCTCGAATCTTTTAAGTGGAAAGGGTTTTGTAAGGTCCCTCCCAAGCCATGTATGTATGTGTCTCTTTTAATATAGATTTCAATAAGGAAAGAGAGTGTAATTAGAGAAGAGTGAGACAACAAGGCTAGAAACATTAGGAAAGTGTTAGAATAAAAATATTAGCTCCAAAAATCCTAAAAGAAATAAGAACATAAGAATAGTTCTATTAAGAGATAAGTATCCCCAAAAATAGAATTTCGAATTTAGGTGATAAGAGGTCATATTTAGAGTACTTTTATACATTTAGAGTCCATGCATACTAAAAATATGAAAAAACAACGCGTTTCTAAAGATGGCGCGTTTGTGGCTATATACAGACGTTTTTTCCTATTCTGCCCGAGTTGGCTTGTAGACCAAATACCTTCCCGTTCTTTTGACTGGTTATATGACCATATTCTGAGTTTTTATTAGAGAGTTAGGGCCGAAATAATTTGCTGTTTCTGTCAGGGTCTCTACACAGAGAAAACTGTGAGAAGGCAGCAAGTAGCGTCAAGGTAATCCTAGAGTTTGAGATGTATATATCCCTTAATTCTTATCTAATATCTTAGAAAAGAAGCTTAGATTGCTATGGTCTTTCGAAGGAAGAGACCAAAACTCCATAGCTTTTCTTTTAGAGAAAGAATAGTATGCCGTAGCCCTATAAGAGAAGGCTATTTTGCCATAGACCTTAGAAAGAGAGAAGAGTCACAATACGAGTAGTAAGAGGAGATAAAGCTCGGGGATGATTGGATAAGAGAAAGTTATTTTGCCATAGACCTTAGAAAGAGAGAAGAGTCACAGTACGAGTAGTAAGAGGAGATAAAGCTTGGGGATGATTGGATGATTTCAATCGTAAGACAAGGTATTAGAAGACTCTATTCTCATATGTCAAGTTCTAAAGCTCTTGTTAACGAGCAAAGGCAACGATAAACGATAAATTTCTATAAGGTATATACATATTTTGTTTTTCAATTATATATCATTCTTAGGGATTGAGGTATATCATTCTTAGGGATTGAGGTATGGCCCCGGCTTCTCTATTAATTGTTAATAGTGATCTATTTGATTGATTTACTATTTAAAGTTTGTATTCTTTTAAACAACAGCATATGCCTTAATAAAGAATGTCTTATCGCAATCTCAAGTTGAAATGCTAAAATCTTTGTGAAAAGGATTGTTTTCTTAAGAAGGTAACATGGATTCTAGTCTATGGTTTAGTAAGTAAATGGATTGTTATCTTGGTTAAATTAAGGTACAGGTACAACTCTCCTTGCCTTAACGCTGCCCCGTTCTTGTGCTTGTATAGCCTGACAGCAGAGATGTTAGTAAGGCCCGGAGTTGGCCCATGGTATCCCTCATACCATTGGGAGAATGAGGTTCGCCGATTGAGGCAAGTGATTGTGATGCTGCCTAGTTCTAAGGGCCCAGGCTAGTGCGGTGAATTAGCCCACCCTAGTGCGCAGACATCCCTCTAAGTTACGGGAGGATCGAGCGATGGAGCCTGAGAGAGCGACAGGCTGGCTTGAGTCCTCGCCATCAGCCGACGATGAGGTGTATGGTCCCGTAGGGTTTTGCCCAGCATGTAGAGGCTGGAAGGCCGATTTCTAGATCAACGGCGGTATAAAGGAAAAGAATAAGAGAGCCAGTTTGGCTTGTATGGAATTGATTCATGTATAAACTTTTTTTATCTTTGGCATTATTGTACTATGGAAAAAGGTTATTTTAATAAACCTTGTGAAAAGGGCCTTAATAAACCTTGCGAAAAGGGCCTTAATTAAGGAACATGTTTATTTATGTCAAACAGTGTGGTAGGATTAATTAGAAAACAAATTGACGCGTGAGTAGGGTGGAAAGTGGGAGGATGGAATGCCCCGATGGCACCATCCTACGGACGGGTGGACCCGATTAGTTGGGTAGCTTTCCAACATATTAAGTGAAAGCCCTACGTTAGATAAATAGGTTCTCGAGCAATTCTATTCTAGAAGACTAGGCTAGCGGCTGTGCCTTGCATGGATGAGGAAAAAAGCATTGTCTCTAGGAATCAAGACTAGTAGTTGCCCAAATTATGATCAATTACCCTATGGGTGATTTGATTTTTAGAAGACCACGCTCCCCCTGCGGGATAGAACTAGGTCTTACCTATGAATCGTATCCTTGAATCTCTGTATGGTCAAGGTGTCGATGAGTAGGAAATTTTCTCTAAGATAAGACTTAGTGGACTATCTTAATGGGAACCTTACAATGCATGATTCAGTACTTATGTTTGCTTGATAAGGTTCAAAGTACTTATGTTATCTTAATAAGGTTCAAAGTACTTATGTTATCTTAATAAGGCTCAAAGTAATATAAGAAGAGGGGGTGTGTAAATGCTAGAGAAAAAACATAGATATAAGGAGGAAGGTGACATAGTCATTTTTAAAGGTATCCTTATAAGCTTAAATAGGGGGGTGTTATCATCTTATGAGAATCATATATAGGGGGTTTTCTTGAGGTTCATGCATGTTATCTTAATAAGGTTCAAAGTAATATAAGAAGAGGGGGTGTGTAAATGCTAGAGAAAAAACATAGATATAAGGAGGAAGGTGACATAGTCATTTTTAAAGGTATCCTTATAAGCTTAAATAGGGGGGGTGTTATCATCTTATGAGAATCATATATAGGGGGTTTTCTTGAGGTTCACGCATGCAGGTGATGTCCCTCTTTATTGCGAGTGAATCCCTTGGGATTGACATATGCAACTAGACTTAGTGAAGGGGGACGAAGCCCATGGTTGTGTCAGTAAATCATGCTTGCTTCTAATTCCTTGACCCACCAAAATTGCTACCCACCATTAAAGAAACATTAGGAAAGAATGCATTGATCTTGGAAAGGTTCAACAAACGACAGGTGAAATTGCTCTTGTCAAATCACACCCATGCAATTTTATTCAAAGCTCCATTAGATATTGAAAGAAAGAGCATTACATGTTGTAGGGGCCAAAAGCACAAACTGTAGAAGGGTGGAAATAGGTACACTTTTTGAATATACACACACAAGCATAACACTATAATTAACATACAAATTAGATCAAGTAATTGGATAGCGGTTCAGCACACAGTTGGCACACATGACCGATTCAAGCCAAAACCTAGATGGAAAATCCTTGCTTTCAATCATACATCTTGCCATTTCCATGAGTGTATGATTACGACATTCATCAGCCACACCATTCTGTTGTGGTGTATAAGGAGTAGTAAACTAATGAGAAATACCACATGACTGCATAAAGGCTGTAAATTCATGTGACAAATATTTTCCCCCTCGATCAGTACGCAATGGCAATGCAAGCATTTTCAGCCATAGGAAGAAATTGACGAAAAGCCGAAAATGCATCTAATTTGGCTTTCAATCCATACACCCAACAAAAATGGGTGTAATAATCAACGAAAGTCATAAAGTACAGATGTCCTATAGAAGATGGTGCCCTCATAGGGCCACATACAAGTTGCAATGGCTGAGTAGCTCACACATTGTCATCTTTCGAAAAGGAGTGACGATGCATCTTTCCCAATATTGATAAAATTATGAAACCCTAATCAAAGGCTATGGAAGCTAATCTAATCCTATGGAGGATGAAGCCTATTTAACAACATAATGAAAATCCTAATGACTTAATCAAGCTTGACTCAAGCAAAATCAGGTTACGAGATGGAAATGTATACTCATAGAGAGGCTTGAGAGCTGCTTGTGTTCATTGCTTGGAAATGAACCTTTTAACATGAGGGTACACCTATTACAAATATGCTCATGTGGGATAATGCCCAAGTGTGATGTGGCTGGATGCTCATGATCCTAGTCCTCTACTCATACCTCGCCCTTAATGGCACCACAAATTTTAACACCCCCCCTTGGTGCCATGATAAATAGGCTACTGCAAGGTGGTTGGATGTGAATTATAAAAGATCCATCACTCCCCCTTGGTGCCATGATGTATAGGCTACTGCAAGGTGGTTGGATGTGAATTATAAAAGATCCATCACTCCCCCTTAATGTAACATGCTACTCAAGGTGCTCAAGTGTGGTAATATAAGATATCATCACCCCCCCTAGGTGCATAAATTGCTACTCTCAGGTGGTTAGGTGTGATTTTTTAAAAAACACAATACAAAGGACTAGGTCTACTTATCAGTGAACTTTTACAATAATGGGCTAAGGTGGTGAGGCTTGTTGTTGTAGCTTTGGGTTAGAAGAGATGCTCGTTAGAGACCACCTCTTTTCTTGATGAAGCCTCCACATAGTTTGCCTCCTTGTTCTTCAGTTTGGATTCTTCTTCCTTGTGCCCGAGCTTGTTGCAATGTCCACATTTAGGCTTGTGCTTAAGCCTGCATTCACTTTTAAAGTGCCCTTTCCTTCTACAGTGGTAGCATTCTTTTATGCCCTTTTTGGTGTAAAAGGTTTATTCCGTTTGATGAACTTTGTATTCCATTGTTCTCTTCTTCAATTAGTGATGAAATATAACCCTCAAATGTTGGTAGCATTCTTTTATGCCCTTGTTGGTGTAGAAAGCTTGTTCCCTTTATGACCTTTGTATTCCATTGTTCTCTTGATGTAATACAACCCTCAAATGTTGGTTCAGGTAAATTCTTTAGAGTGGTTACTAGTGCACCATATTCCTCAAATGTTGGTTTAGGTAAATTCTTTAGAGTGGTTACTAGTGCACCATATTCCTCTGGCATGCTTTTTATGAGTATGGCAAGTGCATCCTTTTCACCAATCTTTGCATCAATGCCATCTAATTAGGTTATGATACATTTCATTTTGTTTATGAATTGTGCACGAAATTCCATCTTTAAGCCAAAAAATTCGATTTTTAAATGAATTTATTGCTTTTTGGCCTTGGAACTAAATATTAAATTCAACTCATCCCATGCTTGTTTTGTCATGGTTTTGGAACCAATGTGATGAATAATATTACTGTCCAAGTACAAAATGGCAGTGCTTGTTCATCTTTTTCAATCCAATCCCTAGTTGGATTAGTAGGTCCATTTTCTTTAATTAGTTTCCATAGCTTCTTGTGCATGAGAAGATACTTCATTTATGTGGCCCAAGTGTAAAATTCTTCCTAGAGAGCTTCTCAACATTTGTGATACTGCCTGACACCATTACAAAGGTCTTCTCAGAGTTTGACTCTCGCCAGTGTGTCTAATTGCGTACAAATTTGGCGTTTAAAAAAACTGCTCAAATTCTTTTGAGTGTTAACCCAAGTGACAAAATGATGTGATTTTATGCTCAACTAGGGCTAATGAAACCCAAGAAGTTTAATTTTAACCTTCAGTTAAACCAATTTCTACTAATGACCATCTTAATTATAATGATTAGTGCTATAAATAGTGATTAATATCAATTAAGCATGTATAAGGTAGATTTGATGGGGGGTTTTGGCACACCTATATTGCCCTTGGTTGAGAGAGAGTCCCCAAGCCCAGAAACTCCTTCAATGGCACCTTAAATTGGTGCAAATGGGTGACTTAACCCGATTGTTTTTTTGCAGAGTTTGGCTCAACCCTTGGTTGATTTGAGCTTAGCTTTGAGATGTAGGTAGCTTAAGCTATGGCTAACCTTGCCCTAATAAGGATTAGGCTAATTATGATGCTACACAAAGAATGGAGCAAATGTTCAGTTGCTTGGCAAACGACGATTTCTGGTTGTAGTGTGCAAATATGGCGAACTCCCTTCATAAGATGAGGCACCTAGGTGTGGGAAAGATCTTCCAAAATTTTAAGAGGCAATGGTGGCCTGTGGAGTGAAAATTGAGCCTCACAAATTTGAGCCACAAGGGAGATGAGAGGATAAGATTAAGATAAGTGAATGATTAGTGACTTAAACACATTAATGAGTTGAGGTAAACTAAATAGAGTGATTAGAAGAAGCCCAAGGGAGAGAGGGAGGCTCTGATACCACGATGAAATTATGAAACTCTAATCAAAGGCTATGCAAAGATAACCCTAATCACACTAATTAAGTTAATATAATCCTATGGAGGATGAAGCCTAATTAACAACAGAATGAAAATCCTAATGACTTAATCCTAGGGGATTCACTCTTTGAAAACTAATGATATCACGTGAGTGTACAAGAAGGGTTTTTTGAAATGAGGCATAAGCTTATAAGGTAGGGGTAAGGCCATGTATTTAGGTGAATCCTAAATCTTAAATTTAAGTTAGGGGGAGGGGGCCTTGGTAGTACTTACTTTCACGGTGCATGTATGGTAATGATCTAATGATATCAAGAAATGATCACACATGTTTCAATAATGATTCAAGTAGGTTGTGTGGTGACTTACAATGATGATTTGCTAGTACTTAACATCTATATCTTGGTAGCATGCATGAAGTAGGTTGTGTGGTGACTTACAATGATGATTTGCTAGTACTTAACATCTATTTCTTGGTAGCATGCATGAAGTACTTATGTTTGCTTAATAAGGTTCAAAGTACAAAGTAATATACTTTAATATATTACTTTGTACTATGTTTGCTTAATAAGGTTCAAAGTACAAAGTAATATACTTTAATATAAGGAGAGGGGGTGTGTAAATGCTAGAGAAAAAACATAGATATAAGGAAGGGGGTGACATAGTCATTTTTAAAGGTATCCTTATAAGCTTAAATAGGGGGGTGTTATCATCTTATGAGAATCATATATAGGGGGTTTTCTTGAGGTTCATGCACGCAAGTGATGTCCCTCTTTGTTATTGTGAGTGAATCCCTTGGGATTGACATATGCAACTAGACTTAGTGAAGGGGGATGAAGCCCACGGTTGTGTCAGTAAATCATGCTTGCTTCTAATTCCTTGACCCACCAAAATTGCTACCCATTAAAGAAACATTAGGAAAGAATGCGTTGATCTTGGAAAGGTTCAACAAATGACAGATGAAATTGCTCTCATCAAATCACACGCATCCATGTAGTTTTATTCAAAGCTCCATTTAATATTGAAAGAAGGAGCATTACATGTTGTAGGCCAAAAGCACAAACTGTAGAAGGGTGGAAACAATTGATTATTGTTGAAAATGAGCACGAGGGAAGCCCGTAGGTGCTTACAAGCATAAGAGATTGTTGCTACAGCCAATGACCTCTAAAAGATATGCAATAATGAGATCAAAAGTGAGGGGAAAGGTGAGAACCCTTATATATCCCTCTAGAGAGCTGATTGGCTACGACAGCTGTCCAGTAGTATAAAATGACTAAAAATGGTATAAAATGCCTAAATAATATCTATTAAATATGCCAATATAGGGTGTCATAAAATGACTAGTACCAGCATGAAAAAAAGGTGATGTAGATCCTCTAAAGATGATATATTCAACCACCTCCTCTTCAGTGCTTCCAAATGGATAGTCCAATACCAGCACGGTGAAGTAATACCTCCAAAGTAGCTCTTGGAAGTGGTTTGGTGAGGAGATTAGCCACATTGTCCTTGGTAGAACAATAGGCCAGCCAAAGAAGTCCCAACTCGATCCATTCACGTACAAAATGATAATGCACCAAAGACCAAATGTAATTCCTCTCAATAGAGGACATCTCTACTTCCATGGCTTGCCACCACATTGTGGCTGTGAAAGAGCCTCCTCTGGACTCTCAGGCTCATTGATCTCCTAGAGAGAACTTATGAGAGCATAATTCATTATGTGATGAGATGTGGAAGACTAAGATGAACGGTGAGGTCCAAGGGTGGTGGTAGAGATCTGATTATGGAGCTATGCATAAGTGAGACTAGAATCTCTAAAGAGTTGTTAAACCCACCAAGGTAGGCCAGCCTTCCTCTCAAAGCATGAAGAAGAAGAAGATCCAATTGCAGTAGAGGACTCATCCGATGCTATTGGGAGAGGTGATGAAGTAAGCACTGGTGGGGGTAATCTTGAAGTCAAAGAAGGACTCGTAGAGGGAGTGGGAACTGTAGAAGTTGTTGCAACATGAACTCGTGGGCTAAAATGTAGTAGCTAGCACTGGAGTTGCACTAGGAGGAGGAGGAGGAGAAGCTAGATGTGGAAGAGGTATAAGATCACTAACATCGGCCGGGAATGGATCATCCAAAAAGTTGGAAGATGCATTAGGTGGAGAGGAGTCAATACCAAACAAGCTCTCATCAAACCGAGCATCACGGGAATGGATCATCCAGAAAGTTGGAAGATGCATTAGGTGGAGAGGAGTCAATACCAAACAAGCTCTCATCAAATTGAGCATCACGGGAAATGATGATGTCATTAACCACTGGATCCCAGAAGCGGTACCCTTTGGATCTCAGACTGTAGCCTGTGAAGGTCATCCTCTTTGACTTTGGTGCAAGTGTGGTCCTCTTCTAATCTGGGACATGCACATAAGCGACACAACTGAAAACTCATAGATGAGAAACAAAAAGCTTTGTGTCCTATAAAAGCATCCTCTGGAGTCATCCCCTCAACCGCTTTCGTGAGAGAGCAGTTAATGAGATAAAGTGAGCCACAGCTTCACCCTAGAACGCAAGAGGGAGACCTGCATGATGCAACAAAGAATGAGCCATCTCTTTTACGGTCTAATTCTTCCATTCCTCCACAAGTCCATTCTGCTGAGGAGTGTAAGGAACTGTGGTCTATCGGTGAATGCCCTTTGACGCAAGGAGGTTATCAAACGATATAATCTCGCTACCATTATTAGTCCGGAGAAAAGAAACTGTACCCCCATATTGATTTTCCACCATTGCAATCCAAGTCTTGAAACTGAAAAAAGCATCTAACTTGTGAGCCAAAAAACATACCCAGAATTTACGAGTGAAATCATCCACAAGAAGAAGAAAATATCGAGCCCCTCTAACAGATTCAACCTCCATGGTTCCAACAAGATCTACATGTATAAGCTCCAGTCTTTGGGTTGCTCGATGAGTGGCCTTCTCTGGAAACGCATCTCAATGATGCTTGCCCAGCATGCAGGATGAGAAAATGTGTGAAAGAGACCTGAGCTAAGGTAGTCTGCTCACAACCTAAGAATGGAACTTCTGTAAGGCAACAATGGGGACATGACCGAAGTGAGAATGCCACAAAGAAGTATCTGCCTCAGAAACCAAACTTTAAGCCATCAAGGGGGAGAAAGCTGATGAATATGTGAGTTAGTGTGAGGGATTTGGGAAGAAAAGTTTGTGATCTTGTAGAGACACCCTTCATGGACTCCATTGGCAAACTTGTTGATCACTTCAATGACCTCATCTCATCAAAGTACACACCAAGTCCCTTTGAGAAGCTTTGTATACAGAAAATAGATTTTTGGAAATCTGTGGAACATGTAAAACATCATGTACGGTGACAGAGGAACCCAAAGAAACATTACCAACACCGGTGTGACAGGAAGTGATTGTCCTTGGACTCCTTTGAATCTTGCTTACCCTTGCCTTTGCCTTTGTTTTTGTTGTTGTTGTTGGAGGTCCCTTTCTCCTCAAGCTATAGCTTGAGAACAAGTGAACTCTCCAATCTTCTTAATCAAGTTATCTGACTCATTGATTGTAAGCTTCTCCAAATCTGACTCCAATTTAGCAATCTTCATAGTCAAAACTCTCCCATACCTCTGGATCTTTGTCCACATCTGATGAGCATTACTACGGGTAGAGACAAATTGTGCTTGTATAAATGGATTCATGCAATGGATGATGATAAGATGAGCATGAGCATCCAATATGCTTCTCAAAGTAAGGTCCACCAAGTTAGGTGTGGAGATAGCCATCCACACACCGGCTCCTTCCACCAGCAATAATTGAGTGTAGAAAGACCATGTATGATAGTTGGTTGCTGTAAGCTTCATGGAGTCACTAACTTGGGGAGGATTGTAGGATGGTATATGGGTAGGGGTGGGAGCAAGACTTGGATGAGAGAAACTCAAAGAAGAAAGATTGGGAAGAGGAACCACCTGGAGAGCGGGAGAAGGGGATCCAGCAATGAAGGAGTTGGAGTATCGGGAGAAGGAGCAGCACTAGAGAAATCTACTGAAGCCATGTCCTCTGACAAGAAACCTTCTCTGAAGAAAGAGGGCTTAAAAAAAACAGCAAATAGCCTCCTCTCAAGATGTGCACATAAATAGGAGAGGAAGAAGAAAGAGGGCTTTAAAAAAATAGCAAATAGCCTCCTCTCAAGATGTGCACATAAATAGCAAAGGAAGAAGAAAGAGGGCTTAAAAAACAGCAAATAGCCTCCTCTCAAGATGTGCACATAAATAGGAGAGGAAGAAGAAAGGGAGGGAGGGTGGGAAAAGAGAAATAGAGAAAACAAATCTCTATGGAACTCTGTCCTCAACACCTAGAAGAGAGCTTCAACCTCCAACAGCAAAAACACAGTACAGATGTAGAAAAACACTCGAAAAACACAACACAATGATGAAGCCTTTGCTCCAATTAGAAAAATGCAACAGTTTCTTACTTGTAGATCAACATTTGGCTTTGACATCATGAAAGAAAGAGCATCACATGTATGCCAAAAGCACAAACTGTAGAAGGCTAGAAACAGTTGATTATTGCTAAAATTGAGCACGAGGGAAGAGCGTAGGTGCTTACAAGCATAAGAGACTATTGCTAGCAAATGACCTCTAGTAGATATGCAAGAATGAGATGAAAGTGAGGGGAAGGGTGACAACCCTTATATATCCCTCTAGAGAGCTGGTCGGCCACAGCTGTAGAGCAGGCCGACAGTTGTCCAACAGTATAAAATGCTATAAAATGCCTTAAAAATGGATAAAAATGCCTAAATAATATCTGCTAAATATGCCAATGCAGGGTCTCATAAAATGACCAGTACAAGCATGAAAAAAAGGTGATGTAGACCGTTGGAGATGATAGATTCCAATAGATATTATATAATATTGTGAAGGTTTATGTTGTACATGTGAACTAGCATGCTTGTTGCTTTGTGATGCCCTCATCCTATTTTTCATTGTGATGCCCTACTCCTGTTTTTCTTTTTTGTGGAAGATGGATCCAAGTTTTCTAATCCTTTGTGGTGTGAGTAGGATTTCCTAGCTTGTAAATCTCCTTAGAGCATGGTAAGCAGTGTAGGGGTTTAGGGAGGGTTCCCTTTGCACAAAAAAGTGTTGATAGTAGAGAACTCAACGGGCGGAGCTTTGGATGGGCAATATCAAGAGAACATGTGAATGCACTCCGGATTGTTGCCCATTTGTATAATGATGATCATCATACACATTTGATTGCCCGCCCATTTATGCGAACATGTGAATGCACTCTGGATTGTTGCCCATTTGTATGATGATGATGCAAATATGCATATATACATATACATATAGATATAGATATAGATATACATATACATATACATAATGCATAATGTGCTGCATATATCGATTGGCTTACTTAAATGTGCTCGTTAATTGGGTAAATAACCAATCACATTAGAGAGAGAGAGAGAGAGAGAGAGAGAGAGAGCGAGCATGATGTCTGTGTTTCCCGCCACCACACTACTCGTGTTTTGGCCAGACAAAACTCACAAGACATTACTGCGTGAAGACTCCTTCAGCAGGCCTTCTAGACTGCCCTCCGACACTCACCAAGCGCAGGTGCCGTCGTTTCCATCATGTCTATGCATGTTTGAACGTGTAGCTATGCAAAATCATACTTTTGGGTTTGTTTATTTTCAATAACATTTGGGACCATTTTGACTCCATAAATCCCGTTTTTCCCCCTCTTCTTTCGCACATTCGTACCTGATTTTTTTTTCTTTGTTTAGGAGAATTCGGAGAATTCTTTTTTTTTTGTTTGGCGGGGGGTGGGGGAAGAGACAATGGTGCAGTTTTTTAAAACTGAAGATTCATTTGTGACACTATTTGTATCTCTTTCTCTTTATATATGTGTGCTCGGGTAATATATATGAGTGTATACGCCATATATATATTTTAGATGAATTTGAACTTGATGGGCATTTAATGCATGAAAAAATGTTTGTGTGTGCATGTATCTGTGTATGTATGTAGGTATATAGGTATACCAAGTAGGTATACCTATATATGTAGGTATGTATGTATGTAGGTATATAGGTATACCATATATATATTTTAGATGAATTTGAACTTGATGGGCATTTAATGCATGAAAAAATGTTTGTGTGTGCATGTATATGTGTATGTATGTAGGTATATAGGTATACTAAGTACTTTACAAGGTATTTGCAATCCTCATAAATGGAGATGTTTATGGGGTTATGTACATACGATGAAACCAGATATAGTCTGTTTGCAAGGTCTTCCGATGAGTAGCAAAAGATTTGGAATTTCTTAAATTCTTATCCTTGGTTATTAAATGCTTTTGTTTGTGGAGATTTGAATAACTCTCCGAAGGGAGGATAATACAGCTGGCTTTTCTCATATGTTACATGTTGAGAGTCAGGCTTGGGATAATTTCATTTTGCAAACAGACGCCTCTGATCGCCAAGTAAAGAGTTGAAACAGACAAGATCTTTGGTTTGCACTCCTAAAATGCATGGTAGATTAAATATACTCGATCTGCATTATCATCTTTTGGCAATAAAAGCCACCATGATTCCCACTTTCTTTCAACTTCGATAGTCATGGGCCATAATGCTTGCAGGCATGTGTGCTTTCATCAAAACTACAGCTTATGGCAATTGGCACATTTCTCACTGGGAAGCAGTGATTAGTAAATTTGAAGGAAAAATTTCGGGATGCCCTTTTATGATAGAATGTGCAGTGGAAGAAGGGAAAGTGGAAATACAGGAGAGAGAGTGAGAGAGAGAGATGGAGAGGAAACACAGGTGAGAACTTGCTCTCAATATCATCATCCAAAGGAATACATGTCCCGAGTAAGAGGGGAGAAGGCCTCGTATGTGAGGGAATGTAGCAAATAATGCTAAGCAATGAAAAAGGAGTGAGGGTATGCCAGCTATATATATGCCCAGAAGTAGGCAGCTGATCAGCTCAGGACTAGGGAAAAAACCTCTACGACTAGGATAAAAAGTGGCCAAGACTCCATAAAATGGAGATAAAATATAGGTAAAATAAGTGAGGGTTGACCAGTCCCTCTAGCTAACATGGTTAGTCCTAGAGACTAAAATAGTTCACCAAACAGGAAGCCAACAACGAGGAGATGATGTCTAACACCCCCTCTCAGCACCGGTGCTGAGTGAACTACAAGAAGCCAGAGACGCCGTCCTTGATCAAAGATAAAAGACTGTAGACACAGGTACCAAGAAAGCTCCACAAGCAAACTCCTCAGCAACTCAGCTACAAAAGCAATAGAACAAGCTGCCAGGTACACCGCTCCTCTGGAAGAAAACAATCATGAAGGTTGCAACGTGATGCACCAAATAATGGTTCCAAACCCAAGTGTAAGAACACTCCCCGAAGTCGAATGTCGTGTTTCTAGCCTGGAGAAGGTATGAAAAACCTCAAAACCAACCAAGATCAAATCCTGTAGATAATCAATCTTGGGAGAAGCAAACTGCTCCTCACTAGAACCCTCAAAAGAAATAGAGTCAATCTGCTCCAACTCTGTACCAAGAGTAGCCAAATATTTTACAAAAGCGTCCTTTCAAAAGGTTGGCATCGCAAGATGCAAAGACTTTGTAGAAAAGATGGGGTTCATCTACCCAAACTTTGTACCATGAGTTGCCCAATGTTGTACATAAGCACACTCCACTGAGGTGGGCATCACTGGATGAAAGGACTCCACATCCCCCTCTGAAAAAAATGTCGTCGGACTGATACAAGCCCAACCTGATTCTGATGCAAAGCCAAAAAACTCTAGAAGTACCACTGTCCCCCAAGCACGGTTTTTAGCAACCACAGATCCAAAGCATCCCACTGGGTCCAAAAGTCCATCCTCCAAAATAACAAACCTGCACATTGCATCAAATTCGCAGAGGGAGGGGCATCCTCAGAACCATCACAAAGAGAGGCAGAGGTAGACTCCAGGGAAGCAGGAATATAAACTACAGTGGTAACAAAGCCCTCAAGAGCATCAGTGAGAGCAGAAGATTGTTCCATAAGTAAAATTAGATCCCAAGAATCAACAAAACAAACAAGTGATCCATGTGCAAGGATCACACCTCACAGGCAAAACACCCTCCTTTCTCTGCAAACACTACAAAGAACACAGGCTCGGACAAAATAAACTTTGCCCCTCAGGATCTCTGAAAAGATCACTATTCTCCTCCAAAAATTTGTAAGCGCCTATCACAAAAGAAAGTCTTCGCAGATACAAACCGCTCCCGAAACTATTCCTCAAGTGAAGTAGCTGGAGGTGGGCCCCCTTTGAGTGTAGAAAACTCCTCTGGGATGCAAAACACAACCAAAAACTACTATCTAGCAAAAAAAGAGCACTCCACCACCAAACAGAAGGCAAGGAATATGAAGAAACCGGGTAACTTTGTAGGCCAGGAACAAAACACAAGTATAGATGCTCCAAAATCAGCAAAATGCTGATTGAAATTAAAAATTCAGTGCCCACCTCAAGTACCAAACTGCCTCCAAAGCCACAATCCACAGAAAATCCTCTCTGCAAGTGATTTGTGTCCACTAGAAGAAAACGCAGCCAAACAAGGGCTATAAACCTGAAAATTCAGGCCAAGCAGTGTCCACACCTCCTATGAGGAAAAACACTGAAGAGAAGGTACCTTCAGGTCCAACGGAAGGAGCCCAGCTAGAGCTACCAATAGAAACAACTCAGAAAAACGTAGCAACCATGGCTGCAAATCTGAAAATGCAGAAGTGTTTGGGACAGGAGATAGGGCAAATTCTAGAAAAGTAGAAGAGATATGGTACCATCAAGTCCTCATATCAGCAAACAGAAATAGCAAACCTGCTGCTGTTCTGCATAGAATAGGCGGCTCACACTACAAGGGGGTAGATGTTGAAAAACGCTGCAATCTGCTATAGAAAACACCTGTAGAAAAAACGCAGCACTCTAGGTGTTGCAGCCCTGAAAATAGAGTAGAAAATAGGTGAGGGGGAAGTCTCAGGAGGTCAAACCGGCTATATGGATGACCACGGGCTACAATGGAGAAGCACCTGAAAGAGGTAAGCGACCAACAACAACCTGAGAGAAAAAAATGCAGATCTGTCCACCTTGCTGAAAACGTAAAAATGCAGGAGGGAGCATCCAACACTATTCTTCATCGGTGCTCTGATACCATGATAGAATGTGCAGTGGAAGAAGGGAAAGTGGAAACATAGGAGAGAGAGTGAGAGAGAGATGGAGAGGAAACACAGGTGAGAACCTGCTCTCAATATCATCATCCAAAGGAATACATGTCCCGAGCAAGAGGGGAGAAGGCCTCGTATGTGAGGGACTGCACCAAATAATGCTAAACAATGACAAAGGAGTGAGGGTATGCCGGCTATATATATGCCCAGAAGTAGGCAGCCGACCAGCTCACGACTAGGGAAAAAACCTCCACGACTAGGATAAAAAGTGCCCAAGACTCCATAAAAAAACAAGGAGGTGATGTCTAACATTATGCATCTTCTCTTCTTTGTGATTGGAAATTAGCTCTATCTTTTGTTCACTAGCATGGAAGAAATGTGCTGACTGGGAATTCTTTTTGATTGGCAAGCATCCTGTAGCATGCACCGAGCTAGAACCGTGTGAAACAACGAAGCCTTTCTTTAAACCTGAGTTTAGTGAGTCTTTAGTAATCCTTTAAAATAGCATACATGAATCTGAAAGAGATGTAGTAGAGACGACACCAAATGGGGTCGCAAATTACCCACACCACTGAAGGCCCCTCCCCCCCTACGAGCAGGACTATCTACTTTATTTCTTCATTTGGAGAACTGTATACAAGCTGAATTGAGTCCACAAGACTGAGCGGACAAACTGAGTGACTAATCACCAAACGCAAGGACAAAGCGACCAAACGCTCGGTAGAACTATGCATAAGCTTTAGGCGACTTTGAAGCTATCTTCGAGAGAAATACACCGCCCGAGACTGAGGGAAGGTGTGCTGAATACTCCTGAAGAGATTAAGCTTCTTTGCCTTGAGCTGAGAGCACAAGTAGGGCTGTAAGTATACACAGGCAAGAGCCTAGGCACACATGCTTGACTTCTGATGATAGTCTTTGGTCTATATCTGATGAATTATGGACTGAACTGAACTGAACTGAACTGAACTGAACTTGTCTTTTTAGATGCTTCAGGTACCCAAGTCAGCTGCCCTTAAAGCTTCTGATGAATTATGAACTGAACTGAACCTGTCTTTTTAGATGCTTCAGGTACCCAAGTCAGCTGCCCTTAAAGCTTGTTGGTTGGTAGAAAATTTCCATGATTGATATTAAATGTTAGTCGACTGTAGCAAATATTTCATGACTAGCATTTTATGCTAGTCGGCTACCTTTATCAGGTCAAGTGGTTGCCAGTCTTGGTTGACTGGGCCCAAGACCTCACGAGGTCTGGCCTGTGAGGCCTTCCTAGTCTATTAATACTTTAAGAGACATGACTTAGATTGAATACAAGACCTAAAGACAATTATAACTCAAAGGAGAATTCTTCTTAATAATCCAAAAAGGACCATAGTAATGTGTTCGTAACTTTGAAAAAACTGATTTCACTGTTTTATATCAATGAGGAGCCATGAATAAAAGAACCATATTACCTTCTTTGAATTCATCATGTCGACGACGTTGGTTAGTTGCTTGTTGACCTTGATCCTGAACTCGAATCATCTGATCTCAAACTTGAAGAAGAACATCTTGCATTTCTTGAACTAATTGATCCGCTCATGCCAAAGTTCGATGGCACAATTGGTGTATGACCATAAGTGGCTTGAAAAGGACTCATGCCTATTGTTGCGTGATGAGGATTATTGTAAGCAAATTCCATCAATGGTAGATAAATAACACCATATTGGATAATTTGGGAAAAATCCCATTCCCATTTGAAAAATGGGATTATGGTGAACTTGTCCAAATTTTTGTCAAAACTCCCTCATGTGACATATCATTGGAAAGATCTTGAAGAGTAGAATCTAGATCTACAATCTCCGACAAATTTGGAGTTGGCATGTTTAAGATATATCCAAAATTAAATGGAGTTGTTGATTCCCAAAATGTGAGATTTTTCCCTAATTATCTAATATTGACTTTAATCTTCCCAAGATGCGAGGCGAGACTGAGTATAATGTCTGAGCACCTTGACGTGCATTCATAACTGGTTGAGTGAAGATATACTTCAAGGAATGATGATCTATCTTAACAACAGAATCTGCACCTAGAAGATAGTGTTTCCAAGCTCAATAAGTATGAACAATTACCAAGAATTCTTTATCGTATACTGGATAACATGTTTGAATTGTTGAATGCTTGACTTTCAAAAGGCAATGGCACGGCCTTGTTGCATGAGAATTGCGCCAGTTGCAATATCAAAAGCATTTGTCATGACTTCGAAAGGAAGATTGGGGTTTGCAATTGCCATTACTAGGATTGTTGTGTCAAAGCAATCTTTAGCTTATCAAAAGTGTGAGAACCATCATCTATCCATCGAAAAGCAGGGGTTGACTGAAAAACCTCTGTCTCAAAGGTGCTGCAATTCATGAAAACTTAAAGACCTTTGTATGATAAAAATTGGCCAGATCCAAGAGGATCTGACATCATGAATATTTTGCAGTGTCAGCCAATCTTGAATAACTTTTCTCTCGACTGACAAAAAGTACAGAAATGCCATCAATTGAAATGATGTGTCCAAGGTGCTCCAGTGATGTCTTGAAAAATTCACTTTTCTCTCGACTGACAAAAAGTACATTATCTCGCAAACCTGAAAAACTTTGATATAGATGCTTTTGGTGCTCATCGATTGAAGCACTAAATACCACAATATCATCGAGATAAATAATCACGAACTTGTCCAAAAATGGTTGAAAGAGGTCATTCATGAGACTCAAAAAAGTTACCAGGGCATTGGTTAACCCGAAAGGCATGACCAAATACTCATAATGTCCATACTTCGTGCGAAAGGCAGTCTTGTTCTCACCACCTTCACGAATACGGATCTGATGATATCCAAACTTGAGATCAATCTTGGAAAATATAGTAGAGTTGGAATCATCAAGATCTCTCCATTTAACCAAAAATTTTATAGTGAGCTTATGAGAATTGTCTCTGGAATTAAGAGTATGTGTTCATATTCGATTTCTGGAACATAATCCAAAATATATAAAACTGGAAAATCATCGTCCACAAACTTCTTGAGCTAAGAAATATGGAAAGTTGGATGAGTTCTACCCCAAGAAGGTGGTAACTCCAACTTATAACCGAGAGATGAGTTCTTCTTAATAATATGAAAGGGTCCATAATATCTTGGGCAAAGCTTTGGGAAGACCGATTTCACTATCTTGTATCGATGAGGGGCAATATATAATAATACCAAGTCTCCTTCTTGAAATTCAATGTGACGGACGACGCTTATTAGTTGTGCGCTGATATTGCTCTTGGACGCTGACTATCTTATCCTTAATCTGTAATAAAATATCTTGCATTTCCTGAATGAGTTGGTCTGCTAAAGCCACTTTATGTTGAAGAACAAAGTTGGCACGAACAAAGAGGCCATAAGCTTCTTGAAAAGGTGTCATTCCAATAGCTGAATGATAAGAATTATTATAAGCAAATTCCACCAAAGGTAAATATTCTTCCCATGAAGCTAATCGAGACTGAACATAATGACGCAGCATTTCTTCCAAAATCTGATTAACACGTTTCGTTTGTCCATCTGTCTACGGATGATAAGCAGAGTTAAAGAGTAAATTTGTACCAAAAGACTTGAATATCTAAGTCCAAAAATGTCCTGTAAACTTTGGATCTCGATCAGAAACTATAGATTTTGGCAATCCATGAAGTATGAAGAGATACTGTATGAAGCATGGGCTGCTTTCTTGCACGGAATGAAATGTGCCATTTTAGAAAATCTGTCAACCACCACAAGAATCTGTGTATTGCCTTTAGAACAACGTGGCAATGAAGTGATAAAATCCAAACTAATACTTTCCCAGCGTTCATTAGGAACTGGAAGTGGTTGAAGAAGACCAGCTGGAACTTGTCTGCTAGCTTTCATACATTGGCATGAGAGACATGCTGTAACAAACTTAATAACATCTTGCTTCATTTGAGGCCAATAGTATGTAGCTCTCAAAAGACGATATGTCTTGTTGATGCCTGGGTGTGCAGCATAAGTGACCTCGTGATGTTCTTTCACCAATTGGTCCTCTAGTGCAATAGTGCAGACTACCGCTTGTGTTCGAAGCTCTACCTCCTGTATCTGTAATTCACGTAATGCACTTGATTGTTGTGTTAACTCCTCAATGGAGATAACTGAAGCCTGGATTTGGGAAGGGATCTCAGTGACCATGGGCAGAGGAGAGGGGGGGAGGTGGAGAGGATGGGTGTTGAGGCTTCTTGAAGAGGTATCAGTTTCTCCAAGGCTTGCATCAAAGCCGTACATGCCTGCATCTGTTCCCCTTGTCGTGCTATCATGCACATAAATTCCCGGAACATGGCGTTTATGTCATCACTGGGTGACTTGGCTTCTGGAAGCAGTTGTTGCTATCGAAGAAACAGTTTCTGTTGGGATTTGGTGCGCTCTCATTGTCGGAATTCACCATAGTGGGAGTGGTCAAGTTTTCCTTGACCGCAACAACACCATCCACTTGTATGTGGGGGACATTTCTGGTTGCTTCTGGTGGCTAGAAACCTGTAACATGACTACTTTGCGGAAGTGTGCATTAATGATGATTAATGCAAAGCAATAAATATTAACGCTAATCACATGCTCATGGCATAGAGAAGTAGAGAGAAGGAGAAGAGAGAGACTCTTTACCCAACCTACTCCTACTATATATTACTGAATGAATGAGTAATTACAATGATTGTCATAGATCTAATGTAGATCTAGACTATGAATGTTGTGAATGAACTTATGTTCACTGTCCTCCACTATGCGTTAATGGAAAATGCTGATTTGGAGATGTACTTGGTTGATCCAAACTGTTAGACTGCATGTCCTTGGTCTTGGCTCTGCAATCTTTGTCTTTGGATGATTATGAATGACCCATGACGTGCCTTTATATAGTAAAGTGATAGCAAGTCGTAATCAGGTAAGTTTTCACTTTTCAAGCCATAAAAACTCATAAAAAATGTCATAAAATGTGTTCATATTGTGCCTATAATATGTCCCAACCATTGGTGCATGTCCTGGGCACCTTCGGGCCTCTATAGGGCCACCAAATTGGCACCAAACTGCCCATATACGACCTCTAACTTTGCCCTTATGGCGGATGTAAGGAATAATCATGTCTACGTGTGGCACTGGATTGAGGTGTGCACGTGACATTCCCTAGACTTGCTAAACTTGGAGTTGGGATGCACATGATGTGCCTTTGCTCCATGCTGTTGATTCAACTGCGGATTGGAGCTCCCATATGGTGTAAGATTCCTCCCCCAGCCTTCGAGGTATACAGGAGTAAGAACCTCCCTTTTTGATCTTATAATTATTCCCTCTCTAAAATAAAAGAAAGATTCTGTTTAAAAAAGGAAGACCCTTTCCCCAGAATACTTTCTCAGGAGCCCCACCTGTTTTAAGGATTCAGAACGATGAGTTCAGAAGTGAGAACCGGTGTTTTGGATGCCAAGGTTTTGGTCATCAGTTAAAAGACTGCTCGACTCTTGCCATGACAAGGGCACACGGAAGTCAAGAACCCAAATTCAGAGACCAATTCCTTCATACCAATCTAATAAGGGTCCATCTCGGACAAGATTGCTTAACTCCATTAACTAGGTCCGACCCATTGATTAGGGTCGAGATGACCAGTCAAATGCTTGACGACATGGAGCAACAGATGCAAGCAATTCATAAAGATATAAAAGCTGCCCAGGATCGACAGAAACAGTATGCAGATAAGAAGAGGACAGTCAGAGAATTCAAAGAAGCAGATATGGTCTTCATTCGAGTATGGCCCAAAAGAAGTTCTTTATCTCTTGAGAAGTATAAGTAGTTATCCCCCAGATATTGTGGGCCATATCTGAATTCAAAGAAAGTAGGTGACTTAGCCTACGAGCTTCTTTTACCTCTTCATCTCAAAGTTCATAATGTATTTCATGTAAGCCTTCTATAGAAATATGTGCCAAACCCAAATCATGGAAAGACGGTAAAACTTCAGTGGCAAGATACCCCGTTGGCTTCTAGGTTACGCTAGTTCCTTCTTTTATATAAGTCGTAACTCTTACTTGTCGCTCGCAGCAATCTTACTTCCATCAATCTCCCTTCTTTCTTAATCTCTTTTATGGCTTGGCAGCAGGACTTGGTTTTATCCATGATGATTTCTCACCTCCAAGACGCAAGCGAGTCTGTGAAGAAGGATTTTTTAGAACTGTATGAGCGCTCACTTTTCCCTCACTTGGGAACTTCTGTAGCTTAGACCAAATGGCAGACCTATCAAGACATAACTAAGGTAACACCGTGGGGTCAGCATCACTTTTGTAACAATGTCCGCTTGGCTATGGTTATTGAAGCTTTGGGTTTGGGTCCCCAATACTATTGCATGATGAGATCAAGGCATGTTGGGTTTTCTGAGCGGGTCTTCTTACTAGCGTGTTTTCTTCCTCATCAAAAGATATGCCTTTATCCCGTTTTTGGCTTGCCTCTCAGAGGTCCTTTTAATAGGTCACCTCATACCAGTGAGATAGGTGCTGCAATAACCGGCCGAATTATTCCCATAGATGAGTTACCTTATATGTGTGTAGCTTGTGAGTGCTGCTTTTGTGATGGACGGGCTTATGGAATTGTAAAAAGTTCTTCTATCTTACTGTATATGTTCCAAGAGTGAATAAAGTTAAAATCTTTGTTCTTATCTTGAGTCTTGCTCTCTTTGAGACTTCTTGGTGGTTAATCTTAATTAAATTTTCTCTTAGTCTCATATTCGTGCATCTTGCAAAATTACCCCCAGTTTGCGAGATGAGGACATCTCGCATTTTTCAAGTGGGAGAGAATGTAAGATTCCTCCCCAGCCTCTCAAGATGTCCAACATCTTTCCATGTAATTAAATTTCTCTTCAGAAATATAAAAGATATTGTTTCTAACCGTTTTAACTTAGAGAGAGAAAATATTCTAGAGAGAGAATATTCAGATTTTTAATATTTTTGGATAGAAAAATATCTCATCTTATTAAAATGAATTCCGTTGAAACAGAAATTCAGAAAGAACTTTTCAATGTGCAATTGGAATTAATTGGAAATGGGTATAAAGGACCTTAGCCTAAGAGTCTAGATTTTCAGAAATTTTAAGATTATGGTCCAATTAAGGTTCCTGTGGGCCAATAGGATCAATCCATGTGTGGGGAGGAGATAAATCCAATTTTGTAAAAGAAGATACCCAAAAATGAGTAGATGCTCACATAAGATGAAGAGTTGACTATGTACAAGGTTTATTAGTAAGAAACTATGAGCAACATTAAAAATATGAGATATTTTGGGTATAATGATTCTATTTTGACACATATGTAAGGAAGGGGATTCCCTTCAATGCTCACATAAGATGAAGAGTTGAATATGTACAAGGTTTATTAGTAAGAAACTATGAGCAATATTAAAATATGAGATATTTTGGATATAATGATTCCATTTTTGACACATATGTAAGGAAGGGGAGGGCCTTCAATGAGGCGCCTAATTCACATGCTTGATTGAGTTTTAAACTCATAAAAATTGAGATAATTCATCTCTCCTCTCTCCTCATTCAAGTCTAGTTCTAAAAAGTTAGCTTAATTGACCTAAAAATGGTCAAAAATTGACCAAACTGATTTGAAAAATTCTAGAATCAGTTTGTTTGGTTAGAAGCTCAATTTTTCCTATAAATAGAAGCCTCCCCCTTTTTTGAAAAATAAAAGTGTTTTTATGCACTGTTACTCTACTCCACCCAAGCCAAGAACTATGAATTAATTAATAATTCACTAGTTTTTGACATTTCCCTCTTCCAAAGATTGGTGGCCACTCTTGCTCAAACAAGAGTTGAACCCTCAAGCCATCAAGTCAAAGGAAAGCTATCAAAGTCATTAGTAAGTTGGTGATTCTCTTTTTTTTTTCTTTCATTTATTTTATGGATTTTATGGTTTTAAATGGTTTGTATGCTTTATGTCTTCTCTAAAAATGTTATGCCTCATTACAAAAAGGCATTCCCCTCTCTTCTCTAGCAAAACCAACCATTCTCTATCCTAAGTGAATGGTTAATTGATTAATGTCAAGTTTTTATAATGTTTGTTTCAATTAGGTGGAAAAATGTTTACTTTAGGATAATTTCAATACTTTTGGTGCACTTTTAATTAGTTATAAAGACTTAGAAATTTAAAAATGGTCAGCCATACAAAGGAGGTTATGGCGAAATTTTTAGAAATTAGTGAAATAAAATTCATCTTTTCTTATTCTAAAAGAGTAATCCTTATGGTTTCTATATTCTAAAGTCATTTTCATGCATAGAAGATGCATTTTGATTATATACATAAAGGATAAATTTTTATATTAAAAGTGTTACTTTTATCATATTTGAATTTCATGCATAGAGGTATGCATAAAAGTTGATTATTTTATTATAAAAGTGTTACTTTTATCATATTTGGATTTCATGCATAGAGGTATGCATAAGAGTTGATTATTTTATTATAAAAGTGTTACTTTTATCATATTTGGATTTCATGCATAGAGGTATGCATAAGAGTTGATTATTTTATTATAAAAGTGTTACTTTTATCATATTTGGATTTCATGCATAGAGGTATGCATAAGAGTTGATTATTTTATTATAAAAGTGTTACTTTTATCATAATTGGATTTCATGCATAGAGGTATGCATAAAAGATATTCTTTTTATACTAAAAGTGTGATTTTCATCATAAATGGATTTTATGCATAACTTAGATGTATAAGAGAAATTCTTTTATTCTAAAAGTGTAATTCTTACCAAATTGAATTTATGCATAAGAAGATGCATAAAAGATTGATTTTTAATTCAAAAGTGTCATTCTCATCTAAATTGAATTTATGCATAGGAAGATGCATAAAAGATTGATTTTTAATTCAAAAGTGTCATTCTCATCTAAATTGAATTTATGCATAGGAAGATGCATAAAAGATTGATTTTTAATTCAAAAGTGTCATTCTCATCTAAATTGAATTTATGCATAGGAAGAAGCATAAAAGATTGAATTTTAATTCAAGTGTCATTTTCATTTAAAATGAATTTATGCATAGGAAGATGCATAAAAGATTGATTTTTACTTCGAAAGTATTAATCTCCTTAAATGGAATTTATGCATAAATAAATGTGTAAAGAAATCTTATATCAAATATAAGAATTCTCTTGTATTCTATAAATAGATATGAGATGTGATAGGATGTGATAAGAGGTGTATAAGATGTGATAAGAGGTGATAAGATGCTTATGAAATAAGTTAGAAGGTGATAAGATAAATTAAGTTGTGATAAGATGTGTATGGGATGAGGTAAGAAGTGTATGTGATAGGATAAGATGTATATAGGTTGTGATAGGGCGAGAATGAATGTGATGTAAAAGATTAGATGTGAAGGCATATGGGGTTATATGAATGGGAATGTGGAAATAGATGTATGTATGTGGATGTGTGGATGTGGAGATGTGAGTGTGGATGTATGAATGTGAAAATGGATGTATGCATGAAGATGTATATGCATAAATATGAATGTGGATGTAGATGTGGATGTATAGATGTGAATGGGAATGTGGATGTGGATGTATGTATGTATGTGATGTAGATGTGGATGTATAGATGTGTATGGGAATGTGGATGTGGATGTATGTATGTATGTGGATGTGGATGTATGAATGAGGACGTGATAATGGATGTATGCATGTAGATGTGGATCTATGGATGTGAATGTGAATGTGGATGTGGATGTGGATGTATGGATGTAGATACGGATGTGGATGTATGAATGTGAATGTGGATGTAGATGTGGATATATGGATGTGAATGTATGGATGTATGGATGTGGATGTGGATGTATGGATGTAGATACGGATGTGGATGTATGAATGTGAATGTGGATGTGGATGTGGATGTATGGATGTAGATACAGATGTGGATGTATGTATGTGAATGTGGATGTATGAACGAGGATGTGAAAATGGATATATGCATGTAGATGTGGATGTATGGATGTGAATGTGGATATGGATGTGGATGTATGGATGTGGATATGGATGTGTATGTATGAATGCAGATATGGGATTGGATGTATGATGTGGATGTATGAACATGGATATGTATGTAGAATAATGAATGTGAATGTGTATGTGAAATTATGTGTCGTCGATATGGGTAAATGGATGAGAATGAGTACACATTGAATGGAATGTGAAATAAGTAATATGGACTGAGGAGGGATAATGTGGAAAGATGAAAGTTCGATATAGAAACTGTATTTTGTGACTGTTTGTAAATGACTGTTTTATGTCAAGAATGATGGGGAAGCATTTTGACCGTCTTATGGATTAAGGTCATGGAGACCTAACTATTAAAGTTGCAACTGCTGAACGGAGAGTCAATGGAGGACGTCTCGCGTAGCAAGGTCGACCGAGGTCTTGACCAGCCTCGGTTCGATTTAAATGGCGAGCTTCCGGTACGGTGGATGAGGGACCAAGGAAGCGGCGAGTGAAGCGCTAGGTCACCTGCGAAGGATCCTAGAGGGTGCTGACCATACGGTGCTCGGGCTCTAGGTCACCAAAGATACCCACACGTGCGTCGTGGAAGATTTAAATGGTGAGCTTCCGGTACGGTGGATGAGGGACCAAGGAAGCGGCGAGTGAAGCGCTAGGTCACCTGCGAAGGATCCTAGAGGGTGCTGACCATACAGTGCTCGGGCTCTAGGTCGCCGAAGATACCCACACGTGCGTCGTGGAAGATATTGGAATAAGGAGTAAGAGTTGTTTTTCTGACACCGGGCATGGATCTCGTTGATTGACCTTGCTGGTCCTCAACGGATGAGTCCGTGGCTCTTTTATATGGATCTGTTGGTTGATCTTGTTGATCTCCCACGGAGATTCCATTTTGTTATGTGAATATATTGCCGGTTACTATGAGCTAGGAACTATCGAAAAGGCCCCTGAGTGAACAGGTGGTGAGCGTTCTGGTTGCCAATGATGCCATAAGTACACCGATGAATGAATGATTAGAAATATGGATTCAACCAGAGATTTTGAGGATTGTGATCAATGAAATAATGGTTTCATTAAAGGATTGTTTAAAGTTAGCTGATGCTGAGAAAAAGGCAATTTCATATTGGATGCATAAGTGGTGTGACTAGTTTTAAGTTTGCATGAACTTCCGGCTAGGGAGCCTGGGAACTCTTTTCCCTGGTACCCGGGACAAAACCTAACCAAATTCCTAATTGGATCCCATCACTACAGTGGTTGGGAGGTTGGCTAACCCATGGGACTGGATGGGGTTAGGCTGGATTGATGGATCTGTAAATCGAGACTCAATTTCTGTTATTACGATAGATAAAGTAAATCTCGGATAGTAATTGTTCTATAGATAGGAATCAACGGCGACGGCAGCTGTGCCTCTTGATGGGGAAAAAAGCGTTGATCCCAATGATCCAAGTGCAAGTTTCTTCCTTGATTTGACCGAGTATCTTTATAGATGCAGTTGGATCAGCTTGATCAATAATGGTCTTGACTACGTTAGAGTAAAGAGTTATCCTGGTGGAATCGTCCGTGCTTTCCGGGTAAAGGAAGTTTTTTCCGGGTCCGGTTTGGAAAAACCAACGGATTAGTCTCTTATCTGGATATCTGTGGGGATGAGGCCCCGAGTGTGGGACCATGCCCCACGCAAGAAGTGCTACTTCTGCTACTAGTAATGCTACTTCCATTGCATGGCGGGAATAGGGACCTCACAGTTGGTATCAGAGCAAATTGGCCAATAAAGATCAACTGAGAAGCCAAATATGTCAAAAATTTATCAAGAAGCACAAAAAGGTTGTAATTGTGTGATATAATTCATACAATTTGATATTCAAACTGAAAATTTGTAAATTAGTAATTGGGTCTTCAAATGGAAGTACCGCAATTGTATGGAACCCTGACTTGCTTGAGGCCTAGACATGATGGTATTTACCTAAGTATCATGACTACCCGTATATACCGAGGGTATAACTGCAACTCTTTACCGGTAGTATATACGAGTAAAACTAAGACTTGAAATTATAAGCATTAATGCTATCCAGATGATGATTTTGAATGTGGTTGATATGATTTTTAATTTTGTTTGAGAACTGATTCTGAATTGAAAAATGATGATCCCTGAAAATTGGTTGAAATGTAATAAGCTGAGCAAAACCACAATGAGGATAAATGGGACGAGTCCCTGTGATGATATTCATAACTAGAATGATGATAATGATTTCAGCAAATCACTATGAGATTAGTGGATTGTGCTGTCAAATTGCTACTGTTAACACTTGACTCGGTAGATCAAGTTAAGGGATGACAAATTGAGAACTTGCTTGACTGAAATTTTCATGGAGGAACGTTCAGAAAGAAAGTTTTTGGTTTAATGGACCATTATCGTGTTAAAGATATGAATGAGATGATCTGAATGAATTGTTATTTAATGATGAGTTCTATATAAGGGATATTTATCCCAGTATATAGAATGAGATGATCTTAATGAATTGTTATTTAATGATGAGTTCTATATAAGGGATGAATGAGATGATCTTAATGAATTGTTATTTAATGATGAGTTCTATATAAGGGATATTTATCCTAGTATTATGTTGGGTTGACCAGAATATAAGGAACCCTAGAATAAATTGGATCTTAAGAAAAAGAGTTGTCCTCTACTTTGCGAGATGAGGACATCTCACATTTTTTTTAAGTGGGGTAGAATGTAAGATTCCTCCCCCAGTCTTCGAGGTATACAGGAGTAAGAACCTCTCTTTCTGATCTTATAATTATTCCCTCTCTAAAATAAAAGAAAGATTCTGTTTAAAAAAGGAAGAACCTTTCCCCAGAATACTTTCTCAGGAGCCCCACCTGTTTTAAGGATTCAGAATGATGAGTTCAGAAGTGAGAACCAGTGTTTTGGATGCCAAGGTTTTGGTCATCAGTTAAAAGACTGCCCGACTCCTGCCATGACAAGGGCACAGGGAAGTCAAGAACCCAAATTCAGAGACCAATTCCTTCATACCAATCTAATCAGGGTCCATCTCGGACAAGATTTCTTAACTCCATTAACTAGGTCCGACCCATTGATTAGGGTCGAGATGACCAGTCAAATGCTTGATGACATGGAGCAACAGATGCAGGCAATTCATAAAGATATAAAAGCTTCCCATGATCGAGATGACCAGTCAAATGCTTGATGACATGGAGCAACAGATGCAGGCAATTCATAAAGATATAAAAGCTTCCCATGATCGACAGAAATAGTATGCAGATAAGAAGAGGACAGTCAGAGAATTCAAAGAAGCAGATATGGTCATTCGAGTACGGCCCAAAAGAAGTTCTTTATCTCTTGAGGAGTATAAGTAGTTATCCCCCAGATATTGTGGGCCATATCTAAATTCAAAGAAAGTAGGTGACTTAGCCTACGAGCTTCTTTTACCTCCTCATCTCAAAGTTCATAATGTATTTCATGTAAGCCTTCTATAGAAATATGTGCCAAACCCAAATCATGGAAAGACGGTAAAACTTCAATGGCAAGATACCCCGTTGGCTTCTAGGTTACGCTAGTTCCTTCTTTTATATAAGTCGTAACTCTTACTTGTCGCTCGTCGCAGTAATCTTACTTCCATCAATCTCCCTTCTTTCTTAATCTCTTTTATGGCTTGGCAGCAGGACTTGGTTTTATCCATGATGATTTCTCACCTTTAAGACGCAAGCGAGTCTGTGAAGAAGGATTTTTTAGAACTATATGAGCGCTCACTTTTCCCTCACTTGTTGGGAACTTCTGTAGCTCAGACCAAATGGCGGACCTATCAAGACATAACTAGGGTAACACCGTGGGGTCAGCAGCACTTTTGTAACAATGTCCGCTTGGCTATGGTTATTGAAGCTTTGGGTTTGGGTCCCCGATACTATTGTGTGATGAGATCAAGGCATGTTGGGTTTTCTGAGCGGGTCTTCTTACTAGCGTGTTTTCTTCCTCATCAGAAGATATGCCTTTATCCCGTTTTTTGCTTGCCTCTCAGAGGTCCTTTTAATAGGTCACCTTATACAAGTGAGATAGGTGCTGCAATAAACAGCCGAATTATTCCCATAGATGAGTTACCTTATATGTGTGCAGCTTGTGAGTGCTGCTTTTGTGACCATATGATGGACGGGCTTATGGAATTGTAAAAAGTTCTTCTATCTTACTGTATATATTCCAAGAGTGAATAAAGTTAAAATCTTTGTTCTTATCTTGAGTCTTGGTTAATCTTAATTAAATTTTCTCTTAGTCTCATATTCGTGCATCTTACGAAATTACCCCTAGTTTGCAAGATGAGGACATCTCGCGTTTTTCAAGTGGGAGAGAATGTAAGATTCCTCCCCAGCCTCTCAAGATGTCCAGCATCTTCCCGTGTAATTAAATTCCTCTTCAGAAATATAAAAGATCTTGTTTCTAACCGTTTTAACTTAGAGAGAGAAAATATTCTAGAGAGAGAATATTCAGATTTTTAATATTTTTGGATAGAAAAATATCTCATCTTATTAAAATGAATTCCCTTGAAACAGAAATTCAGAAAGAACTTTCCAATGTTGCATTGGAATTAATTGGAAATGGATATAAAGGACCTTAGCCTAAGGGTCTAGATTTTCAAAAATTTTAAGATTATGGTCCAATTAAGGTTCCTGTGGGCCAATAGGATCAATCCATGTGTGGGGAGGAGATAAATCCAATTTTGTAAAAGAAGATACCCAAAAATGAGTAAATGCTCACATAAGATGAAGAGTTGACTATGTACAAGGTTTATTAGTAAGAAACTATGAGCAACATTAAAAATATGAGATATTTTGGGTATAATGATTCCATTTTGACACATATGTAAGGAAGGGGAGTCCCTTCAATGCTCACATAAGATGAAGAGTTGAATATGTACAAGGTTTATTAGTAAGAAACTATGAGCAATATTAAAATATGAGATATTTTGGGTATAATGATTCCATTTTTGACACATGTGTAAGGAAGGGGAGGGCCTTCAATGAGGCGCCTAATTCACATGCTTGATTGAGTTTTAAACTCATAAAAATTGAGATAATTCATCTCTCCTCTCTCCTCATTCAAGTCTAGTTCTAAAAAGTTAGCTTAACTGACCTAAAAATGGTCAAAAATTGACCAAACTGATTTGGAAAATTCTAGAAAATTAATAATTCACTAGTTTTTGACATTTCCCTCTTCCAAAGATTGGTGGTCACTCTTTCCCAAACAAGAGTTGAACCCTCAAACCATCAAATCAAAGGAAAGCTATCAAAGTCATTAGTAAGTTGGTGATTCTCTTTTTTTTTTTCATTTATTTTATGGATTTTATGGTTTTAAATGGTTTGTATGCTTTATGTCTTCTCTAAAAATGTTATGCCTCATTACAAAAAGGCATTCCCCTCTTTTCTCTAGCAAAACCAATCATTCTCTATCCTAAGTGAATGGTTAATTGATTAATGTCAAGTTTTTATAATGTTTGCTTCAATTAGGTGGGAAAATATTTACTTTAGGATAATTCCAATACTTTTGGTGCACTTTTAAATAGTTATAAAGACTTAGAAATTTGAAAAATGGTCAGCCATACAAAGGAGGTTATGGCGAAATTTTAAGAAATTAGTGAAATAAAATTCATCTTTTCTTATTCTAAAAGAGTAATCCTTATGTTTTCTATATTCTAAAGTCATTTTCATGCATAGAAGATGCATTTTGATTATATAAATAAAGGATAAATTTTTATATTAGAAGTGTTACTTTTATCATATTTGAATTTCATGCATAGAGGTATGCATAAAAGTTGATTATTTTATTATAAAAGTGTTACTTTTATCATATTTGAATTTCATGCATAGAGGTATGCATAAAAGTTGATTATTTTATTATAAAAGTGTTACTTTTATCATATTTGAATTTCATGCATAGAGGTATGCATAAAATCCATTTATGATGAAAATCACACTTTTAGTATAAAAAGAATATCTTTTATGCAAACCTCTATGCATGAAATCCAAATATGATAAAAGTAACACTTTTATAATAAAATAATCAACTTTTATGCATACCTCTATGCATGAAATTCAAATATGATAAAAGTAACACTTTTATAATAAAATAATCAACTTTTATGCATACCTCTATGCATGAAATTCAAATATGATAAAAGTAACACTTTTATAATAAAATAATCAACTTTTATGCATACCTCTATGCATGAAATTCAAATATGATAAAAGTAACACTTTTATAATAAAATAATTAACTTTTATGCATACCTCTATGCATGAAATTCAAATATGATAAAAGTAACACTTTTATAATAAAATAATTAACTTTTATGCATACCTCTATGCATGAAATTCAAATATGATAAAAGTAACACTTTTAATATAAAAATTTATCCTTTATGTATATAATCAAAATGGATCTTCTATGCATGAAAATGACTTTAGAATATAGAAACCATAAGGATTACTCTTTTAGAATAAGAAAAGATGAATTTTATTTCACTAATTTCTTAAAATTTCGCCTCAAATTTCCAAGTCTTTATAACTAATTAAAAGTGCACCAAAAGTATTGAAATTATCCTAAAGTAAACATTTTTCTACCTAATTGAAACAAACATTATAAAAACTTGACATTAATCAATTAACCATCCACTTAGGATAGAGAATGGTTGGTTTTGCTAGAGAAGAGAGGGGAATGCCTTTTTGTAATGAGGCATAACATTTTTAGAGAAGACATAAAGCATACAAACCATTTAAAACCATAAAATCCATTAAAGAAAAAAAGAGAATCAGGCTAAGGTCCTTTATACCCATTTCAATTAATTCCAATTGCATATTGGAAAGTTCTTTCTGAATTTCTGTTTTAGGGAAATTCATTTTAATAAGATGAGATATTTTTCTAGCCAAAAATATTAAAAATTTGAATATTCTCTCTCTAGAATATTTTCTCTCTCTAAGTTAAAATGGTTAGAAACAAGATCTTTTATATTTCTGAAGAGGAATTTAATTACACGGGAAGATGCTGGACATCTTGAGAGGCTGGGGAGGAATCTTACATTACTATGAGATCCCAATTCCCACCGTGCAATGGATTCGGGCGCTAGCAGCGCAAGTAGCACTTCTGCGTGGGCCAAGGTCCCACACTTGGGGCCTCGCCCACACGGATATCCGGACAAGAGACTAATCCGTCGGTTTTTCCAAAACCGAACTCGAAAAAACTTCCTTCACTCGGAAAGCACGGCGGGCGATTCCACTAGAATAACTCTTTACTTTAACGTAGTCAAGACCATTACTGATCAAGCTAATCCGACTGTACCTATAAAGATACTCGGTCAGAAAAAGGAAAAAACTTGCACTTGGATCATTGGGATCAACGCTTTTTTTCCCATCAAGAGGCACAGCCGTTGATTCCTATCCATAGAACAATTACTATCCGGGATTTACTTTATCTATTGTAATAACAGAAATTGAGTCTCGATTTACGGATCCATCAGTCCAGCCTAGCCCCATCCAGTCCCATGGGTTAGCCAACCTCCCAACCACTGTAGTGATGGGATCCAATTAGGAATTTGGTTAGGTTTTGTCCCGGGTACCAGGGAAAAGAGTTCCCAGGCCCCCTAGCCGGAAATTCATGCAAACATAAAACTAGTCACACCACTTACACACCCAATATGAAATTGCCTTTTTCTCAACATCAACTAACTTTAAAACAATCCTTTAATGAAACCATTATGTCACTGATGACAATCCTTGAAATCTCTGGCTGAATCCATATTTCCAGTCATTCATTCATCAGTGTACTTATGGCATCATTGGCAACCAGAACGCTCACCACCTGTTCACTCAGGGTACCCGACAATATTTTCACATATAAAAATCAAGATGGAATCCTCGTTGAAGATCAGCAAGATCAATCAACAGATCCATATAAGAGAGCCATGGACTCATCCGTTGAGGACCAGCAAGGTCAATCAACCAGATCCATGCCCGGTTTTAGAAAACAACTCTTACTCCTTGTTCCAATATCTTCCACGACGCACGTGTGGGTATCTTCGGCGACCCAGAGCCCGAGCACCGTATGGTCAGCACCCTCTAGGATCCTTCGCAGGTGACCTAGCGCTTCACTCATAGGCCGCTTCCTTGGTCCCTCATCCACTGTACTAGAAGCTCACCATTTAAATCGAACTGAGGCTGGTCAAGACCTCGATCGACCTTGCTACACGAGACGTCCTCCATTGACTCTCCTCCATTGACTCTCCGTCAGCAGTTGCAACTTTATCAGTTAGGCCTTCATGACCTTAATCCACAAGACGATCAAAATGCTTCCCCAGCATTCTTGACATAAAACAGTCATTTACAAACAGTCACAAAATACAGTTTCTATATCGAACTCTCATCTTTCCACATTATCCCTCCTCAGTCCATATTACTTATTCCACATTCCATTCAATGTGTACTCATTCTCATCCATTTACCCATATCGACGACACATTATTTCACATACACATTCACATTCATTATTCTACATACATATCCATGTTCGTACATCCACATCATACATCCAATCCCATATCCGCATTCATACATACACATCCATATCCACATCCATACATCCACATCTACATGTATATATCCATCTTCACATCCTCGTTCATACATCCACATTCACATACATACATCCACATTCACATACATACATCCACATCTGTATCTACATCCATACATCCACATCCACATCCACATTCACATTCATACATCAATATCCGTATCTACATCCACATCCACATTCACATTCACATCCATATATCCACATCTACATCTACATTCACATTCATACATCCACATCCGTATCTACATCCATACATCCACATCCACATCCACATTCACATTCACATCCATATATCCACATCTACATGCATACATCCATTATCACGTCCTCATTCATATATCCACATTCCCATCTCCACATCCACACATCCACATACATACATCCATTTCCACATTTCCATTCATATAACCCCATATGCCTTCACATTTAGTCTTTTTCATCACATCCATTCTCGCCCTATCACAACCCATATACATCTTATCCTATCACATACACTTCTTACCTCATCCCATACACATATTATCACATCTTAATTCATCTTATCACCTCCTAACTTATTTCATAAGCATCTTATCACCTCTTATCACATCTTATACACCTCTTATCACATCCTATCACATCTCATATCTATTTATAGAATACAAAAGAATTCTTATATTTGATATAAGATTTCTTTACACATTTATTTATGCATAAATTCCATTTAAGGAGATTAATACTTTCGAAGTAAAAATCAATCTTTTATGCATCTTCCTATGCATAAATTCATTTTAAATGAAAATGACACTTGAATTAAAATTCAATCTTTTATGCATCTTCCTATATGCATAAATTCAATTTAGATGAGAATGACACTTTTGAATTAAAAATCAATCTTTTATGCATCTTCCTATGCATAAATTCAATTTAGATGAGAATGACACTTTTGAATTAAAAATCAATCTTTTTTGCATCTTCCTATGCCTAAATTCAATTTAGATGAGAATGACACTTTTGAATTAAAAATCAATCTTTTGTGCATCTTCCTATGCATAAATTCAATTTAGATGAGAATAACACTTTTGAATTAAAAATCAATCTTTTATGCATCTTCCTATGAATAAATTCAATTTGGTAGGAATTACACTTTTAGAATAAAAGAATTTCTCTTATGCATCTAAGTTATGCATAAAATCCATTTATGATGAAAATCACTCTTTTAGTATAAAAAGAATATCTCTTATGCATACCTCTATGCATGAAATCCAAATATGATAAAAGTAACACTTTTATAGTAAAATAATCAACTTTTATGCATACCTCTATGCATGAAATTCAAATATGATAAAAGTAATACTTTTATAATAAAATAATCAACTTTTATGCATACCTCTATGCATGAAATTCAAATATGATAAAGGTAACACTTTTATAATAAAATAATCAACTTTTATGCATACCTCTTTGCATGAAATTCAATATGATAAAAGTAACACTTTTATAATAAAATAATCAACTTTTATGCATACCTCTATGCATGAAATTCAAATATGATAAAGGTAACACTTTTATAATAAAATAATCAACTTTTATGCATACCTCTATGCATGAAATTCAATATGATAAAGGTAACACTTTTATAATAAAATAATCAACTTTTATGCATACCTCTATGCATGAAATTCAAATATGATAAAAGTAACTCTTTTATAATAAAATAATCATCTTTTATACATACCTCTATGCATGGAATTCAATATGATAAAAGTAACACTTTTATAATAAAATAATCAACTTTTATGCATACCTCTATGCATGAAATTCAAATATGATAAAAGTAACACTTTTATAATAAAATAATTAACTTTTATGCATACCTCTATGCATGAAATTCAAATATGATAAAAGTAACACTTTTATAATAAAATAATCAACTTTTATGCATACCTCTATGCATGGAATTCAATATGATAAAAGTAACACTTTTATAATAAAATAATCAACTTTTATGCATACCTTTATGCATGAAATTCAAATATGATAAAAGTAACACTTTTATAATAAAATAATCAACTTTTATGCATACCTCTATGCACGAAATTCAAATATGATAAGAGTAATTCTTTTATAATAAAATAATCATCTTTTATGCATACCTCTATGCATGGAATTCAATATGATAAAAGTAACACTTTTATAATAAAATAATCAACTTTTATGCATACCTCTATGCATGAGAATGATTATGCCTTAAAGATCAAGGGCATTATGGAATCCCTTGCATCTATTGGTGTTTCTGTTGATGATGATAATAAGATGGAAGTATATCTACAAGTTCTTGGGCCACAATACAAGGCATTCAAGACGTTTAATCAAACTCCAGAGAATATTCCCAACTTTATAGATTTGGTGTCAATGCTGATCATTGAAGAAAAGAGTTTGGGTGAGGACCATTCTTCACAAAACAATGGCAGTTCAAAGTAATAAGCCTTCTACACAAGTGCAGGTAGAGGCTGAGGCCATGGCCAAGGTAGTGGGGCCAAACATGTAATCAGAATTATGGTCAGCAGACAGCAGCACCAACAAACACTCCCAGGATTCACAACAACAACATAGATGGAAGAGGCTAGTTTAGAGACAAGGGGACTCAAAGAGGTCGTGGAAATTGGCAAAGACAACATAATGTTACATGAGGCTATTTTTAATTTAGTAAGCCTAGACATGTGCAAGCAGATTGCTATAATAAACATAATGACATGCGAAATGAAAAAATGTAGCAAAATAACTATGCGTCCTCTAGTAGAAATAATGAGGATAATGAGAGGTTGTTTGTTATGTAACATGTAGTTAATGTTGTGTCTGGAAATGATGTATCAGCATGTAAGGATGATGTGTGGTATGTTGATTCAGGTGCTTTGAACCACATGACAAGTGGTTCAAGGAAATTAAAAGTCTTGAAAGACCAAGTTTTGTTAACATAGGGGATGACACTGCTCATCTGATTGCCCATGTTGGAGATGTGCCATTGTCTATGCAGGATGGTAAGGTGAAGTACCTTGCAGATGTACTTCATGTTCCAAACATTACAAAGAATCTAGTTTCTGTTGGCTAGATGATTGAGCAGGGTTTGTAGATGTGGTTTAACCCTAATGGTTGTTATGTAGAAGACTTTAAAGATAAGTGCAGGTTGGTTACAAAAGGTAACATAGTGGGTAGAATGTTTACACTGAATGTAAATATGCCTGAAGTAAAGTGCTGCAATGTTTACAAATGGTTCAAGAGTTGTTGGAGATACAGACATTTGGTATAAGAGAATTGGACATGTAAATGTGCAAAGAATGAAGTATATGCAGAGTAAAGAAATTATGACAGGGCTGCCCAAGTTTAAGGTTGATGTTATGTAGAACGTATGTGAAGCATGTCAATTTTGAAAGTAAACAAAGCATGTATTTTCACATGACAGAAATGTGAGCAAGAATGTACTAGATGTTATGCATTCAGATGTATGGGGTCCTTCAAAAACTACGTCCATGGGTGGCTACAAGTATTATGTAACATTCATTCATGAGACCACACAAGGAAAGTGGGTGTATTTCATGAGGGAGAAGAGTAAAGTTTTCACTCATTTTTCAAATTTCAGAGTGATGGTTGAAAAGTAGACAGGGAAGCATGTGAAGTGCCTAAGGTCAGATGAAGGGGGAGAGTACTTCTCCAATGTGTTCTCTAATTTCTTGCGAAAGAATGGCATTCAGAGATAGTTTACATGTAGATACACTCCGCAGTAAAATGAAGTTGTTGAGCGAAAAAACAAGCACATTACACAGATAGCACAAGCATTAATGACAAAGAAGAATATGCCGCATAGCTATTGGGCTAAAGCGGTTTCTATAACAGTTTATATCATGAACAGGACTCCTACTGCTGCAGCCATACATAATGTAACGCCAGAGAAGAAATTCAATGGCAAGAAACTTGATTTGTATCACTTGAAAGTTTTTGGATGTATTGCATATGTGCATGTGCTAAATGAGTTGCGTACTAAGTCGGATCCAAAAGTAAAAAAATATGTGTTTATTGGGTATTCCCTTCAGCAAAAGGGATATAGATGTTATAATCCTTCTACACATGGATTGAGGGTAAGCAAGGATGTTACATTTGATGAGATGAGTAGTTGGTATGCGGCTGAAAAAGATGTTGTTGGGACTGATGTAAGTGTAAATGTGGTTGCATAGAATGCAAGTCAACAATCACAGTCATTGAGTGGACCAAAAGAGTTCTTATCCAACGGTTTTGTTGATAGACCATGGAGTGGCAAGTTACATCATAATACCAATCCTGGAAATATAGTTGGTATATCACATAAAGGCAAAGAGAAAGTGGTTGACCCCCTTGGTATGCCTGATATTTCACAAGGCATTCTTTTGTTAAGGGAGAGTCTCGTGGCTCAAAGATGAGCCTTATTGAGGAGCTTGGGATTCTAGCAATGAGGACACTTGGTGTAAAGAAGGCTTTAGAAACCATGAATGCAAAGTTACGAAGATCTAGAAGAGTAAAAAACCCTAAACGAGGTTGACTTATGATGGTTATGTGGCACATCACTATGCTTACATGGCAAAGGTTGTGCAAGTTGTAGAGCCCACATGTCTTGATGAGGCTATTGGAAATGTGTATTAGGAGAAAGCAATGGATGAGGAGATGGATGCATTGTATGGAAATGAGACTTGGGATTTGGTGCCATTGCCTAAAGGCAATAACGCTATTGGATGTAAGTGGGTATATAAGGTGAAACATAGCAGTGATGGTAGCATAAGCATGTACAAGGCTAGATTGGTAGCCAAAGGATATGCACAGACACATGGGATTGATTATGAGGAGACATTTTTCCTTGTTGTTGTTGCAAAGATGGAAACTATGAGAGATGTGATAATAGTGGTTGTAGCTAAAGGCTAGTTTTACATCAAATGGATGTAAAAAATGTGTTCTTGCATGGTGACTTGGAAGAGAAGAAGTGTATATGGATCAGTCGCGTGGTTTTAAGGATACAAGTCACCTAGAGTATGTATGTAAGCTTCATAAGGCCTTGTATGGGCTGAAGCAAGCTCCATGAGCATGGCATGACAAGATTACTGAGTATCTTGTCACTATTGGTTTTCATATGTGGTAGATGCAGATCACTCTCTTGTATGTGCACGAAAGTGATAAGGGTATTGTGATCATCACCGTCTATGTAGATGATCATATTGTTGGGGGTGACAACTTGGAAGAGATTAAGCATGTGAAAAGTCTTCTCAAAAGGAAGTTTGACATAAAGGATTTGGGAGATATGCGCTACTTTTTGGGCATTGAGGTCATTCCCACACTTGATGGTATTTGGATGTCAGAAACACAGTATGTACTGGACATGTTTCCAAGTATGGAATGGTTGGTTGTAAGTCAATCTTGGTGCCATTAGATCGAAATGGAAAGCTTAGTGTGGATGCAGGTTATGTGTTAGAGGACCCCACTATATATAGGAATATTATGGGGAGTTTGATCTATGTCATGATCAGCAGGCCAGATTTGAGTTACACTATTGGCTTAGAGAGCCAGTTTATGCACGTTCCACACGTAAACCACATCTTGATAGTACGCACACTTTGGTATTTGAGGTCCACTTTTGATTAAACATTGTTTTATGCAGTAGGTGTACCATTAGAGCTATATGGGTACACAGATGTAGATTGGGAAGGTAGCATCTGAGACAGGAGATCTACCAGTGGATTTTAGTTTTCATTGGGAAGTGTTGTTGTGACATGAGCACCAAGAAGCAGCCCACAATTGCCTTGTCGAGTACAAAGGCAGAGTACAGAAGAGGTGCGGGTGGCAGCGTGTGAGGTACATTGGTTATGCAAGCTGATTTGGGGTTGCATGTGGAGAGAACGATTGTCATATATTGTGACAATCTTAGCAGTATACAGTTGGCCAGGAACCCAGTTTTCCATGCACGGATGAAACACATTGAGGTACACTACCACTTCATCAAGTTTGGCAGAGGTGACATCGACTTGGCCTACATCAACACACAGGATCAGGTCGTTGACATCTTCACAAAGGCCTTGGGAGAGCTGAGAAGCTCCGTAAATTTTGAGATATGCTTGGAGTTCACGAGCTGGAATTAGCTTGAGGGGCAGTGTTGAGATGTCAAGCTCAAGATGAGCTGACACTCATGAGGCACCTGCATGACCGTTCGACATTTACATCACTAGAGCGGGTTTGGTGCTGGCACTGACATATCTTCGTGAGAGATTCTACAGCTAGACTACACCGACTATTCCACACCTATCCACTCCACTTTAGCATGTTCAATTATGGACCGCTTGTATATACTCCAGTATGTGTGTTGGTCTCTTTATCTCTTTTGTAGACCTCTTTGGTTAAAGACGAAGAAGAACAATTTTCAACCTCTCATCTTGTGTGTTCTCTTCTAGGGTTTGTGTGAGTGTGTGTGTGTGCTTCCAAAGAGCTCAAGCTTCCTTCTTCCCTGCATCTTTTCAACAGTGGCAAAATGCTCATGGCCAAATAAATTGGTAAGTTGATAATCGCCATTATCATAAAACTTTTGGATAATAAACAAACCTTCCCAACGTTTTAACAATTTGGCATCAAAATGGTCATCGAGGCAGCTATCATATTTGATACAAGCATGTACTTATGTATACCTTTTGCCTTAAGTAAAGAATCAAGCCTTTCCTTAACATTCTAAGAATTAGTGATAAAGTGATCAATAGCTACTTCTCTATCCAATTCTAAATGATGCAAGATTATGAGTCAATCTTGAAACACATCATCAAGGTCCCTGTTTATCTTCTTTAATAATTCAACATTTGGTAGATAAACTTTAATATAGAAGCAAGTGTTTCTTGTCCATAAACAAGATGAAAATGAGTGAATTGTGTTGAGGCTTTCAAAGTAGTCCTATATGCCCAAAGTGCCCCATCCAAATGATGTTCATCCTAAGTTTTTGGCTTAGCTTCCACATGTTTAGCTATAATTTTGTATTAAATACCATTAATCTTTTTAACTAAACCATTACATTTTGGGTAATAAGGACTAGAATATCGATGTTTAATATTTTGAGTTTATCAAGAATCTACGTCAATATTCCTTCTCGAAATCATGGAACATGGTCAGAAACCAACTCCAAAGCTGTGCCAAAACGGCAACATATATGAGAAAAAATGAATATGGAAACTATAAGTTTTGTCAGCCTTGAATAACTTGCTGCTTTAGCCCATCTAGTCATATATTCCAAAGCAACCAAAATATAAACTTTACCATTTTGGGTTCTAGGCAAAGGTTTGATGGCATTAATACCCCATTTCTCAAATGGTCCATAAGTCACAAAATAGGTTTTCTTGGTCCATAAATCAATCTTAAACATGATAAGTTTTACACCAATGAACCACATCAACATGTAAACTAGGCCAATTATACCCTACTTGTAAGATCTTTTTAACATTCAAGTCATGTGCAAAGTGTCCACCACATACCTCATCATGACAATGTTGAAGAATACGTGGAATATCGATAGCATTTGAAACTCTCCATAAGACCATATCCTTCTCTTTGTGATAGAGAAGATCCCCTATAAGTAAATATGAGAGCTCATTATTTAAAAGCCTCCATTTTTGTATCGTTGTTGTCAAACCAATAGGTAACTCCCCAGTTTGTAACCATTGCAAAAGCTCCTTCAATGTTTCTTCTCCTTGAAATTTGGTTTCCTTCTCAAAAGGCCATTTCCAACCAAAACTGCCATTTTTTCTTTCGCTAATTGATCTTCTTCTTGATTCTTCTCCCTATGTACATGTAACAACTGTACCACCTTGAATTGCTTAAAGAGATCTCGGATCCTTCGCACATGCTCTTTTAATTTATCATTTTTACATGCCCAAACACCAAGAACATGTTTCACAAGTAACAATGCATCCCCTTTAATGATAAACTTATCCACTCCTACTTGCTTACATCTCATCAATCCTTCCTCAAGAACAGCATATTCAGCTTCATTGTTGGTTTGTACATTTTCTAAGACTATCTTTTCTTTGAACACAGTTTGACCATGTGGGTTATATAAGACTAAACCACCACCAACTGTCCATGTCTGTCTTTGATATGTTCCGTCAAAAAACAATAAGAAGGCATTAAAGGTTTTAGAGGTTGTATCCCTTTTAGTGGTTCCTCAATTCATTTTTCATAAATTCTATGAGATAATATGTCTGCAAAGTGAAGCCATGTTGCTTTCTTCCATTTTAAAAGTATAGTCAAATTCCTACAATTCCAAAATCCACTTAACAATCCTATGAGACCTTGTCAGATGGTAAACAACAAGTGGAAAAATTTTCTCCACAGTATCAAAATAAAGAGTTTGCTTACCAAATATGCATGAAATTTTCTCACTGCAAATATCAAACCTAAAACAAGCCATTTTGTGTCAGAATAACTCTTTTCTCTGGTAGTCATCACCTTGCTTGAAAAATAAATGGGTCACAAAAGAGAAGTCTAATTAAGTCATACTTCACTCATTTTTTATAGATTTGGAATGGTAATGATCATTCTTAGGAGCACATATCAAAGGAGAAGCACATGAGGCATGAATGCCTTAATATTTTGGGAGATGGCCAATATGATCGAGATTGTTTTCCTCTTTTTTAAACCTCACAAGAAGAGAGGAAAAGACTTTTGGAAAAATAGTGAAGTTTTAGCTTTCTTGGTATATAAATAAAATTATAAGTTCATACTTTTTTGGTATTTGATTACTCCAGAAAATGTCTTTCACTTTTTGTTGGAAAGAGGAGGATCTATCTTTTCTTTATTTGCCTGCAACCATGGGGGAACTCTCCTTTTTTATCCCACATCCATGTTTTTTCAAGCAATGTGTATTAATAGCCTTTATTGGGCTAGAAACATGCCCTCTCTCCCACTACCTAAGAGGGGGCTTGGCAAGGAGTTTGTCTTGTCTTGTGGCCTTTGAATAGCCTTTATAGGCTAGAAACATGCCCTCTCTCCCACTACCTAAGAGGGGGCTTGGCAAGGAGCTTGTCTTGTCTTGTGGCCTTTATTGCTTGTGTGCCTACTAGCAAGGCATATCCATTCTTTAGCTTGTGTGAATGGATGCTCTCTCTCTCCCCCTCGAGTACCCTCGGCTCGAGTACCCTCGACTGTTGAGAGTCGCATCTTCCTTTGACGTTCATTCTCGGCCATTGTCGGTGTAGTAGGTCTACAGTAGTGCCACGCGCTAGTTTTTGAGAAAGGAAAAGACAGAGAGGCTGGGAGTTACAGAGAAATCCTTTTTTCCTTTAAAAAGGGTTCTTCACAATATAAGGACGTCAATTTATGCATATCAATTGCAGTACTAGTTTTTTCCAGCCAAAAGGAGAGGAGGACAATTTCTTGAGAAGCTATTTAAGCAACCATGTGTGTAACTATTAAGGGTGTGAATTAAGAGCTGATTATTACATATAGAAGAGGAGCCCTACTATTAAGGGTGTGAATTTAGAGTTTATTATTACAGATAGAAGAGGAGCCCTACTCCATCGTGATTTGTGTGGGTTTATTACCAAGAGGATTTTCACTCAAGAGCTTCCTTCTCCCTTGTATCTTTTCATGTATCAGAGCCTAGTTCATGCTAAGATGCTGAGCAGCAAGTAAGAGAAGCACAAGAAGCAGTACGAGGGTAAGAGCTTCATCTACTCTTCCCCCTTTGTGTTGGCTACTACACCCTTGTCGGGAGTTCTTCGGGAGGCACCGGCAAATGAACTTCGATTGAGGAGTTGTCTTCACGGGAGCTAAGCGTTGCAGGGCAACTATGTTGTCTAATTTTTCAGACCAAAAATGCATTTTGGGTGCATCTTGACCTTCATTCTTTAGTTCATAGCATTCGCTGCATTGTAGCGGCCCACGGGTAAGTTTCTATTCTCTGCAGATTTCTATTTTTTAAAGTGCAAGAAGGGCAACCAGTTGTGTAGACACTGTATGTACTATAAAGAGGTCTTGTAGTTGCTATTGGGTGTATGTATGCGAATTGAGGTCACTTATTGCTATAGCAATTTGTGCAGATCAAACAAAGTGTTATTTTTGGTGAGTTTATGTTGCAAACAAGATGTCGAATAATGGAATCAACCAGAGTGTTGCAGAAAAGCTTGATAAGAATAACTTCCATGCCTGGAAATTTAGATTAACAAACTTTGTGATAGGAAAAGGCTATTGGGACTACATTCAAGGTGAACATTAGAAGGCACCAAAGATACCGGAGATTAATCCACCTACTGAAAATGTAAAAGAATACAAGGATTGGCATCAAGGAGCAAGAAAAGTCATGTATTAGCTTTCTATTAGTATATAGGACACCATGATTGGGCATATACAGGATGTCAAGTCACCCAAGAAGGCATGGGACACCTTGGTGAATCTGTATGAAACTAACACCAAGGCACGAAAGATTCAGTTGAAGAATGAGCTTCATACTATGGAGAAGAAAAATATGTTTGTGAATGATTATGCCTTGAAGATCAAGAGCACTATGGAATCCCTTGCATCTATTGGTGTTTTTGTTGATGATGTGATAATAAGATGGAAGTATATCTACAAGGTCTAGGGCCACAATACAAGGCATTCAAGACATTTATTTAGACTCCAGAGAATATTTCAAACTTTATAGATTTGGTGTCAATACTGATCATTGAAGAAAAGAGTTTGGGTGAGGACCTTACCCGGAAAGCACGGGCGATTCCACTAGGATAACTTTTTACTCTAACGTAGTCAAGATCGTTATTGATCACGCTGATCCGACTGCACCTATAAAGATACTCGGTCGCATCAAGGAAGAAACTTGCACTTGGATCATTGGGATCAACACTTTTTTCCCCATCAAGAGGCACAGCCCGTTGATTCCTATCCATAGAACAATTACTATCCGAAATTTACTTTATCTATCGTAAAATAGAAATTGAGTCTCGATTTACGGATCCATCAGTCCAGCCTAATCTCGTTAGCCAACCGCCCAACCATTGTAATGATGGGATCTAATTAGGAAAAAGAGTTCCCAGGCCCCCTAGCCGGAAGTTCATGCAAACTTAAAACTAGTCACACCACTTACACACCTAATATGAAATTGCCTTTTTCTCAGCGTCAGCTAACTTAGAATTTTCCAATTTCAGTTTGATTGAATTTGGACTAGATTTTAACCTAGTTTGGTTCCTTTTTTATTCGGTTTGGTTCCCTTTTGATTTGGTTTAGTTCAAGAGAGAGGAGAGATAAAAATATCACATTATTTTTTAGTTTATGGTTGAATCCATATTTCTAATCATTCATTCATCGGTGTACTTATGGCCCACACATGGATTGATCCTATTGGCCCATAGGAACCTTAATTGGACCATAATCCAAAAATTTCTGAAAATCTGGACCCTTAGGCTAAGGTCCTTTATACCCATTTCCAATTGCACATTGGAAAGTTCTTTTTGAATTTCTGTTTTAGGGGAATTCATTTTAATAATATGAGAATTTTTTCTATCTAAAAATATTCAAAATCTGAATATTCTCTCTCTAGAATATTTTCTCTCTCTATGTCAAAACAGGCAGAGACAAGATCTTTTATATTTCTGAAGAGGGGATTGATTACAAGGGAAGATGCTGGATATCTTGAGAGGCTGGGGAGGAATCTTACAAAGAATATGCCGCATAGCTATTGGGCTAAAGCGATTTCTATAGCAGTTTATATCATGAACAGGACTTCTACTGCAGCCATACATAATGTAACACTAGAGGAGAAATTCAATGGCAAGAAACTTGATTTGTCTCACTTGAAAGTTTTTGGATGTATTGCATATGTGCATGTGCCAAATGAGTTGCGTACTAAGCTGGATCCAAAGGTAGAAAAATGTGTGTTTATTGGGTATTCCCTTTAGCAAAAGGGATATAGATGTTATAATCCTGCTACACATGGATTGAGGGTAAGAAAGGATTTTACATTTGATGAGATGAGTAGTTGGTATGCTGCTGAAAAAGATGAGTAGTTGGTATGCTGCTGAAAAAGATGTTGTTGATGTGGTTACAGAGAATGCAAGTCAACAATCACAGTCATTGAGTGGACCAAGAGAGTTCTTATCCAATGGTTTTGTTGATAGACCATGGAGTGGCAAGTTGCATCATAATACCATTCCTGGAAATGTAGTTGGTACATCACATAAAGGCAAAGAGAAAGTGGTTGACCCCCTTGGTATGCCTCATATTTCTATAGGGCATTCTTTTGTTGATGAGGGAGAGTCTAGTGGCTCGAAGATGAGCCTTGTTGAGGAGCTTGGGATTCTAGCAATGAGGACACTTATGGTAAAGAAGGCTTTAGAAACCATGAATGCAAAGTTACGAAGATCTAGAAGAGTCAAAAACCCTATGTAGAGGTACTATGATGGTTATGTGGCACATCACTATGCTTACATGGCAAAGGTTGTGCAAGTTGTAGAGCCCACATGTTTTGATGAGGCTATTGGAGATGTGTATTAGGAGAAAGCTATGGAATGAGGAGATGGATGCATTGTATGGAAATGAGACTTGGGATTTGGTGCCATTGCCTAAAGGCAAGAAAGCTATTGGATGTAGGTGGGTATATACGGTGAAACATAGCAGTGACGGTAGTATAAGCACATACAAGGCTAGATTGGTAGCCAAAGGATATGCGCAGACACATGGGATTGATTATGAGGAGACATTTTTTCGTGTTGCAAAGATGGAAACTATGAGAGATGTGATAATAGTGGTTGTAGCTAAAGGCTAGTTTTACATCAAATGGATGTAAAAAATGTGTTCTTGCATGGTGACTTGGAAGAGAAGAAGTGTATATGGATCAGTTGCATGGTTTTAATGATACAAGTCACCCAGAGTATGTATGTAAGCTTCATAAGGCCTTGTATGGGCTGAAGCAAGCTCCATGAGCATGGCATGATAAGATTACTGAGTATCTTGTCACTATTGGTTTTCATATGGTAGATGCAGATCACTCTTTGTATGTGCACAAAAGTGATAAGGGTATTGTGATCATCACCATCTATGTAGATGATCATATTGTTGGGGGTGACAACTTGGAAGAGATTAAGCATGTGAAAAGTCTTCTCAAAAGGAAGTTTGACATAAAGGATTTGGGAGATATGCGCTATTTTTTGGGCACTGAGGTCATTCCCACACTTGATGGTATTTGGATGTCACAAACACAGTATGTACTGGACATGTTTCCAAGTATGGAATGGTTGGTTGTAAGCCAATCTTGGTGCCATTAGATCAAAATGGCAAGCTCAGTGTGGATGCAGGTTATGTGTTAGAGGACCCCACTATATACAGGAATATTATGGGGAGTTTGATCTATGTCATGATCAGCAGGCCAGATTTTAGTTACACTATTGGCGTAGAGAGCCAGTTTATGCATGTTCCACATACAAACCACATCTTGATAGTATGTGACGCACACTTTTGTATTTGAGGTCCACTTTTGATTATACATTGTTTTATGCAGCAAGTGTACCATTGGATCTATATGGGTACACAGATGCTGATTGGGAAGGTAGCATCTTAGACAGATGTTGATTGGGAAGGTAGCATCTGAGACAGGAGATCTACCAGTGGATTTTTGTTTTCATTGGGGAGTGTTGTTGTGACATGGAGCACCAAGAAGCAGCCCACAATTGCCTTATCGAGTACAAAGGCAGAGCACAGAAGAGGTGCGGGTGGCAGCGTGTGAGGTAGCTTGGTTATGCAAGTTGATTTGGGGTTGCATGTGGAGAGAACGATTGTCATATATTGTGACAATCTTAGTAGTATATAGTTGGCCAGGAACCCAGTTTTCCATGCACGAACAAAACACATTGAGGTACACTACCACTATCAGGCGTTTTTTTGAAAGATGTTTTGGGCTTGTGTATATATGGATGCATGGCGTGTGTGAAGGTTTTGCTTTTGAGGGCGTTGCCAGGTGTACAGGGTGGACGTTTTGATTTGAGCTTGTTGGCAGGCTTGTCCGGAAAGAGGTTCGCTGGGGATGATATCAGCTCCTCAGTCACCTGATTGTGTGCGTGTCCAAGAGATAATTGGGCACTGAAGGTTACAATTTAAGAAGGCATGAGAGCATGGGCAATTAAAGATAAAGAGGACGTAGCCTTGAGCACGGTGTGAAATGGAAGGTATTTGAGGTGGCCATCTCTTAGGCCTTAGAAGAAATAAAAAATATAATAAACGTGGCCAACCTATAAAAGGGCCACATGGCTGTTTAGCATGGCTACCAGTGCAACGGCTAGCATGTGAAAGGAAGACGTGAGAAGACAAGGTGGCGAGCTGGCGGGTTGAAAAGGTGGTGTGGCCGCCTCGTATGGTGGAGGGCCCTGGTCATTCTGCAGAAAAAAGTGTGAGAGGGAGCTGCCGCCTTTGAAGCCTGCATGGGTGAAGCGAGGGGCTAGCGTGGCTAGCAGCACGCAGGCACTGGCTGCTGAGGAGCCGCCAAAGAAAGGATGGGGCGCTAAGTGGATCGCAGGCGGGAGTAGGGTCCCGGGTGATAAGAGATGGGCTTTGATTCTGTGGCTGCTGGCGACCTCTGGTGTGCGCAGGGAGGTGTGCGCCAATAGAGCTGACACTGGCGATGGGCGAGTGATAGTGAAGGAGGGTCGTTTGCAACCGAAACAGTGGGGCCCTCTTAGCACACCAACTGCAGCAGCCAGCGAGGAGAGATGGGGAGTTGGCAAGAGCGTTGGCGTTGACAGTGGCTGTTTTTTTTCTTGGTGCGGTTGGCGGTGACTGGAGCGAAACGAAGAGCATTTTGAAGGCGGCCACCTTGGAGTAGAGATACTTCTCTGGCAGGTTTTTGGGCTGGCGGAGCACTGGTGGACAGTGTGGCTGGTGCAAAGAGAGAGAGAAAGAGCCGCCTTGGTGCCAACGTGTGGAGGCCGCCTAGGAGCTGCTGGCGAGGACAAAGAGGTGAGTCGGTTTGATAGCACACCAACAGCAGCGAAGTAAGGGATGCAGGCTGCAGGTGTGGCAAACGTCGACGGGTTTTGAGGGAGGCTGCCTTTGGAGCTAAAGTGAGCTGCCAGAGACAGGCGGGAGAGCAGAGCTGTGGCTAGGAACGTGTGAGAGGACAGGTTCGCCATAAAAGGATCGTGCAGAGGCTGGTGGGGCCGGTAGCACTGCAGATAAGCTGCAGGTGGCACAGGATCAGCACACAGAGAGAGAGAGAGAGAGATGATGGTGTAGCTGCTGTGCTGCGACACATACAGAAGTGATGGGCTGCAGAGAGTTGAGGGTTAGCTGGTGGGGCGCCCTCTGAAGAGAGAGTGGCCGGGTTCTTTCTGGTGTGGTTGGCACAGCATGCAGGCGAGAGGTTCGCGGTGATTGAGGATGTGGTGTATCCTCGGCAGGGACAGGTCAGAGTATTGATGTGTTTGTGGCTGGAGGCTTGGTTGTCAGACGCAAGGTTGTAATTCCTGAGGTGGTGTGGCCGTGGTGGAATTCCCTTGGCAGTAAATCCAGGCCTGAGTGTTTGTAAGTTGTGTGAGTAAGGCTTCTGTGTCGGGAGAAGCTTGTATGAAATGTTGTGATTGGGAATAAATTGCTGGGTGTTTGCTTGGTCTATGGTGCCCCTGTTTTGTGCTGTCTGTCTGGCGTGGGTGGGTGGAGAACTGTGAGAAGTGTTCTTGCCGGTGGCCTCCATTGTGTTTGTATTTCCAAGTTTGGGAGGTGAAGGGCTATAGAGGCAGTGATCTTTTCTTCTTTTTTTCACCTCACATTCTTCTGGTGCCCCCACTAAGGATAGCTCTAGGATTGTTCGACAGAGGAGAGCTCAGGTATTTCTCTTACAAGGGTGTATGCCCCAGAGTAAGAGATTGAAGGAAGGTGTTTCCAGTGTTTTTCTTGGTCTGAAGGTGAAGTTTGGTGGTAAAAAATGATGTCTTATCCGGAGTTTTTTGGTGTTTCTAGTGAAGATGTAGCAGAGTTTCTTGAGAGGTTCGAGTTGGCATGCATTAGCAATCATGTGAAAGATGAAGAGCGGGTTCTGAAGCTGATAAAGATTTTCTTGAAGGGAGATGCCCGAAGCTGGCTTAAGGATTTTGAAGCACAAGATGCGGCATGTGAGCTACATGGTGTTTTGACCTTAGACAGGTTGAAAGAAGGCCTTTTGGAGCGTTTTCAGCAAGTGGAGGATTCTAGTGTGCTTTGGCAGGAGTTGAGCATCTTGAAGCAGGTCCATGGGCAATCACTGGATGATTTTGTGCAGGTATTTACATGTTTGTGGAGTAAGTGGTGTATGACATTGAAGCAGGAAGTTCCTCCTATGTTTCTGAAGAAGAGTTTGTTTATTGATGGTTTATTACCCCATTTAAAGGTCAGGGTTGAGTTGAAGAATCCCAAGTCATTTGATGATGCAGTTAGGGTTGCTAGGAAAAAGGAAGAGAAGATTTTGAAGCAGATGGAGATGGGTATTTATCCGTATGAAGGTGTTGTGTCTGCAAGGGATAAGCAGGTAAATTTGGTTGAGGAGGATAAGAGTCCTATGCAAAGTTTGATTAGACAGGAGCCTCAAAGGCCGATACAGGTGCAAAGGGGAATGTTTTATATGCCTTATGATTTTTTTCCAAAGTCTTTAAAGCATGTGCAGGTGAATGAGAAGCAGGTGTAGGAGCAAAGTGAAGATAAGGAGTTGCGAGTGGATTCTTCTTTGGATTTAGATATCGTGGCTGTACAGGACAGTGATTTGGAAGGCGTGGCTGTACAGGACAGTGATTTGGAAGGCTCTATTGGAGATCATTTACATTCGGATTTGGATGACTTTCATGCACATTGAAGTAAAGAGGATGATGCCTTGGGATTGACTGATGATAAGAAGGAAGAGGAGCTGGATACAGAAAGGGAGGAGGATGGGGTAGAGACTTGTGGTGAAGTGAAGATGGTTTGTGATGCGGATGTGGAGAGCTTGGAGGAAGATCCTATTATTATGGATTTTCTTGGACAGCTTGATGGTGGTCTGGTACCTACAATGAATGATGTGGATGTTTTTCCATTTGATGCATTGTGTGCTGAGGAGTCTTTGGACGATAATACTAGGGGGGTTGGCAACACTCAAGAAGGTAGAGCATTGTGAGGTGAGTATTGTGCCTGAGGATGATATATGGGAAGTTGCTAGCCTTGATGAATAGGAGCCAGAGATAGACATGGATGTAGACATGGTCGAGAGTGTGACAAAGGCTTCTTTGTGTATTGCTGAAATGCTAAAAGCAAAGTCCATGGATGACAAAGGTTCTGAACCAGTTGAGTTGGAAGTGCTTGTGGACACTGCGGTTGGAAAGGATCTGGATTTTTGTGTGCAGAAAGGTCAAAATGTTGGAACCTGGCCTTTACAGGTATTGACGGATGGGATGCTAAATGCTGTAATGCCACAGGTTTTGAAGACGAGGAGGTTTGTTGTGGGTGAAGTTGATGGAAATGATTTTCTGATCCATATGGTGGATATTTGGTATGCAGTGATGCAGCCATTGTGTTTCATAGAAGTTGGGGAATGGGATGGTGAGTTGGAGTTGTTTCCTTTTGATCCTGGTGGATAGCTATTAGAATTTGTCTTTGCTGCCTGAGCATGAATGCTCTAGCAGATGGGGGGGTCGGCAAAGTATGTCAGGCATTTTTCTGAAAGATGTTTTGGGCTTGTGTATATATGGATGCATGGCATGTGTGAAGGTTTTGCTTTTGAGGGCGTTGCCAGGTGTACAGGGTGGACATTTTGATTTGAGCTTGTTGCAGGCCTGTCCGGAAAGAGGTCCGTTGGGGATGATATCAGCTCCTCAGTCGCCTGATTGTGTGCGCGTCCCAGAGATAATTGGGCACTGAAGGTTGCAATTTAAGAAGGCATGAGAGCATGGGAAATTGAAGATAAAGAGGACGTAGCCTTGAGCACGGTGTGAAATGGAAGGTATTTGGGGTGGCCATCTCTTAGGCCTTAGAAGAAATAAAAAATATAATAAACGTGGCCAACCTATAAAAGGGCCACATGGCTGTTTAGCATGGCTGCCAGTGCAACGGCTAGCATGTGAAAGGAAGATGCGAGAAGACAAGATGGCGAGCTGGCGGGTTGAAAAGGTGGTGTGGCCGCCTCGTATGGTGGAGGGCCCTGGTCATTCTGCAGAAAAAAGTGTGAGAGGGAGCTACCGCCTTTGAAGTCCGCGTGGGTGAAGCAAGGGGCTAGCGTGGCTAGCAGCATGCAGGCGCTGGAGAGCTGCTGAGGAGCCGCCAAAGAAAGGATGGGGCGCTGAGTGGATCGCAGGCGGGAGTAGGGTCCCGGGGGTGATAAGAGATGGGCTTTGATTCTGTGGCTACTGGCGACCTCTTGTGTGCGCAGGGAGGTGTGCGCCAACAGAGCTGACACTGGCGATGGGCGAGTGATAGTGAAGGAGGGTCGTCTGCAACCGAAATGGTGGGGCCCTCTTAGCACACCAGTTGCAACGAGGAGAGATGGGGAGTTGGCAAGAGCGCTGGAGTTGACAGTGGCTATTTTTTTTTCTTGGTGCGGCTGGTGGTGACTGGAGCGAAACGAAGAGGGCTGCTTTGGTTGGCAGTCGGGTTGTTTTGAAGGCGGCCACCTTGGAGTAAAGATACTTCTTTGGCAGGTTTTTGGGCTTGCGAGCACTGGTGGACAGTGTGGTTGGTGCAAAGAGAGAGAGAAAGAGCCGCCTTGGTGCCAATGTGTGGAGGCCGCCTAGGAGCTGCTGGCGAGGACAAAGAGGTGAGTCAGTTTGATAGCACACCAACGGCAGCGAAGTAAGGGATGCAGGCTGCAGGTGTGGCAACGTCGATGGGTTTTGAGAGAGGCTACCTTTGGAGCTAAAGTGAGCCGCCAGAGACAGGTGGGAGAGCAGAGCTGTGGCTAGGAACGTGTGAGAGGACAGGTTCGCCACAAAAGGATCGTGCAGAGGCTGGTGGGGCTGGTGGCAGAGGATCAGCACACAGAGAGAGAGAGAGAGAGATGATGGTGTAGCTGCTCTGCTGGGCGACACATACAGAAGTGATGGGCTGCAGAGAGTTGAGGGTTAGCTGGTGGGGCGCATGAAGAGAGAGTGGCCGGGTTCTTTCTGGTGTGGTTGGCACAGCATGCAGGCGAGAGGTTTGCGGTGATTGAGGATGTGGTGTATCCTTGGCAGGGACAGGTCAGAGTATTGATGTGTTTGTGGCTGGAGGCTTGGTCGTCAGACGCAAGGTTGTAATTCCTGAGGTGGTGTGGCCGTGGTGGAATTCCCTTGGCAGTAAATCCAGGCCTGAGTGTTTGTAAGTTGTGTTTGTGGCTGGAGGCTTGGTCGTCAGACGCAAGGTTGTAATTCCTGAGGTGGTGTGGCCGTGGTGGAATTCCCTTGGTAGTAAATCCAGGCCTGAGTGTTTGTAAGTTGTGTGAGTAAGGCTTCTGTGTCGGGAGAAGCTTGTATGAAATGTTGTGATTGGGAATAAATTGCTGGGTGTTTGCTTGGTCTATGGTGCCCCTGTTTTGTGCTGTCTGTCTGGCATGGGTGGGTGGAGAACTGTGAGAAGTGTTCCAGCCGGTGGCTGGTGGTGCCTCCGTTGTGTTTGTATTTCCAAGTTTGGGAGGTGAAGGGCTATAGAGGCAATGATCTTTTCTTCTTTTTTTCACCTCACACCACTTCATCAAGTTTAGCAGGCAACATCGACTTGGCCTCCATCAAGTTTGGCAGGCAACATCGACTTGGCGTACATCAACACACAGGATCAGGTCGTTGACATCTTCACAAAGGCCTTGGGAGAGCTGAGAAGCTCCGTAAATTTTGAGATATGCTTGGAGTTCACGAGCTGGAGTTAGCTTCTTGAGGGGGAGTGTTGAGATGTCAAGCTCAACATGAGCTGACACTCACATGACCGTTCGACATTTACATCACTAGAGCGGGTTTGGTAGCTGGCACCGACATATCTTCACGAGAGATTCTACAGCTAGACTACATCAACTAGTCCACACCCATCCACTCCACTTTAGCATGTTCGCATTATGGACCGCTTGTATATACTCTAGTATGTGTGTTGGTCTCTTTATCTCTTTCCTAGACCTCTTTGGTTAAAGAAGAAGAAGAACAATTTTCAACCTCTCATCTTGTGTGTTCTCTTCTAGGGTTTGTGTGAGTGTGTGTGTGTGCTTCCAAAGAGCTCAAGCTTCCTTCTCCCCTGCATCTTTTCAACAGTGGCAAAATGCACATGGCCAAATAAATTGGTAAGTTGATAATCGCCATTATCATAAAACTTTTGGATAATGAACAAACCTTCCCAACGTTTTAACAATTTGGAATCAAAATGGTCATCGAGGTAGCTATCATATTTGATACAAGCATGTACTTATGTATACCTTTTGCCTTAAAGAATCAAGCCTTTCCTTAACATTCTAAGAATTAGTGATAAAGTGATCAATAGTTGCTTCTCTATCCAATTCCAAATGATGCAAGATTATGAGTCAATCTTGAAACACATCATCAAGGTCCCTGTTTATCTTCTTTAATAATTCAACATTTGGTAGATAAACTTTAATATAGAAGCAAGTGTTTCTTGTCCATAAACAAGATGAAAATGAGTGAATTGTGTTGAGGCTTTCAAAGTAGTCCTATATGCCCAAAGTGCCCCATCCAAATGATGTTCATCCTAAGTTTTTGGCTTAGCTTCCACATGTTTAGCTATAATTTTGTATTAAATACCATTAATCTTTTTAACTAAACCATTACATTTTGGGTAATAAGGACTAGAATATCGATGTTTAATATTGAGTTTATCAAGAATCTACGTCAATATTCCTTCTCAAAATCATGGAACATGGTCAGAAACCAACTCCAAAGTTGTGCCAAAACGATAACATATATGAGCTCACTCAGAACTTCAGTGGTAACGAGGATGTCAGGAAGCACATTGAAGTTTTTGAACACGTGTGTGATTCCTTGGAAGAGCACAATGAGCTACATAAATGCAAAGCCTTAGGCTTAACCTTGAGTGGAAAAGCCGAAGATTGGTATCGAACCTTAAGGGTTGAAGAGCGCACTCACTACCCCACTCTCAAGAGATTGTTCTTGAAAGAATACATACGTGAGGGTGTGCTTTGGGAAGTAGCATCTCAACTCCAAAAAGCTAAACGCGAGGAAGGGGAGTCAGTGTGAGAGACTTTATTAGTCGATTGAAGCATCTAAATTCTCGCTGCACTCCCGATGAGCGCTTCAATAACAACCAACTGCTCGATAGATTCATCCGAGGATTGCGCCATGAGGACATATACAATGGCTTAGTCATTAGAGGTCTTACAATGTGGAAAGCATTCACTGCCAATGCAATCCAGTTAGAAGACAACTTGATGATTGTGTTGCAGGTAAAAAGGTGTCTTCGGAGACAAAATCCGTTAGTTCGCGAGTATCTGGGCAAGGGCCAATGACGGTAAAACCTATGGCCAAGGAGCCCAAGATATCCGAAATGTCTGTGACCGACCTTACTAAGGCTCTCCAAGAATACTTTAGGGGTAATCGAGCTCCTCAAAATAGCCATATGTACCCAAGAAGAGAGCAACAATAGTGTTCGGTTTGCTTAGGACCACATAGCATGAGTGAATGTCCCACATTCAGAGTCAAATTCAATGGGAATTGCAATGCATGTGGTAAGTATAGCCATCAATCTAAGGATTGCCTAGTACTTAAGCGAATGTTGGCAAATCAAGCACCACTAGCCTGGTCAACCACACCTCAAGTGCCCGCGCTGAGATGCTTGCACCACCTGTCGAGCAACCGTCACAGCACATAGTTCCAAGGAACCCGAATGTAGTCCAGTCTCTGCCGTTACCACTGCCAGTACTAGGACCACAACCTCCACATCCAAGGATTACTCCTATAAACCAGATGGGTTGTGAGTCACATAGTGCGTGTGGGGATTATGAAGAGGAGATAGACCCCACTACTCCATATGGGATTGATACGTTTGAAATAACTCCCAGTACTACATGGAGGATCATTTCGGGCAAGTCAAGCCTGTACGCCACAAGAGGGAAAAACCTTAATACCTTGGCAAGGAGACCATCTCTTCAATGTTATGATTGTGGTGGACCGCATCGTGTAGCGGAGTGCCCTAATAGGCTACAGAAGATCGCTACTTAAATGCAACCAAATCAAGGGAGCACATCGGGAATGCCGGTACTTACATGTAATCGTTGTGGCATAGATCATTTGATTGCTCAATGTCCACATAATCCTAGTGCACCCAAGATTACGCCATTGAATTTGGTTGAGGTCACCAACCAGGCACACGAGGAACCACACCTGTTGTACCCGCAAATGTAGTTACAGGACGGTCAATGCTTCAAAAGCAAAACTACATTCTTGAAGAGAGGGATACTGCATCAATTTCTCGAGCAAAAAAGAAAACGTGACGGAAGAGATCGCTTAATGCCACGAGCTCCAAGCCTAGTTCAAAGACTAACATAGGAACAGGAGACGACCCCGTGTATATGAATGATCCTGAAGATGATTCTGATTCAATAGAAACCATGGGGACCAAAGCCACTACCTTAAGGGAGGAACCCACTCGAGAGCTCAACGACGGAGAATCAAGCGAATACATAAATAAGGGGAAACAGAAGGAAACTTCGTCGGCCCCACAACCAAATCAGCTAATGCCCTGTCGGCCACCCAAACTGACTGAGACTCCCCAAGACAAGCCACGTGGGCCAAAAACCCTCAAGAAAAAGATTGGAACTTACCCAAACCCAGTTGAGGAGATTGAACAAGTGCAACACTTAAGGGGTTTGGTGGAAGAAACACAAAGAGAACTGGAGCCAAACCTGAGAAAAATTAAAATTCCAGACACAGTGTTTCCTACACAAGTTCAGCCTCACAGGAGCCATAAACCGTTAGCTATACCTAGTATCATTCGGGAAGAAAGTGAGGATAGGACATCCGGAAGTGGGCAAACACCGTTCTTGCTGGAAAGAATGTTTAGTGAGGGAATGCCCGACCCCATCGAAGAGGAAGTGATTCCATCTTCACCAATCCCTAGTCAAGGAGCGATATCTCGAAAAGTACCGTTAATGTGTCCAAGTTAATGGATTTCATGTCCTCTGAAATTAGAACCACGATCATATCCAAATTATACGGAGATCCTGAGCTATTTTTAGCTCTTCGGGTATTTCTCAATGAACTAAAGGCGGGGTTACCACAATTTGCAAATATGGATAGGCCCGACACGCTTCAAGATGAAGGGAAACATTGGGATCTACAACCCAACCCAGATGAAGACTCGGTCATTGAAATACCTGTTAACAAGTTGGGACAGTACTTTGAAGGTGACGAATCTAATGCAACCCTCCCCATTACTACCAAGGGATTAACTCTAAAGGGAATCCTTGATGGTGGTGCTGGAGTGAGCATTGTGACTAAAAACTGTTGGGAATCTATGGGAAGACCTCACCTCGAAGTCACAAACATAGTGGTTAAGATGGCAAACGGAACTATTGCCAAACCTATTGGAATGTTAAGGGACCTGAAGATCAAGGTCCTGGGATACAAGGTAAAACATACCTTCATTGTAATGGATTTCTCCAAGCATCCTATGTCATATCAAATGATCTTAGGACGTCCTTTCATGAGGGAAGCACAAATGGTGCATGACTGGTCGAAAAACCATGTCTACCTACAATTCCAGGACTCTGTCATTCGAGTTGATCTTGAGAATGGTCGTGCGCATCCTTTAGGAAGCAAGGTTATCATCGATAATCGATCGGATACCACTATTCACTCAGTCCCATTAAGGTATTGCTATACATGCAATTTGGGGGGTCACTCGTATAAATATGTAAGTATCACGTGGGTTCAACAGAAGAACATTTTAAATATTTAAAACTTACAGAAATATATTTACAGAGGGGATTTATTTATTGTATTTAAAAAAAAATTACAGATTTGAATAAGAAAGGATACATAATATTCACTAAAAAATTCACAGATAAGGGACTTTTTAAATAGGCCTTGAATGCACGTGATATAGAGGATTTACATTTAGTGACCCCCCCGCCGAGACATGCAAAAAAGAGACTGATGATGAAAAAGATTCTCCTTATATGGATGTCCTACTGGGTATGATTGAGTCGGATAACGTGGATTGGGTACACCTAGCGGCAACCATAGACACATGGGGAAATAGAGGCACAAATTGGGTGATGCCTGAGGGGCAAGATATGCCACCATTAGTGCCAATAAACATGATAGGTGTTATGCACTTGACTCGTGATGGCGAGAAAGCGGCAAACTCCACTGACACTGAAAGTAGCGAGACTTACCAATGCAACTCTGAGTATGAATCTCAAAAGAAACTGACTCTGAGCCTGATGGGAGGGATGAATCAAATATTCACCCAAATGTGGAAGCAATGTGCGCAAGGCCTGGGACGGTGACCTCCTGCAGTTCATCCGAAAGTGAGGGGGACACAAGGGAAGATCGACCAAGTGAGTCCAAATCTGATAGAAACAAAAATCAAAAACTTGGTAAGAAGAAAATGAGACATAAGCGCCAACGCTATCAAGCTAATGTACGAACTGCAATAAACAAAGAGAGATCCACTAAGAGAGATCCACCAAGAGAGATCCACTGCAGAATGGCTTAGTTATGTAGGAGCTATTGACACTCATCGAAAGTTAGTGGATAATTGGGGACAATACCTCCAAAGTGTCATGTGGTATATTCCGCAACCTCATGACGTCGCCCAATTAGAAATTGAAGAGAAACCTAAACAGAGTCGTACTGCGAGAAGGCGGCAAAACCAAGAGTTAGCTCAGCAACAAAAGGAGGCGGAATTAAAAGAAAAAATCCTGGCACAACAAGAACCAGTAGACTTACACCTTGCACCCGAGCATTTCAAATCATTTACCATAGGGGAATGTAAAGTGGTCTACACAAAAGCCCAAAAAACGCCTACCAATGGGAGTAGCGGTGTCTATGATGGCCCTGCGGTAGTTAAGGAGATACACTTAGCAGATCCCGGGTGAGGAGTCTAAACCAGTTTTTATTGCTCAAGACCTCACCAAGGCGGAAGAAGCTGCACTTACGAAGCTTCTTAAAGAATTCAAGGACATATTTGCTTGGACATATCATGATTGCTTGGACATATCATGATATGAAGGGTGTTCCACCCTCTGTGGTGCAACACACGATTCCAATGATTAGCACTGCTAAACCAGTCCAGCAACGTCCCTACCCAATGAATCCTAAATACGCAAGGATTGTACAAGAGGAAATTGAAAAGCTTGTAAAATGTGGATTCATATACCGTATTGAGCACTCAGAATGGGTTTCTCTGATAGTCATCGTACCCAAGAAGAATGGGAAACTCAGAGTGTGCGTTGATCTCAAAAAGGTTAATGCAGCCACCAGAAGGGATCATTACCCCTTGCCGTATTCTGAACATGTGCTTGAAAGAGTTGCAGGCAAGGAGGCATATAGCTTTTTAGATGGGTACTCGGGTTACAATCAGATCACAATTGCAGTAGAGGACCAAGCTAAAATAGCATTTATCTCACGGAGTTTGGAGTGTTTGCCTTTCGCGTTATGGCTTTTGGCTTGACCAATGCACCTGCAACATTCCAACGATTGATAACCACAGCCTTTAAGGAATATCTAAGGGACTTTTGTGAAGCTTTCTTAGATGATCTTTGTGTTCATTCCTCTTGGGACGAGCACTTGATGTGTTTACGAAAAATATTTGAAAGGTGTAGATTATATCGCATCTCATTGAATCCTTTCAAATGCCAATTCTGGGTTAAACACGGAGTTATCTTAGGGCATATAGTGTCCAAAAATGGGATTTCCACTGACGAGAGTAAAATCAAGGTCATTCTGGAATTGCCCCCACCCACCAACTATAAGGGAGTCCAACGCTTTATGGGCCATGTTGGTTATTATCGAAGGTTTATTCTATTCTTCGCGGAGATAGCTCGACCGTTGTATAAGCTTCTCATCGAGTTTATTTGGACTGAAGATTGTGACCGTGCATATGAGCTATTAAAGAAGGCCTTGGCGAGTGCTCCAATCTTGAGAATGCCTAACTGGGATTTAATCTTCCATGTGCATATTGATGCATCAAACTTTACTATTGGGTGTGTGTTAACTCAACTTGGAGAACACAAACTAGACTACCCCATTAGCTTTGCCAGTCGCCAGTTGAACGATGCAGAGATGAACTACACCACTACAGAGTGAGAAGGGTTGGCAATGATATATGCAGTAAGGAAATTTTGTTATTACCTTCTTGCCACCAAGTTTGTTTTCTATGTGGATCATCAAGCATTGTTGTATCTGGTAAACAAACCATGCTCCACAGGAAGAATCACACGATGGCTATTGATTCTTCTTGAGTTTGATTTCACTGTTGTTGTGAGACCTGGCAAAAAACATGTTATGGTTGATCATTTGTCTCGCATACCTAATGGTGAAGCTCCTACGGGAGTTGATGATGACTTACCTGACACTTCCCTCTTCATGGTGGAGACAATGCCTGAATGGAGTGAGAAGATTGTTAACTTTTTGGTTAATGGCTTTCCACCCAAGGAGCTTCGTAAAGATCTAGCTCGAAAGCTGATCAAAGAATGTGAACACTATTGCCTGATAGCCGGGACTCTTTATAAAAGAGGAAAGGATGACGTTCTTAGGCGTTGTGCCCGAGAGGATTAGTATCTATACATTTTGCAAGAGGCACATATGGGCGTAGTCGGTGGTTACTTCTCAGGAGACTTAACCGTGCAAAAGATCTTACAATCAGGGTATTGGTGGCCCACTATGTTCCAAGATGCATCACTCTTTGTGAAGGGTTGCGATGAATGCCAACGATACAAGAAACCCCAGTGGAAAGATCAGATGCCCCTACATCCGATCAAAGTAAACCAACCATTTGAAAAGTGGGGTTTAGACTTTGTAGGTCCAATTAGCCCAGCGGCCTGCAACACACAATCTCGCTATATTATTGTGGCCACTGACTATATGACCAAATGGGCTGAAGCGAAAGCGACACGTAAGGCAGATGCAAGGACAACAGCCAAGTTTCTCTTTGAAAATATAATCACACACTTCGGTTGTCCTTTTGAACTTGTGAGCGACAATGGTACGCATTTTATAAATGATGTGATTAAGGAGCTTACAATAAATTTCATGATATCCCATCATAAATCTACTCCTTATTATCCGCAAGCGAATGGCCAAGTCGAGAGTACCAACAAGACCTTAATCTCTATTTTGACAAAGACAATTGAAGCTCATCACATGGATTGGGATCTAAAGCGACAGCTTTATGGGCCTATCGTACTACGTACAAAGTGGCTATTAATTGCACCATTCAAAATGGTATATGGCCAAGAAGCAGTCATGCCGTGGGAATTTGTCATTCCTAGTCTTCGTGTTGCTACTCAAGAGGGTTGGGATGGTAACCCCTTAGTAGAGCGTCTATATATCCTTGAGCGGCTAAATGAAGAAAGACAATTGGCTGTGTACAATGCCCTTGTGGAGAAGGATAGAAGGAAAAAATGGTTTGATCACCACCTAAAGGACAAGGACATCAAGGTTGGGGATAAAGTCCTGATGTATGGAGTGCGTAATGAAAAGAAAAAGCTTAAATATGCTGGTAAGGGACCGTATAGAGTATGTGAAATTACCCCGCAAGGTACCATCCGAGCGGAGACTCTCGACGGAGTTGAAACTATTGGATTCCTCAATGGGAGTAAATTCAAAAGATACTATGACCCCCTGAGCCAAGAGGAGTTACATGCAATCCATCAAAAGAAGGCAGCTAAAGAACAAGCTGAGCTTAAGAAGATACAAGCGAGAGTTGAAGCCAAAGAACATCAATAGCGTGCTAGGCACCAACAAGAAGCCAACTTGGGGATTACACAAGCATTTTTCGAGGAGGCAGAGGAAGATTCACTGGAATCTGACCCCCCTCTAAGATACCCAATTGAGTTACAGAGTCCTTACGGGGAGGTGTTGTATAATGCATTATTGGATACAGGAGCTCAACACAATTTGCTATCATATGGTGTGTAGTGTCAACTTGGAAAACCACCTTTATCCAAGAGTGCTATCCAAGTTAAAGGAATCAACAAGAAGAAAACCCCTGTCTCAGGAATTGTGCACACTCTGGTTGCGTGTATGACAAGGGGACCGTAATTCAAAGCTTTTTGGTTATGCCTGTGTGGGGGGTACCATGGAAGGGACTGTAAACTTAGGGCGCAAATGGATGTTGGCCACCAAGTGCAATATCGATTGGGCAACCAGGCGAGTTACAACGCAAGAACCCGCTCTCGGCCTGCTGACCGCTCAAAATACCGCACCTAAGTCATCAACTCAAATGCTAGATAATGAAAAATCACAAAGTCCAATGGCAAAACCATCTTTGATTGTTTGCCACCCCTCTAACGCTTCAATGCCAAGAGTGGAAACAGGCAGTGTGGTCTCTAAGGCTACGCTTACTATACCAAAGAGTACATACAAATGGGTCCCAAAAGCTTCGTCAACAGCTACTTCCCCTACTCAATCTCATTCAGACAAGAAGCATCGTAGAAGGAAAGCAGCTACCCACCCGAGAAAGGGCAATGTAACATCACGATGGATCCCTAAAAAATTATTAGTAGCCCAAGGATACTACGAGGGGAATGACTAGATTTGGGTCCCTAAGCATAAGCTGAATCCCTCTACATCATTCCCCTCGTAGTAGCCCAAGGGTACTACGAGTTTGTAGATTGAAGGTAATAAAATAGAAAACCCAACCAGGTTCTAGAGCATATGCTAGAGCATATGCATGAAATCCAAATTTGATAAAAGTCACACTTTTATAATAAAATAATCAACTTTTATGCATACCTCTATGCATGAAATCCAAATATGATAAAAGTCACACTTTTATAATAAAATAATCAACTTTTATGCATACCTCTATGCATGAAATCTAAATATGATAAAAGTCACACTTTTATAATAAAATAATCAACTTTTATGCATACCTCTATGCATGAAATTCAAATATGATAAAAGTAACACTTTTATATTTAAATAATAATTCTTTTATGCATACCTCTATGCATGAAATCCAAATATGATAAAAGAAACACTTTTATATTAAAATAATAATTCTTTTATGCATACCTCTATGCATGAAATCCAAATATGATAAAAGTAACACTTTTATAATAAAATAATCAATTTTTATGCATATCTCTATGCATGAAATCCAAATATGATAAAAGTAACACTTTTATAATAAAATATTCAACGTTTATGCATATCTCTATGCATGAAATTCAAATATGATAAAAGAAACTCTTTTATATTTAAATAATAATTCTTTTATGTATACCTCTATGCATGAAATCCAAATATGATAAAAGAAACACTTTTATATTAAAATAATAATTCTTTTATGCATACCTCTATGCATGAAATCCAAATATGATTTAAAAAAAACACTTTTATATTAAAATAATAATTCTTTTATGCATACCTCTATGCATGAAATCCAAATAGGATAAAAGTAACACTTTTATAATAAAATAATCATCAATTATGCATAACATAAAAATCAATTTCTCCATGATTACAATAAAATTCTTTCGATTAATCTAGGATGATAATTCCTAGAATATGGTAGGAAGTTCTCTTTTCATGCTTTGAATAAAATTATTTTATGTGTAATTTTTATAAAAATTTTGCCATAGCTCCGCTACTATGACTGATAAATCTCAATTTATTTTGAAGGATAAAGCTTATCATTAAGAAAATGATTAGAATGATCCCTAATTGGATCATTAACTCAATAATGGGTTGAATCATCAATATTCATGAAATACATAAACTAAAAGCATAGAAAAAAGCCATTAATTTGACCTCAAGCATAGATTAATCTTGGATTAAGGAAAAGCTTTATGAAAAGCTTCATTTGGATTGAGAATGGGTCATGAGTATGACCATTTCTTGAGTGAGAGAGAGAAATTACATAAAAACCATTAGAATTAAGCATAAATAGAAATTTATGTAATTCTTAACTATCATTAATCAATTAACTTCAATAGCATTCATCAAATTATGTAACTCTTCACTACCATTCATCAATTAACTTCAATAGCATTCAGAAACCATTCCAATTAAGCTTCTCAAGCTTGAGAGGGGTTGAGAAGAGAGAAACATTGAGAAATTATAGAAAATGATCAAAATTCACTAATTACCTTACAAATTGCTTGATTCTTTGTTCACGGTAGAGGCCCCCAACCAATCAATTGGTTAAGTATGTTGATGGAGCCACCAATGGGGATTGAAGAAAGAGGGAAGCTCCAATTTCTTCAATTTGGAGAGAATTTTAGAGAATAGTAGAAATTAGCATTATTTCAGCATAACTCTAGTATAGTAAAATTCTTCTATTTTTTTCAAAGGACTCATGTTCTATTTATAGGAGAGGTAAGCTCTAACCAAAGCTAACTGAATTCTAGAATTTTCCAAATTCAGTTTGGTTGAATTTGGAGTAGATTTGGATCTAGTTTGGTTCCTTTTTGATTCGGTTTGGTTCCATTTTGATTTGGTTTGATTCAAGAGAGAGGAGAGGTAAAAATATCACATTAATTTTGAGTTTAAAACTCATTCAAGCATGTGAAATATGCACCTCCTTTAATGGACTCCCCTTCCTTACATATGTGTCAAAAATGGAATTATTATACCCAAAATATCTCATATTTTTAATATTGCTCATAGTTTTTTACTAATAAACCTTGTACATTTTCAACTCTTCATCTTATGTGAGCATTTACTCATTTTTGGATACCCAAAATATCTCATATTTTTTATATTACTCATAGTTTTTTACTAATAAACCTTGTACATAGTCAACTCTTCATCTTATGTGAGCATTTACTCATTTTTGGGTATCTTCTTTTACAAATTGGATTTATCTCCTCCCTACACATGGATTGATCTTATTGGCCCAAAGGAACCTTAATTGGACCATAATCTAAAATTTCTGAAAATCTAGACCCTTAGGCTAAGGTCCTTTATACCCATTTCCAATTAATTCCAATTGCACATTGGAAAATTCTTTCTGAATTTCTGTTTCAAGGGAATTCATTTTAATAAGATGAGATATTTTTCTATCCAAAAATATTCAAAATTTGAATATTCTCTCTCTAGAATATTTTCTCTCTCTATGCCAAAACAGGCAGAGACAAGATCTCTTATATTTCTGAAGAGGGAATTGATTACAGGGGAATATGCTGGACATTTTGAGAGGCTGGGGAGGAATCTTACATCCACAATTACAATAGCTTTTATGCATGTTAGCTAAATGATACCCTTTAGGGTTTGAAGTTACAAGCTTAATGAGTAATTGGTTGAGGTAAATACTCAAACAAATAAGGATTATCATCTTTGGCTCAAGAAGGAGAGGACATGGCTCGTAATGTTGCCAATGCCTCTTACAAAAGTAATGCCAAAAGATGCTTAAAATCATGACAACTAACAAGGTAGAGCATTTAGGGATTCTATGCTCAACCTTACAACTCATCTTATACGATGAAAAATCAGAATATGCAGCGGAATGAAATGCCTTGGGCTTGGGAAACGAGAACATATGGCTTATGGCATGCCTATGCCTCTTACAAACAAGGGCCTCAAGGGTAATATACAATAACATTGTAAATGAACACTTAGTGTACATGTGTTCAAGTTTAAAACCACTCAAAAATCTGAGTTTGATGATGAAAAAACCAGAATTCTTCAACCTCTTTAGCTTATGAGGTGAAGACAATTGGTTCATGGTTGCACCATTGCTTTTTGGAAGAAGCGATGGACGATGAAGACTTGAATGTGGCACTTATGGTGTGTGCCCGGCCTCCATGTTGATGAAGAAGAGCCTTCTTAATGTAAATGACCTCCTCCTTTGATGGTTAAGACCACCTTAGTGTTGAGCAACACTTTAGTTGATGATTAATATCACCATTAGTGTGTATAAAACATAATTAGTGCTAAAAAGCACATTTTTAGTGTCAAATGACACTTATTTTGGTGATTAACTCACCATTAGTGTTTAATAACACTATTAGTGTTTAAGAGCACTTTCTCTTTACTGGATTAATAGAGTAATTAGTGTTAAACAACACAATTAGTGCTTAGAAGCACACTTAATCACTTTGAAGGCTTAAAAATTGATGTTGATGTTGAAGCTTGATGGGCATGAGGCTTATGGCTACCTTATGTGAATGAGAACTCTTCAAAGACAAGAGAAGAACTCAGCAACAAAACATTCACACCACCATTTGAGTGATTAAAGCAAGGGAGGAGATGATTGAGCAAGAAAAACCTCCAAAAATCAAGCTTTAATGGAAGCTTGAGAGTGAAGATGAAAAAAGGCGCCTGAACTTTTGCTTCCAACCGGCGCGTTCGTGAACTATTGGAGCTCTAGTCAGCTGTAGGGTCTCCACACAATGGGCTATCAAAGCCCTAACGAGGCTTGCTTTATTGTGGTCTACATCCAAGCAATGGCTGTACGACCAGCCACTATAAGACAATGCTGCCATACACGCGTTTCATACACGTAGACAATCCCCCAGTCGTGACTCCACCCGCAGCAGTAGGAAGAGTGGGAGTGGAGGATGCGGCGGGTGCTTTGGTGGGGGAGGTGGGGGAGGTGGGGGAGGTAGTAGGGAACACGGTGAGAGAGGAGATAGAGGGAGAAGAGTTAGAGGAGACAGTTCGGAAGAGGAGGAGATGAGAGAGGTGGAGAGAGTGATCTGCTATGATGTGACGGATAGGGGCGGGATAGTGATGGATGCGAGGGGGAGGGAGGTAATGGAGTACATGCGTGGGGTAGTATCAAACTCATATAGAAATTTTTTTATTAAATTTAAAGATCAAAATAGCCGATTAGTTGGGGAGGTGATAGAGGCTGTACATAGTCGGTACCCCAATCCCCCACATGCTACATTCTCGGATGTATGGGGAAGGACGTGAATAAGGGAGATCTTAAGTAATAAAAGATCTCACCTTAAAAAACTCGCATACGATGACCGGCTAAATGTAGCTGCGGGTGGCTATCCTGCCGAGAAACCTGCCACCCACTGCGCACAAACGCGAGTGGAAGGAGGCAAAGAAACGAGCAGAGGGTGGCGTGAAGAGCAGGCAGCATGTGGAGGCACGACGGATCTAGATGGAGACCATTGGATCTTCGCATTTCCGATCTGGCGGCGTCGAGTCATGGGAGGCAGAGTTCGTAAGTATCTTGCCACTTTATTTGATTGTTTACTTAATTCATTGATTCTATGATTGTTTTAATCTTATAAATTGTGTTGATTATGATACAATGACGGGTTACGGGGAGGAAGCCCACAACCCACGATACTGCGTATGCTCGCCGGCATAGCAGACGTGACACGTTGTCGTGACGTGGGCGGTGTCGCTGGGAAAGCGCGGGGCTTCTGGCTGTGAGAGTAACAGGTCACCAAAGATGGCATTCACATTGTCATTTCACATAACCTCTTGCTTGATTACATGACAACACAAAACCTACATGAGATACAACTCAAAGGTGCTGATTTTTTTACATAAAGAGAAGGTATTCACACCAAAACATTAACTGCCTTTCACAAAAATTACTTCACGTTGGTGTCTCTAGAATTCCATTCTCCATTTCTTGGCTCTGTATACATGCAAAATCAGCATAAACTACTCATGGAAATCAGGTCCACCACCAAACATGCAACATGGCCCTCCTTTATCACAAAACCACAGGATCTCTGCTGAATTCCCCCCCCACACTGTAATGCCAGTCCTTTATACACGAGGCGGCTCACACACACATCTTTTCTTTTCCTGCACACTTTCTTGCGCTTCCCCTCTGCCTTGTAGACCCCTAGTTGTTTCATAATATTCGATGGGCAAGCTGACAGCCAACCATTGAGAAAAGGCGAAGACCTGAAGATGCCCTGCCATACCCAGCAGGTTTCTCGATGGGTCAGATACAATGGATCCCACTGTTGCAGCTGTAAGTGCACCAGCTGCAGCTAATGATGCTGAAGAAACAGACAGTATTCCAGCAGACAAGGATGTTGCCAGCAGACTTGCTGATAAGACATGTAAAAGCTCGCACGCATGTTATGGGTTTTTGCTAGGCGACTTACAGTGCCTCACGCGTATGACATTGGAAGGCAAGTTAAGATTTCCTGCAATATCAGCCGTCTTGTTCTCAGTCACAAAGATTGTGACAACCTTCCCCCAAAACTGCACACACACCTCTTCTTCTCTGCAGCAGCTGCTGCAGCGACTGTCAGTTGCCTGCTGAGGTTGCCTGACCTCCCCAGTCACTCTCCTCTGTACACGCAAACCGCGCCCACTCAAGCTTTATGCACACACCATAGTCTGCAATCGGCGCAAAGGCTTCTCTCCTCTCTTGCTTCCCTGGTCACAACAGACCCTTGCCTTCCTTGTGTTGGCTGCATACCATGGCACACACTCATCAAGACTGTGTTTTTCACCTGCATACAGACCCTCCTCTCGTCGCCTTAGCTGGTCAACACTTCTCCAGCAGAGCTACAGATACACACCCAGCAGCCGGCGCCTCTTCCATCTCTCTCACGTCTGCATACACAGCCGGCCCTTCCTCAGAGCGCCGTCTTTAACTGCTTCAAGAGATCACTTGATGTCTGTTCCCTGCAGCCCTTAGTAAGGCGATTTCCCTTCACAGTCGACGTCCTTCGTCAGGCCTTCCTCTGCAGATTCAGTCCGTCCGGTCCTTTTTCCTGCACCTCCTCCGCAATTTTCACGTGCCCAGCTCGCCAGCCTTCTAGTCGTTTTCTTCACGTGCTGCGGCTGCGTTGGCCCCCCTCACAAGCTTCCATGTGGCCCTTTATATTATTGGCCACTTGTCTTATATATTTCATTTATTTTTCTCATGCCTCAATAATGGCCACTCACATCAATGCTCCTCACACATGGTAACCTAAAATCCCACTCTATCTCCGGGTACAAAAATGGTACCACAAAACCACCGCTGGCCGCATCCACATGAATTAGAGTGTCCCATCTTTAAATGCCCTGTATATCCCAAAAGAAATCAACCATGCCAGTGTATCACTTTATACTTTGTCTTAGAACCACGTTCATAATTGAGCTCATATTCATAGGGAGTGCTCGGTCTTTTGCTAGTAGACCTCGGTGACTACACACATTAAGTGCTCCAACACATGCCACTGTATCTGAGTGGATACCTGAACATGCTTTCACTGCATAGACGTGCCACAGCACGACACCCACCCCCTCTAAACCTGCACATCCTCTGGTATGTGCCACACTGGTCCTGGAATTGAGTGTCCATGCATTATTTGCAGACCAACATTGGTATATGTACAAGCATCCAACTAGGCGTCTTAAACCCTGTCAAACTTGACCCAGTTGGTATCACCCTAGTGAACATGAAGCAGTAGAAGAATATACATAGTGGTACTCACAAGGGGTTATCCTTTGTTGAAACATAGCATGACATCTTAACCTCCCCCCCCTAGCCTGCAAGATATTTATATCTTAGCAATCACATCTGAATGGTTCTGCTTTCCCACCTGGATCAAATACCAATCGCTTTTGGCATATGCGCCATATCCTTTGCTCATATGAGGCCCTATCCTCACTTAGATTCCCTGCATATGCATGATTACCCTCATCATTCAAAGTGGGATGCTCTTCAAAATGATTTGCTTCAAAATTTTCCTCAGGCCATGTTTGAAGCCTTTGCACCACATATTGTATGGCCACACTAAATAACAACTGCATTAACAGCATGGAACACACACTTGATAACATCCCATCCAAATCTACCTTGCCTGGATCCAGCTCACCCACTGACAAACATTCATTCTTCTCATCCAATGACGGAAAAGCATCAACACATACAAAGTCCAACAAGGCATCATCGAGAATAGCCTCCAGCTCTGAATCAATCTCATCACAATCATTTGGCTTACATATCACCTGCACATCCTCACTTGCAACCAACAGTTGACTAGCATCAAGCATAGAAGAGCCCAAAGCTGATGGGGATCTATTATATACCATGAAATCTTCCAATGCATCATCTAAGATAGCATCCAATCCAGGATCAGTCGCATTGAAGCCATTATCATCTTGCAATCCCACATGTTGATTATCATGAACATTCATACCCCCATAGCTATATCCATTTGGTTGCTCATATGCAGCCTCTTGAGGCTCTGTGACCACACTTTGCATATCTTGCATGTTATCTCCCAGTATTTCTTGATACCTGTCTGCAGATGGGCTTAGATTTATGGGTCCCTCACCCGAGTACCCTTGAATCTGTATGTCATTGAACCCTGTATGATCCAAAAAGACAGATTCAATTTCCCTCTCCAAATCATCATCATAAACAGGCTTCCAAGCTCGAGATTGTTGCTCACAAATGTGGTTGCAAGGTAACCCTGACACTGATGACATAGCATCACCCTGTTTATTGTTGGAACACCCTGTTAGCATTCCAGAATAACCCAAATCCAAAGAACCTTGGCAACCAGCTTCAGAAGCAACATCACTGTTGGAATCACCCATATCACTCACCCCCTCTAAATCAATCACACATACTTGTGGCCCGTCTGCATATTCATGTACATCATCCTGCTTATAAGCATCATGACCAGATAAGAATGCAGTAATGATAGCATCTTCTTCTTGTCTTAGATTTTCAAACTCTGCAATCATGCTTTCAGCAAGAAGCATTGGTTCCTTCTGTTCTTCACACATATGATACGACACCTGAGGAATACCCTTCAAATGAGCACTTTCGTCATGAGAATCCTCAAGTTTACACAGCTTACATGCTTCACAGCCCAAGAGGAAACTATTAGCGATGTCCTCTTCCTCATGTACTGGGTCTTGAGCACCTGTCCTGAAGCTCTCTGAATCAAGTGTCTCCTCAAGCATAGGCATACACACATCATTTGGTATGATCATAGGACCCTGTATGTCTGCACCCTCAAACAAGGAAGACAGATTATACTTGCAGAGTTCACCCATTGCATCTTTATGAGGCTGTAGCAAGGCATCCCTTTTGGCACTGTGAAGGCCTTGTTGCTCACTAATAGCTTTTTGCAGTCCCAATTTAGCATAAACAGCCTCCACAATCTCTGTATCAACCTTGAATAGCAATTGATTGTCCTCCATAAGACATGCATCGACAACCATTTCTAAATTGGCTCGGATTGTTGCTGGAACACTATCACAGCTCACATTATACCTGGAACTCGCATAAATAAGTGCATCTGCAAAATCACTCCATCGTTTGGAGTGATACTCTGCTAGTTCCAGCACTTCATCTTTTAAATCAGGACTTACAAGGTATGCAAAAGATGCAATCATCATGTTTTCTGGAACCCCTTGATTCTTCATCTCTGTCTCATAACACCTTAGATAGCTTTCTGGATCGTAACCATCAAATATATTGACCCTGTCATACACCAATTGCACTGCAATTTCCACTGCTTCCTGAATTCGCTTTTCTTCTTCAATCTTCCTGAACCGCTCTTCAAGCTCTTTCATCTCTGCATATAAATGCTCCATTTTGCTAGCCATCTCTACGTACTCTCACCCCAGCGGCTTCACGTCGGGTTCACCAAAGCTGTCGTGACGTGGGCGGTGTCGCTGGGAAAGCGCGGGGCTTCTGGCTGTGCGAGTAACAGGTCACCAAAGACGGCATTCACATTGTCATTTCACATAACCTCTTGCTTGATTACATGACAACACAAAACCTACATGAGATACAACTCAAAGGTGCTGATTTTTTTACATAAAGAGAAGGTATTCACACCAAAACATTAACTGCCTTTCACAAAAATTACTTCACTTTGGTGTCTCTAGAATTCCATTCTCCATTTCCTGGCTCTGTATACATGCAAAATCAGCATAAACTACTCATGGAAATCAGGTCCACCACCAAACATGCAACATGGCCCTCCTTTATCACAAAACCACAGGATCTCTGCTGAATTCCCCCCCCCACACTGTAACGCCAGTCCTTTATACACGAGGTGGCTCACACACACATCTTTTCTTTTCCTGCACACTTTCTTGCGCTTCCCCTCTGCCTTGTAGACCCCTAGTTGTTTCATAATATTCGATGGGCAAGCTGACAGCCAACCATTGAGAAAAGGCGAAGACCTGAAGATGCCCTGCCATACCCAGCAGGTTTCTCGATGGGTCAGATACAATGGATCCCACTGTTGCAGCTGTAAGTGCACCAGCTGCAGCTAATGATGCTGAAGAAACAGACAGTATTCCAGCAGACAAGGATGTTGCCAGCAGACTTGCTGATAAGACATGTAAAAGCTCGCACGCATGTTATGGGTTTTTGCTAGGCGACTTACAGTGCCTCACGCGTATGACATTGGAAGGCAAGTTAAGATTTCCTGCAATATCAGCCGTCTTGTTCTCAATCACAAAGATTGTGACAACCTTCCCCCAAAACTGCACACACACCTCTTCTTCTCTGCAGCAGCTGCAGCGACTGTCAGTTGCCTGCTGAGGTTGCCTGACCTCCCCAGTCACTCTCCTCTGTACACGCAAACTGCGCCCACTCAAGCTTTATGCACACACCATAGTCTGCAATCGGCGCAAAGGCTTCTCTCCTCTCTTGCTTCCCTGGTCACAACAGACCCTTGCCTTCCTTGTGTTGGCTGCATACCATGGCACACACTCATCAAGACTGTGTTTTTCACCTGCATACAGACCCTCCTCTCGTCGCCTTAGCTGGTCAACACTTCTCCAGCAGAGCTACAGATACACACCCAGCAGCCGGCTCCTCTTCCATCTCTCTCACGTCTGCATACACAGCCGGCCCTTCCTCAGAGCGCCGTCTTTAACTGCTTCAAGAGATCACTTGATGTCTGTTCCCTGCAGCCCTTAGTAAGGCGATTTCCCTTCACAGTCGACGTCCTTCGTCAGGCCTTCCTCTGTAGATTCAGTCCGTCCGGTCCTTTTTCCTGCACCTCCTCCGCAATTTTCACGTGCCCAGCTCGCCAGCCTTCTAGTCGTTTTCTTCACGTGCTGCGGCTGCGTTGGCCCCCCTCACAAGCTTCCATGTGGCCCTTTATATTATTGGCCACTTGTCTTATATATTTCATTTATTTTTCTCATGCCTCAATAATGGCCACTCACATCAATGCTCCTCACACATGGTAACCTAAAATCCCACTCTATCTCCGGGTACAAAAATGGTACCACAAAACCACCGCTGGCCGCATCCACATGAATTAGAGTGTCCCATCTTTAAATGCCCTGTATATCCCAAAAGAAATCAACCATGCCAGTGTATCACTTTATACTTTGTCTTAGAACCACGTTCATAATTGAGCTCATATTCATAGGGAGTGCTCGGTCTTTTGCTAGTAGACCTCGGTGACTACACACATTAAGTGCTCCAACACATGCCACTGTATCTGAGTGGATACCTGAACATGCTTTCACTGCATAGACGTGCCACAGCACGACAACGTGGGCCATCTTCAGAGCCGAGGGACGTATTACGGACGCGCAGTTTGAGATGGCCATGAGACCATACGGTCGACAGGTACTTGAAAATTCTAAACGAATGATTTTGGTTTATTGAATTACATATATATATACTTATGTACTATATATTACTTGAACAGGCACAAGCTGCTGATGATCCACCCGCCGCCACTGCAGAGGGTGGACGTGAGCACCACTCATCGGACATTCCGACCGATGTGAGCTCATCTGAGCATGGAGGGAGCACCGAGTCATCATCTGGGTCTGAGTAGTACTCATACTTATAGTATCACATTCCATATTGAGGATGTGGTTGTATATATTTTTTTGTAAACTGAAGCCATGGGCTACTTCGAGATATGGACTCCCTTGTATACATGTATGAAATTTTGATAGTAATATTGAATCGTGAATCGATAGTATTACATTCATGTCTGTCTTGAATCGTGTCTTGACAATGTATGCATTCATGTCGTTCTTGTCTTCATCTCCCTCGTGCATATGTTCTTCGTGGATGGTCTAATGCACAAAAAAAAAAATCCAGAGAGTGTTATTGGGTGCTCGAATGCTGGAACAGTATTCAGGCACCAAATAGCACTCTCTGGATTTTTTTTTCTCTCTGTTCGCGTGTATAAACGCGTCAGAACTGCTAAAAATCGCGTGTAAATACGTGGATAATCTGTAAAATACGCGTGTATTAACGCATCAAAACTGACAATTACGCATGTATAAGTGCATCTAAATTAAAGAAACGCGTGTATAGACGCATGTATCAATGCATCTGAAAACATCTGAACTGAACAGAATGCGACTATACACCCGTGTATAAGCACGTCTGAGACTTCCTATACACGCGGTTCTACACGCATGTCTGTGGCCGCGATGATACACGCGCTGATACACGGGCCCGCTACTTTTTTTCACAAGTCATTTTTAGCGGCTAGGAGCGCGGGTATGAGCCCGATCCCTTGTAGTGAGCGTAGCAGGCAGAAAACGCAGGCGGGTTACTGCAGTCGAGATTCCGTGGCACCGTAGGGAGGAAACACGAAATCGCCTGTACGAATTGATGCGCCTACTCCTTCTCTACATCTCCCATAAAGAATTCGTGGAGAGATACGCCCTCTACAAGCTTGTGGAAGGCCTCCAAGTGCTGGGGGTTGAGCTCCACACAAAGAAGATGAGGAAAAAGTGGATATTTTTTACCTAATCTACACCACAAATGGTTCAAATCACCTAGGCTCTGATACCATGTTGAGAAAACGTGGTGCTCATGCTAGATCAAGTGTGTGGAGAGGAGAGACTCACAAAATACAAGAATAATATCTTGCTTATTAAGTTGCTTATACATACAACTAGGCCTTGCTCTCATACAAAATGCCTCATGGCCTCACCTTTAAATAGGTGAACAAGTGGACCTCAAGTCCATTCACACTCACACCCTTCTCTCACCCTTCTACAAACCCTTAGTCTCTTAATATACACTACCATCTCTGCAACAACTGGATGTGGCCACAAGGGTCATAAAAAGCTATCTACCCACATCACAACCTATGACCCGCTGGACAAATTGGTTCCAAGAGGCTGCAACACCATTGCAAAAAATATGATCTACCCAAGGAAAGGGGGAGCATGTACTCACGCTCGACATTCTAATGCTTCCTCCCTAACCTTCTTCCCTGACCATGTAATTGCCAAATTCAAGGGGATGTATATATATAGCTTCATACATAAAAACAAAAAGAAATTTAAAACAAAAAATAGTAAAAAGAGCAAGAGCACAAAAAGAAGAGAAATATCCATATACAATCAGGAACTAGATTGACCTATCATAAACCTACTGATGCTATATCTGTGTTTGCAGATATGGCAAATGCAAGAGCATCATACACTTCATCCACCTTTGGTGAGAGGTATCATCTGTACCTTTCTCAGATATTTCACATGTGCTATCCTGTGATTAAAACTGAATTGGATCATATAGATATACTAGCCAGAGAGGAAAATGTTGAGGAATTAGAATGGCTAATTTGCCTATGAGACTGACCCCTACTCCGTAGAGGACATATCCCCGATAGCCCAAAACTTTCATTTTCCACAAGATGACTATCCTCGCATGGTTGCATTCTTGATGAGTCTATGTGGATGGGAAAACGAAAAAGATATATCTGACAACGATGAATGGATGGATGAAACTCATGGCACTACCGAGGCTCACTTTATTTATTTGGATGATGCGGATATAGGCTTAGCCTTAGGGCTAGAGCCAGGACTCTATAACATCCTCTTACCATATCCTCAGTAGTAGTGTGGTGACTGGTAGGTAGGTTAGTGTTTTCTAGTTTTTTCTAGTTTGGAGTCATTAAACGAGTCTTTAATTTTTCACACTGATGTGCCTCTCGAGGTATAGTGCTTGTTAGTTGGTTGTACAGGTTGAAACATTTGAGGTGGGTTCGCTTTCAAGTCCTGAGATAGCTGCAACGCTCATACATAAATATCTCATCAAATTGCGGGCATTTCTCTCATCAGATCAAGGAGATATCCAAAATACAGATGTAATTCTTCCATGCCCACTCTCTTTCGTTTTTACTGTTCAATTAATTGCATGAACTGAAGGCATGACCACATGGAACTTGTCAAAGTACTACTTAGTTTTTGAAGTTGCCTGACGGGCTAGTGTAAATCATGAATGAGCTTAACCTTATTGGATATATTCCTGAGAATGCATGAAGTCTTTAGTTAACCTTGGAATACGATTGTCTTAGGTCTAGGGTCAAACCATCTTAATGTTTGACACCTGGCCATGTGTGTGTTGACCTCTAAGACATAGCTTTTACCCCTTGGTCAAAAGGATGTAAGAACACATTATAGTTCAGGAGCGAAGATCAAAAGAAATAAATTATTAAAAAAAAGCCTACAATAAATGGCAATGCAAGTCTATTATGTGCCCTAATGTTGGCCTATCGCCTTATTGACACTTGTTAAAAGAAAACAGAGCACAGCTTTTAAGATATGCAACTGGAATGTCCTAATGTAAATAAGCTTCAAAAAAAAATAAAAAACAACAAACTAAAAATATATGCACTAGAATGTCCTAATGCAAATAAGCTTCAAAAAGAAATAAAAACAATAAACTAAACACATCCAAAAATCTAAAACGGTATGTTTTTCAGAATGTCACCTCCTAATAAACATCATGTAATATTCAATGATCCCAATAGCTTGGAATAGATAGAAGAATGGACCTAAGTCCTAGGCTGGTCCTCCTTGTAGACGGATGGAGAAAACAAGAGGGAGCAACCTATTCAAGCATAGCATGCAAGAATCCAATAAAACACATGCAAGCAAGAGTAGAGAAGAAGGGATAAGAAGGAAAGCTCACAAGTATTCTATTACAATGTGTCTTTCTTACTGTCAATATTGATTTGTATAAAAGTAGCCCACTAGTTTTCACACTAGGCTAGCTAAAACTTAAAAATGGCTAAGCCACTATTACTGGTCTTATGAAAGTATATGCATAAAGTTCTTCACCATATGCCGAACTACTAATGTGAGGGCAAAATCACATTGATGAAGTCCCTGTTGGCCTAGTGGAAGAGTGAGCACATCCACTCAGATAGCGAAAGAGGTCAAATGATAGCCACATCAATCCATTGCTAGCAATGGAAACCCTAAATTGCATTGGTCTTTTACATGATTTTGACACCCACAAGGGTGTTTTCCATGACTTTGATACACACAAGGCTTTGACCTTGTTACATTAAGCCAAGAAATAGCTTCGCAATTATGATTAGGAGTGGAATCTACTTCAAAAACATAAGTTTTTAGCTCCATTATAAGTGTGTATTAGGGTGGAAAAGTTAATTACATTTTATATAATTTCATGAGTTATTGAAATTAGAAACATGCAAAAGTAATAAACATAATTTAAAAAAAAGCACCATAAACTAGGATTAATAACCTTAATCACCCCCATCAAGTCTAAAAAACCTCAAAAAACTCCAAAAACTAGACCAAACCATCTCTCGGTTTGGGAGACATAAGCCAACAATCTTTTGAAAAAAGATTTAAGTCAACATATTTAAGCCTAGAAATGTGAGCCATGAGTCAACATATGTGAGCCTAGAGACATGATCCTAGAGAGTCAGCATACGTGAGCCGTGAGTTAGCATACATGAGCCTGAAGACATGACCATCTCTCAGGTTGGGAGACATAAGCCCACAATCTTGTGAAAAAAGATACAAGTCAACATATGTGAGCCTAGAGATGTGAGCCTGGAGACATGAACGCCATGAGTGTAGAAGCATGAGTCAACAGACATGATTGGAAGGTAAACCTAATAATATACCATGAAATCAAAAAAGAGCCTTGAAGAATTGTAAAGACACATCTACCCGTGTCTTATAAATATTTTCCTATCATACACAGGTACAATTTTAAAGGAAAATTCTTGTCCTTTGTAATTATTGGGGCATACAAAAAAGGCATAAGCCTTTAGATGTGAGTCTCCAAGCATGAACCTATATCTATGAGTCTAAATATGTAAGTTTACAAGCTGAGCCTGAATGAGTGAGTCTGCCATGCATGACATGAATCTAACTCATCAGACTCATGTGAGCTTATTTCATATAAAAATTATGTAGCTCCACCAAACGTGAGTCTAGAGGCATGAATCTGCCAGACATGAGTCTAGAGGGATGAGCCTATACACATAAGCCTATAGGCATGAGCCTATAGCCATGAGCCTAAAGGTATGAGTTTATAATTGTGAGCCTAAAGATATGAGCCTAGATTTTTTAACTTAAAAAAATAAGAGGACAAAAGAACCAAAAAAAGTCAAAGTAAAAAACATTTATTTTTTTGTAAGAATAAAAGTTTCTGAATTCATTTTTAAACACGCTTCAAGAAGCACACTAGAGGTGATTTCAACATGGTGCAACCCTTTGATACGAACTCGATTTGGACTAATTGTTAGAAACGAACCCAATCTAGACTAATTGTTAGAATCGATAATACAAAGTTAACTATAGTGCATCAAACCACACCTCTTTATACCCACCTAGCCTTTGGTCCCAGCAGTAAAATGACCAGCACTTATTAATAGAGTGTGCTACACTATTAAGACAAGATACCTTTATATCTACCTCAAGCAAGGAATTTTGGTAAGAAATGAGCTAACTAAATATATACCTGAGAGGAAGGAGGAATAGTGGAACCCTTGGAAATGGGAGCCACCATGGTCCCCCAAGCCTCACATTCAACAAATGGCTAAATAAATAAATAAATAGTGCCATAAACTTTTTAAAAAGGGTATTAAATTGACCTATCCTTGGATATTAAAATGCTCTATCTTTGTGCAAATCTCCAATGAAGGAGCAAGAGTAGGACCATGAACCAGAGGGTTCTCAAACCATGTCGAACACCACAATGTTTTAAAATATTTAGTTGTGATAATGAGATGGGTTATCCGATGCTATGGCCATGGCTTAGTAGCCCAACAACCACATCTAGCATCACAATCAGGACATCACATTGTCTCTTTTAACATATTATTAGGGATAATCATTCCACAAAACATCTAATATTAAAAAGCACACACAAAGTGCAAGCAAGAATCCCACCTTCTACAAGAGCCCACTTCACCAAAGAACCAAGTTTCACTTCCTCTTTATTCGGATAAGGAACAAGGAACGTGAGGAAGGGTAAGGAGCAAATATCTAGGACTACCTCAAAACTAAGTAAAGAGCCAATGTCTAGGACTACCTCAAACCAAAGATAAAGAGCCTATGTCTAGGACTACCTTAAACCTAAGGGATTCACAAGATTAATCACATAACATTTTCTCAGCTACTACAATAGCAGCAAGCCTGTAGCCACAAAGCAAACCAGTGTAAGGCAAGTGCCATTAGAAAACCACATATCCCTAACTCTATGTGGGATAAGAAATTCTAAACCTTGGGATAGAGGGTTTTACACAACCTTTCAAATCCTTACGTTCCACTTCAAGTGAATATGTAGAAAATATGCTTAGAATGGTGTTTGAAATGGGAAGGGGGGTTACATAGCACCTAGAGGATGAAAAATGGCTAAAACCAAGCCAATACACATCTCAAGGATGATGACCAAAATTGATAAAACTAGAGATCCCATTCATTACCTATAAAATTTTGATCAAGTGTGTGAAGCCATGGGTAGGATTGACAATCCCACCAAAATCTACTCGTTTGGACTTTACCTTGAAGGTAAAGTAGGCCAGTGGTTTAGGTCTCTAAACCCATGTGAAAATGCTAGCTGTGAGGTCTTAAGACACACCTTTATTGTTCTCATCCAATGGAGCTAAATGAGTCCCATTTCATAAATGTGTAACCTCGAGAAAGAGGAAGGTGAGATAATTCATGACTTCATTACTAAAACCAAGTATCTACATATGAGATGTAAGCCCCACGAAAAGATTGGATGATTTATTACTCAGTGATCGATTTATGAGATTAAGAGGCTTCATGAACATCTCTATAGGTCTAGACACTACATCTTTGAGGCATTGCACCTTTGATTGGTGTTAAGAGCAAGAGGCTTCATGAACATCTCTATAGGTCTAGACACTACATCTTTGAGGAATTGCACTTTTGATTGGTCTTAAGAGCAAGAGGCTTCATGAACATCTCTATAGGTCTAGACACTACATCTTTGAGGCATTGCACCTTTGATTGGTCTTAAGAGCAAGAGGCTTCATAACCACCTCTAGATATGGTCTAGACCTATAGTAAACACTACAAGTCTACATCTCTATAGGTCTAGACACTATATCTATGATGAGTGATGTCATGAGGCAATACACCTAGTAGACAATCTACAACAGGAAGATAAAGATATAAAATCCGTCCACCTAAAGGGACGCATCATCCAATGCCTCTATGAGTAAAGGAGTCCGACTAGCACTAGAAAAAGTCTTAGATAAGACATGAGCATAGACAATTGGTAAAAAATTTGCTCAACCAAATAGGCCAATAGTGGGCAAGGCCAACCCCAAGGGTAAACTCAAGGCTAGCCCTAGCCAATTCCTCAAGCCAAACACCTATAATTATTGCCACAAAGAGACATGGTTTAGGGTGCAATTTATCATCAAAACCATACAAGCAAGAAGTGTCCCACCGCTCTACTGAGGCCAAGAGAGCAATAGTTTTGTGCACATTATAAGCACCACAAAACCATGACACATCCTATAATTGGTACCAAGGAAACCCAACAAGGTGGACTTTAGCATCATAGCAGCCCATGTTCTCGGTGCCCCATGTTCTCGGTGCCAAAGTAACCCACTAACCCATTTTTAGCACAACAATACTCTACGACTCTATCAGCCAACTTTAAGAGTCCAAAATAGGAGAGCTTCGAGTAAATTACCCTCAAGGAGTATTGTGGGTCTAATCTTTGTGTGGTCTTATCAATGGCATATAGATTATATCTTTATACCTTAGTCATAGTATATTCTATTCTTTATAATTTTAGATACCAATACTTATACCAAATAATTAATGATGCTTTGTATCATCACAACTATAATCCTTTTAAGCATAAAGCATAAAATCTAATAGAGATAGATGATTTTAAAGTACAATGAAAGATTGTGTTCATCACGATTCTTTGTCTTTATCTCTCTACTTATAGTGTATGTTGTCTGTTAATGATGTTTGGTAATAATTGATTAGTATGTGTTAATCACTATGTGTTGGTCATCCGCTAAATTGGCTTGCTCTAAGTTACTAAGCTCCACATCAGTTTTTGTAGCCACTATCTAGGGTGCTTAATCTTGTTTATGTCTATCTCCCTATTATTTACTGTAAGTTTCATCTAAATCAATGGCCTCAATATAGCAAAGTCAAAGAATGTCCATCTCCATAGGGAGAACACACTTCTTAGACTTCTTGCATGTTTTGCTTTGGGACCCTTGTAGCACAACATAGGGGAGCTCTAGAAAATTTTGTGGACTTTTGGGGGAATGTGTAGCTTATCTACTTTATAATTAGACTCTACTCCAACCCCAAAGCTAGGCTAAAAAGATATAGTCAACTCTCATATTTAGAAATTGTTATTTTTCTTGCTATTTCTTACAATTAAATTGAGTTAAGCAATTGAACAATTAAATTGAGTTGACCAATTGAATAATTAAATTAATAATTCTCATAATAATTTAGGACACTATACCCTAGGAAGTTCTATCTACATCTTAGGGTAAGGTTTCATTAATAATTCTCATATTAATTTACTACACTATACCCTAGGAAGGTCTATATACACCTTAGGATAAGGTTTCATTAATAATTCTCATATTAATTTACTACACTACACCCTAGGAAGGTCTATATACACCTTAGGACAAGGTTTCATTGAGGCTATATGAATCGTAAGGCTTTAATACCATAAATAGACTCTTTTCTCCATAGAAATATAAATTATATTAAAGTTGATTATATTTTAACTTTTTTGAGAATGATAAGGTTTTGCACTTATCCCAAAACTAGAGAATTAATTGACCCTTATATAGCACATTAGCCTTAGACTTAATTATTGAAATAATTATTTTAGATGTGATACATAAGTATGTGTTTTACACCTATATTAATCTAAGGAAGGGTTAGGCTAAGAGAGTTAATCAAAGATTGCAAAGAGAGAAAATTCCCATGCACATGCAATATTTTAGAGTTCAAAATGGATAAAGTGATTATAAGGGAGATTAGATTTTAAGGTAACTTGAATAATTGATTCTAGGGGTAAATTATGCTATTAATATTGCTAGAGATTAAAGAGACAAAGCAACCAATTACCACATTACCTATGGGAATGTGTGCATAAAATATCACCCCAAAGATATGCAAATCCATACCCTAATTTTTGAAAAGAAATGAGGAGTAAAAGACCCATGTGAAACTAGTTTGTCATTAATAAACATAGTTCAAATTCATAGCTTATCTCTCTAGAAATTAGGGAAGAAAATAGTGAAACCCTAGAAAGAAAACAAAAGAAAATTTTTTGGTGAGCTTAGAAAAGTTTAGGAGTCTAGATTGAGGACCTTAGAGATCTTAAATCATAAGGATATAAACTTAGACAAAAAATGGCCAAGGAAGGACCTCAATTCGACCTTAGATAAAAGGCCATAGAAGAAAAAGATTTAAAGTGCACAAGCTCAAGTATAAGAGTATGTGAACAAGGTTTGAAACCTTAGGTTGAAAGAATACTAGCTCAAGTAATATTTGGGAAGAGAGAGCATGGGAACAAACTCTAAATTTTTTTTAAAGTTAATATTTTATACATTATTGTGAAAATTATCTTGCTTTAAATGTTGTAAGAAAAGCTATTTGCTTTTTGTAAACATTGTATATATAGGGGAAAACCATTCTCCAAGTGAGTGTTTTCGAGCAAAGGGAAAAGCCGAGCGAAACCCACTAAACAATCTACAAAAAGAAGGAAATACGTACACTTTTTAAATATACATACACAAGCATAACATTATAATTAACATACAAATTAGGTCATGTAATCGGATAGCGGTTCAGCACACAGTTGGCGCACATGACCGATTCAAGCCAAAACCTAGATGGAAAATCCTTGCTTTCAATCATACATCTTGCCATTTCCATGAGTGTACGATTACGACATTCATCAGCCACACCACTCTGTTGTGGTGTATAAGGAGTAGTACACTAATGAGAAATACCACATGACTGCATAAAAGCTGTAAATTCATGTGACAAATATTCCCCCCCTCGATCAGTACACAATGGCAGGAGTTTATGGCTGCAAGCATTTTCAGCCATAGGGAGAAATTGACGAAAAGTTGAAAATGCATCTAATTTGGCTTTCAAACCATACACCCAACAAAAATGGGTGTAATCATCAACGAAAGTCATAAAGTATAGATGTCCTATAGAAGATGGTGCCCTCATAGGGCCACATACAAGCTGCAATGGCTGAGTAGCTCGCACATTGTCATCTTTCGAAAAGGAGTGATGATGCATCTTTCCCAATATTGATGAAATTATGAAACCCTAATCAAAGGCTATGGAAGCTAATCTAATCCTATTTAACAACATAATGAAAATCCTAATGACTTAATCAAGCTTGACTCAAGCACAATTAGGTTACGAGATGGAAATGTATACTCATAGTAGAGAGGCTTGAGAGCTGCTTGTGTTCATTGCTTGGAAATGAACCTTTTAACATAAGGGTACACCTATTACAAATATGCTCATGTGGGATAATGCCCAAGTGTGATGTGGCTGGATGCTCATGATCCTAGTCCTCTACTCATACCTCGCCCTTAATGGCACCACAAATTTCAACACCCCCCCTTGGTGCCATGATGTATAGGCTACTACTACAAGGTGGTTGGATGTGAATTATAAAAGATCCAACACCCCCCCTAGGTGCATAAATTTCTACTCTCAGGTGGCCAGGTGTGATTTTTTAAAAAACACAATACAAAGGACTAGGTCTACTTATCAGTGAACTTTTACAATAATGGGCTAAGGTGGTGAGGCTTGTCGATGTAGCTTTGGTTTAGAAGAGATGCTCATCAGAGACCACCTCTTTTCTTGATGAAGCCTCCACATAGTTTGCCTCCTTGTTCTTCAGTTTGCATTCTTCTTCCTTGTGCTCGAGCTTTTTGCAATGTCCACATTTAGGCTTGTGCTTGAGCCTGCATTCACTTTTAAAGTGCCCTTTCCTTCTACAGTGGTAGCATTCTTTTATGCCCTTTTTGGTGTAAAAAGCTTATTCCCTTGATGAACTTTGTATTCCATTGTTCTCTTCTTCAATTAGTGATGAAATATAACCCTCAAATGTTGGTAGCATTCTTTTATGCCCTTGTTGGTGTAGAAAGCTTGTTCCCTTGATGAACATTGTATTCCATTGTTCTCTTGTTCAAGTGCTGATGAAATACAACCCTCAAATGTTGGTTCAAGTAAATTTTTTAGAGTGGTTACTAGTGCACCATATTCCTCTGGCATGCTTTTTATGAGTATGGCAAGTGCATCCTTTTCACCAATCTTTGCATCAATGCCATCTAACTGGGTTATGATACTTTTCATTTTGCTTATGAATTGTGCACGAAATTCCATCTTTAAGCCAAAAAAATCTATTTTTAATGAATTTATTGCTTTTTGGCCTTGGAACCAAATATTAAATTCAACTCACCCCATGCTTGTTTTGTCATGGTTTTGGAATCAATGTGATGAATAATATTACTGTTGTCCAAGTACAAAATGGCAGTGCCTGTTCATCTTTTTCAATCCAATCCCTAGTTGGATTAGTAGGTCCATTTTCTTTAATTAGTTTCCATAGCTTCTTGTGCATGAGAAGATACTTCATTTATGTGGCCCAAGTGTAAAATTCTTCCTAGAGAGCTTCTCAACATTTGTGATACTGCTTGACATCATTGCAAAGGTCTTCTCAAAGTTTGACTCTCTGTAAGATTCCTCCCCAGCCTCTCAAAATGTCCAGCATCTTCCCCTATAATCAATCCCTCTTCAGAAATATAAAAGACCTTGTTTCTAACTGTTTTAACCTAGAGAGAGAAAATATTCTAGAGAGAGAATATTCAGATTCTTAATATTTTTGGATAGAAAATTATCTCATCTTATTAAAATAAGTTTCCCTGAAACAGAAATTCAAAAAGAACTTTCTAATGTGCAATTGGAATTAATTGAAAATGGGTATAAAGGACCTTAGCCTAAGGGTCTAGATTTTCAGAAATTTTTGGATTATGGTCCAATTAAGGTTCCTATGGGCCAATAGCATCAATCCATGTGTAGGGAGGAGATAAATCCAATTTTGTAAAAGAAGATACCCAAAAATGAGTAAATGCTCACATAAGATGAAGAGTTGAAAATGTACAAGGTTTATTAGTAAAAAACTATGAGCAATATTAAAAATATGAGATATTTTGGGTATAATGATTTCATATTGACACTGTGTAAGGAAGGGGAGTTCTTTAAAGGAGGTGCATATTTCACATAAGATGAAGAGTTGAAAATGTACAAGGTTTATTAGTAAAAAACTATGAGCAATATTAAAAATATGAGATATTTTGGGTATAATGATTTCATATTGACACTATGTAAGGAAGGGGAGTTCTTTAAAGGAGGTGCATATTTCACATAAGATGAAGAGCTGAAAATGTACAAGGTTTATTAGTAAAAAACTATGAGCAATATTAAAAATATGAGATATTTTGGGAATAATGATTCTATTTTGACACATATGTAAGGAAGGGGAGTTCTTTAAAGGAGGTGCATATTTCACATGCTTGAATGAGTTTTAAACTCATAAAAATTGAGATATTTCATCTCTCCTCTCTCCTAATTCAAGTCTAGTTACAAAAGTTAGCTCAACTGACCTAAAAATGGTCAAAAATTGACTAAACTGAGTTGGAAAATTATAGAATCAGTTTGTTTGGTTAGGAGCTCAATTTTTCCTATAAATAGAAGCCTCCCCTTGTTGAAAAAAAAAATATAGTGTTTATGCATCGTTACTCTACTCCACCTAAGCCAAGAACTGTGAATTCATTAATAATTCACTAGTTTTTGGAGCTTCCCTCTTTCTTCAATCCCCATTGGTGGCTCCATCAACATACTTAACCAATTGATTGGTTGGGGGCCTCTACCGTGAACAAAGAATCAAGTAATTTGTAAGGTAATTAGTGAATATTGATCTTTTCTATAATTTCTCAATGTTTCTCTCTTCTCAACCCCTCTCAAGCTTGAGAAGCTTAATTGGTATGGTTTTTTAAATGCTATTGAAGTTAATTGGTGAATAGTAGTGAAGAGTTACATAATTTGATGAATGCTATTGAAGTTAATTAATTAATGATAGTAAAGAATTACATAAATTTCTATTTATGTTTAAATTCTAATGGTTTTATGTAATTTCTCTCTCTCACTCAAGAAATGGTCATACTCATAACCCATTCTCAATCCAAATGAAGCTTTTCATAAAGCTTTTCCTTAACCCAAGATTAAGCTATGCTTGAGGCCAAATTAATGGCTTTTTTCTATGCTTTTAGTTTATGTATATTGATGATTCAATCCATTATGGATTAATGATCCAATTAGAGAATCATTTTAATTATTTCCTTAATGATAAGCTTTATCCCTTAGAAAAATTGAGATTTATCAGTCATAGTAGCAGCAGAGCTATGGCAAAATTTTTATAAAAATTATGCATAAAATAATTTCATTCAAAGCATAAAAAGAGGACCTCCTACCATATTCTAGGAATTATCATCCTAGATTAATTGAAAGAATTTCATTATAATCATGGAGAAATTAAATTTTAATATTATGCATAAAGGATAAGTTTTTATATCAAAAGTGTTATTCTTACCATTTTATTTCATGCATAGAAGTATGCATAATGGATAAATTTTTATATCAAAAGTGTTATTTTTACCATTTTTATTTTCACGCATAGAAGTATGCATAATGGATAAATTTTTATATCAAAAGTGTTACTTTTATCATTTTTACTTTCATGCATAGAAGTATGCATAATGGATAAAATTTTATATCAAAAGTGTTATTTTTATCATTTTTATTTTCATGCATAGAAGTATGCATAAAGGATAAATTTTTATATCAAAAGTGTTATTTTTACCATTTTTATTTTCATGCATAGAAGTATGCATAATGGATAAATTTTTATATCAAAAGTGTTACTTTTATCATTTTTACTTTCATGCATAGAAGTATGCATAATGGATAAAAATTTATTTCAAAAGTGTTATTTTTATCATTTTTATTTTTATGCATAGAAGTATGCATAAAGGATAAATTTTTATATCAAAAGTGTTATTTTTACCATTTTTATTTTCATGCATAGAAGTATGCATAATGGATAAATTTTTATATCAAAAGTGTTACTTTTATCATTTTTATTTCATGCATAGAAGTATGCATAATGGATAAATTTTTATATCAAAAGTGTTACTTTTATCATATTTGAATTTCATGCATAAAGGTATGCATAAAAGTTGATTATTTTATTATAAAAGTGTGACTTTTATCATAATTGAATTTCATGCATAGAGGTATGCATAAAAGTTGATTATTTTATTGTAAGAGTGTTACTTTTATCATATTGGATTTCATGCATAGAGGTATGCATAAAAGATATTCTTTTTATACTAAAAGTGTGATTTTCATCATAAATGGATTTTATGCATAACTTAGATGCATAAGAGAAATTCTTTTATTCTAAAAGTGAAATTCCTACCAAATTGAATTTATGCATAAGAAGATGCATAAAAGTTTGATTTTTAATTCAAAGTGTCATTCTCATCTAAATTGAATTTATGCATAGGAAGATGCATAAAAGATTGAATTTTAATTCAAAAGTGTCATTTTCATTTAAAATGAATTTATGCATAGGAAGATGCATAAAAGATTGATTTTACTTCGGAAGTATTAATCTCCTTAAATGGAATTTATGCATAAGTAAATGTGTAAAGAAATCTTATATCAAATATAAGAATTCTCTTGTATTCTATAGATAGATATGAGATGTGATAGGATGTGATAAGAGGTGTATAAGAGGTGATAAGATGAATTAAGATGTGATAAGATGTGTATGGGATGAGGTAAGAAGTGTATGAGATAGGATAAGATGTATATGGGTTGTGATAGGGCGAGAATGGATGTGATGTAAAAGATTAGATGTGAAGGCATATGGGGTTATATGAATGGGAATGTGGAAATGGATGTATGTATGTGGATGAGTGGATGTGGAGATGGGAGTATGGATGTATGAATGTGCGCGGTGGGAACAGGGATTTCACAGTTGGTATCAGAGCGAATTGGTTAATAAAGATCAACTGAGAAACCAAATATGTCAAAAAATTATCAAGAAGCACAAAAAGGTTGTAATTGTGTGATATAATTCATACAATTTGATATTCAAACTGAAATTTGTAATTTAGTAATTGGGTCTTCAGATGGAAGTACCGTAATTATATAGAATCCCTGACTTGCTTGAGGCCTAGACATGATGGTATTTACCTTATAATTCCAAGGGCCGTGACTACCCGTATATACTGAGAGTATACTGCAGCTCTTTACTGACAGTATATACGAGTAAATCTAAGACTTGAAATTATAAGCGTTAATGCTATCCAGAGGATGATTTCGAATGTGGTTGATATGATTTTTAATTCTGTTTGAGAATTGATGAATTGATTTGGATTCTGATTGAAAAATGATGATCCCGGAAGTTTGGTTGAAGTGTAATAAGCTGAGCGAAACCTCAATGAGGATGAATGGGACGAGTCCCTGTGATGATATTCATAAACTGGAATGATGATAATGATTTCAGCAAATCACTATGAGATTAGTGGATTGTGCTGTCAGATTGCTACTATTAATACTTGACCGTTAGATCAAGTTAAGGGATGACAAATTGAGAACTTGCTTAACTGAAATTTCCGTGGAGGAGTCTTCAAAGGGGAATTTTTCGGTCTAATGGACCATTATCATGTTAAAGATATAAATGATATGATTTGAATGAATTGTCATTTAATGATGAGTTCCATTTAAGGGATAATTATCCCAGTATTCTGTTGGGTTGACCAGAATATAAGGAACCCAGGAAAAAAAATGGATCTTAAGAAAAAGAGTTGTCCTCTACCTTGCGAGATGAGGACATCTCGCACTTTTCAAGTGGGGTAGAATGTAAGATTCTCCCCCAGCCTTCGAGGTATACAGGAGTAAGAATCTCCCTTTCTGATCTTATAATTATTCTCTCTCTAAAATAAAAGAAAGATTCTGTTTAAAAAAGGAAGAACCTTTTCCCTGAATACTTCTCAAGAGTCCCACCTGTTTTAAGGATTCAGAACAATGAGTTCAGAAGTGAGAATCGATGTTTTGGATATCAAGGTTTTGGTCTTCATTCGAGTATGGCCCAAAAGAAGTTCTTTATCTCTTGGGAAGTATAAGAAGTTATCTCCCAGATATTGTGGACCAAAGAAAGTAGGTGATTTAGCTTACGAACTTCTTTTATCTCCTCATCTCAAAGTTCTGAATGCCTTCTATAGAAAAATGTGCCAAACCCAAATCATGGGAAGATGGTAAAACTTCAGTAGCAAGTTACCGTTGGCTTCTAAGTTACGCTAGCTCCTTCCTTTATATAAGTCGTAACTTTTACTTGTCGTTCACAGTAATCTTACTCCCATCGATCTCCTTTCTTTCTTAATCTCCTTCATGGCTTGGCAACAAGAATTAGTTTTATCCATAATGATTCCTCACCTTCAAAGGACTTCCTACCTAGGTCACCTGCTGCGAAGGATCCTAGAGGGTGCTGACCATACGGTGCTCGGGCTCTGGGTCGCCCGAAGATACCCACACATGCGTCCTGGAAGATATTGGAACAAGGAGTAAGAGTTGTTTTGTGAAACCGGGCATGGATCTGGTTGATTGACCTTGCTGGTCTTCAATGGATGAGTCCATGGCTCTTTATATGGATCTGTTGGTTGATCTTGCTGATCTTCAACGAGAGTCCACCTTGATTTTTATAAGTGATTATATTGCCAAGTATTATGGGCTAGGAACTATTGAAAAGGCCCCTGTGTGGACAGGTGGTGAGCGTTCTAGTTGCCAATGATGCCATAGATACTCTGATGAAGGAATGATTGGAAATTATGAATCAACCAGATAAATTGGAAGATTATGATCAGTGGTACTATGGTTTCATTAAAGGATTGTTTTAAAGTTAGCTGATGCTAAGAAAAAGGCAATTTCATATTGGGTGTGTAAATGGTGTGGCTAGTTTTATGTTTGCATGAACTTCCGGCTAGGGGGCCTTGGAACTCTTTTCCTTGGTACCCGAGACAAAACCTAACCAAATTCCAAATTGGATCCCATCACTACAGTGGTTGGGATTGGATGGGGTTAGGCTGGACTGATGGATCCGTAAATCGAGACTCAATTTTCGTTATTACGATAGATGAAGTAAGTCCCGGATAGTAATTGTTCTATGGATAGGAATCAACGGTTGTGCCTCTTGATGGGGAAAAAAGCGTTGATCCCAATGATCCAAGTGCAAGTTTCTTCCTTGATCTGACCGAGTATCTTTATAGGTGCAGTCAGATCAGTTTGATCACTATTAATGGTCTTGACTACGTTAGAGTAAAAAGTTATCCTGGAGGAATCGCCCGTGCTTTCCGGATAAGGGAAGTTTTTTCGGGTTCGGTTTTGGAAAAACCGACAGATTAGTCTTTTGTCCGGATATCCGTGGACGAGGCCCCGAGTGTGGGACCTTGCCTCGCGCAAGAAGTGCTACTTCCGCTGCTAGTACCCCAAATCCGTTGCGCGGTGGGAACAGGGATCTCACACTCTCGCTAGTGTGTCTAATTGCGTACAAATTTGGCGTTTAAAAAAACTGCTCAAATTATTTTGAGTGTTAACCCAATTGACAAAATGATGTGATTTTATGCTCAACTAGGACTAATGCAACCCAAGAAGTTTAATTTTAACCTTCAGTTAAACCAATTTCTACTAATGACCATCTTAATTATAATGATTAGTGCTATAAATAGTGATTAATATCAATTGATTTTGGAGGATCAAATTGAGCATGTATAAGGTAGATTTGATGGGGGTTTTGGCACACCTATATTACCCTTGGTTGAGCATGTATAAGGTAGATTTGATGGGGGTTTTGGCACACCTATATTACCCTTTGTTGAGAGAGAGTCCCCAAGCCTAGAAACTCCTTCAATGGCACCTTAAATTGGTGCAAATGGGTGACTTAACCCAACTGGTTTTTTGCAGAGTTTGGCTCAACCCTTGGTTGATTTGAGCTCAGCTTTGAGATGTAGGTAGTTAAAGCTATGGCTAACCTTGCCTTAAGAAGGATTAAGCTAATTATGATGCTACACAAAGAATGGAGCAAATGTTCAGTTGCTTGGCAAATGACGATTTTTGGTTGTAGTGTGCAAATATGGCAAACTCCCTTCATAAGATGAGGCACCTAGGTGTGGGAAAGATCTTCCAAAATTTTAAGAGGCAATGGTGGCCTGTGGAGTGAGAATTGAGTCTCACAAATTTGAGCCACAAGGGGGATGAGAGGATAAGATTAAGATAAGTGAATGATTAGTGACTTAAACACATTAATGAGTTGAGGTAAACTAAATAGAGTGATTAGAAGAAGCCCAAGGGAGAGAGGGAGGCTCTGATACCATGATGAAATTATGAAACTCTAATCAAAGGCTATGCAAGATAACCCTAATCACACTAATTAAGTTAATATAATCCTATGGAGGATGAAGCCTAATTAACAACAGAATGAAAATCCTAATGACTTAATCCCAGGGGATTCACTCTTTGAAAACTAATGATTTCACGTGAGTGTACAAGAGGGGTTTTTTGAAATGAGGCGTAAGCTTATAAGGGAGGGGTAAGGCCATGTATTTAGGTGAATCCTAAATCTTAAATTTAAGTTAGGGGGAGGGGGCCTTGGTAGTACTTACTTTCACGGTGCATATATGGTATGTACAAGAGGGGTTTTTTGAAATGAGGCATAAGCTTATAAGGGAGGGGTAAGGCCATGTATTTAGGTGAATCCTAAATCTTAAATTTAAGTTAGGGGGAGGGGGCCTTGGTAGTACTTACTTTCACGGTGCATATATGGTAATGATCTAATGATATCAAGAAATGATCACAACATGCTTCAATAATGATTCAAGTAGGTTGTGTGGTGACTTACAATGATGATTTGCTAGTACTTAACATCTATTTCTTGGTAGCATGCATGAAGTACTTATGTTTGCTTAATAAGGTTCAAAGTACTTATGTTATCTTAATAAGGTTCAAAGTAATATACTTTAATATAAGGAGAGGGGGTGTGTAAATGCTAGAGAAAAAACATAGATATAACGAAGGGGGTGACATAGTCATTTTTAAAGGTATCCTTATAAGCTTAAATAGGGGGTGTTATCATCTTATGAGAATCATATATAGGGGGTTTTCTTGAGGTATGCACGCATGTGATGTCCCTCTTTGTTGTTGCGAGTGAATCCCTTGGGATTGACATATGCAACTAGACTTAGTGAAGGGGGACGAAGCCCACGGTTGTTTCAGCAGTAAATCATGCTTGCTTCTAATTCCTTGACCCACCAAAATTGCTACCCATTAAAGAAACATTAGGAAAGAATGTGTTGATCTTGGAAAGGTTCAACAAATGATAGATGAAATTGCTCTCGTCAAATCACACGCATCCATGCAGTTTTATTCAAAGCTCCATTAGATATTGAAAGAAAGAGCATTACATGTTGTAGGGGCCAAAAGCACAAACTGTAGAAGGGTGGAAACAATTGATTATTATTGAAAATGAGAACGAGGGAAGCCCGTAGGTGCTTACAAGCATAAGAGATTGTTGCTACAACCAATGACCTCTAGAAGATATGCAAGAATGAGATCAAAAGTGAGGGGAAAGTTGAGAACCCTTATATATCCCTCCAGAGAGATGATTGGCCCAGCTGTACTGATAGCTGTCCAGTAGTATAAAATGACTAAAAATGGTAGAAAATGCCTAAATAATATCTACTAAATATGCCAATGTAGGGTGTCATAAAATGACTAGTACAAGCATGAAAAAAAGGTGATGTAGATCCTCTAAAGATGATATATTCCAACACCTCCTCTTCAGCGCTTCCAAAGGGGCAGTCCAATACCAGCACGCTGAAGTAACACCTCCAAAGTAGCTCTTGGAAGTGGTTTGGTGAGGAGAATAGCCACATTGTCCTTGGTAGAACAATAGGCCAACCAAAGAAGTCCCAACTCGATCCATTCACGTACAAAATGATAATGCACCAAAGACCAAATGTAACTCCTCTCAATAGAGGACATCTCTACTTCCATGGCTTGCCGCCACACTGTGGCTGTGAAAGAGCCTCCTCTGGACTCTCACGCTCATCGATCTCCTAGAGAGAACTCATGAGAGCATAATTCATTATGTGATGAGATGTGGAAGCCTGAGATGAACGGTGAGGTCCAAGGGTGGTGGTAGAGATCTGAATATGGAGCTATGCATAAGTGAGACTAGAATCTCTAAAGAGTTGTTAAACCCACCAAGGTAGGCCAGTCTTCCTCTCAAAGCATGAAGAAGAAGATCCAATTGCAGTAGAGGACTCATCCGATGCTATTGGGAGAGGTGATGAAGTAAGCACTGGTGGGGGTAATCCTGAAGTCAAAGAAGGACTCGTAGAGGGAGTGGGAACTGTAGAAGTTGTTGCAACATGAACTCGTGGCTGTAAAGTAGTAGCTAGCATCGATTGCAACATAAACTCGTGGTTGTAAAGCAGTAGCTAGCACCGGAGTTGGAGGAGAAGCTCAACTAACATCGGCCAGGAATGGATCATCCAGAAAGTTGGAAGATGCATTAGGTGGAGAGGAGTCAATACCAAACAAGCTCTCATCAAACCAAGCATTACGGGAAATGATGATGTCATTAACCACCGGATCCTAGAAGTGGTACCCTTTGGATCTCAGACTGTAGCTTGTGAAGATCATCCTCTTTGACTTTGGTGCAAGTATGGTCCTCTTCTAATCTGGGACATGCACACAAGCGACACAACCGAAAACTCATAGATGAGAAACAAAAAGCTTTGTGTCCTATAAAAGTCTCCTCTGGAGTCATCCCCTCAACCGCTTTTGTGAGAGAGCAGTTAATGAGATAAAGTGAGGTAGCCACAGCTTCACCCTAGAATGCAAGAGGGAGACCTGCATGATGCAACAAAGAATGAGCCATCTCTTTTACGGTTCAATTCTTCCATTCCACAACTCCATTCTGTTGAGGAGTGTAAGGAACTGTGGTCTATCGATGAATGCCCTTTGACGCAAGGAGGTTATCAAACAATATAATCTCGCTACCATTATTAGTCTAGAGAAAAGAAAATGTACCCCCATATTGATTTTCCACCATTGCAATCCAAGTCTTGAAACTGAAAAAAGCATCTGACTTGCGAGCCAAAAAACATACCCAGAATTTACGAGTGAAATCATCCACAAGAAGAAGAAAATATCAAGCCCCTCTAATAGATTCAACCTCCATGGGTCCAACAAGATCTACATGTATAAGCTCCAGTCTTTGGGTTGCTCGATGAGTGGCCTTCTCTAGAAACGCATCTCGATGATGCTTGCCCAGCATGCAGGGGATGAGAAAATGTGTGAAAGAGACCTGAGCTAAGGTATTCCGCTCACAACCTAAGAATGGAACTTCTGTAAGGCAGCAATGGGGACATGACCGAAGTGAGAATGCCAAAAAGAAGTATCTGCCTCACAAACCAAACTTTAAGCCATCAAGGGGGAGAAAGCTGATGAATATGTGAGTTAGTGTGAGGGATTTGGGAAGAAAAGTTTGTGATCTTGTAGAGACACCCTTCATGGACTCCATTGGCAACAACTGAGAGAATCTTCCTGTTGATCACTTCAATTACCTCATCATCAAAGTACACACCAAGTCCCTTTGAGAAGCCTTGTATACAGAAAATAGATTTTTGGAAATCCGTGAAACATGTAAAACATCATGTAAGGTGGCAAAGGAACCTAAAGAAACATTACCAACACCGGTGTGACAGGAAGTGAAGAGTTGTCATGCGATACGAACTGAAGAAGAGAGAGTCTAGTAGTCCTCTAAGATATGGGCTTGATTGGTCATGTGGGCAGAAGCACCACTATCTGGAGAAGTCATCTCGCTTGTGATCACAAGGAGTGAATCTTGTGAAGAAGTAGATGAATCTGTGATGACTGCCATGTATGCAATTTTGGCAGATCTCTCCTCTAAAACTTTATCCTTGCCCTTGTCTTTGGTGTTGTCCTTGTCATCAGATGCTTTGGAAGCATCCTGGGCCTTATACATGGCTTTGGCTGCTCGTGAGTCATCATGACGAGCAAAGCAGCGAGCCTCAGTTGTGTGACCTGTCCTGCCCACAATAATCACATTCATTACTTTTGTCCTTGGACTCCTTTGAATCCTGCTTACCCTTGCCTTTGCCTTTGTTTTTGTTGTTGTTGTTGGAGGTCCCTTTTCCGCCTTTGCCTTTGCCCTTGTTAGAGGCAACAAAAGTAGACTCTGACTTGCCTTTTTCCTGAAGCATGCACTTCTTGTGGAGATAACTCATGACTTCCTCAAAAGGGGGGAGAGGATCATCGAAATAAATATTATCCTTAAAAGAATCAAAGGAAGCAAACAATTTACCAAGAAGTTTATGGATGGAATTGTTGATGGTGCTCCCATACTCCTCAAGCTATAGCTTGAGGATGGGTGAACTCTCCTATCTTCTTAATCAAGTTATCTGATTCATTGATTGTAAGCTTCTCCAAATCTGACTCCAATTTGCCAATCTTCATAGTCAAAACTCTCCCATACCTCCTCTGGATCTTTGTCCACATTCAATCCTAGGAGAAGCAAACTGCTCCTCACTGGAACCCTCAAAATAAATAGAGTCAATCTGCTCCAACTATATACCAAGAATGCTTTACAAAAGCATCCTCTGAAAATATCGGCATCGCAAGATGTAGACTCTATAGAAAAGATGGGGTTCATCTGCCCAAACTTTGTACCATGAGTTGCCCAATGCTATACATAAGCACACTTCACTGAGGTGGGCATCGCTAGATGAAAGGACTCCACATCCCCCTCTGAAAAAAAATGTCGTCGGACTGATACGATCCCAACCTGATTCTGATCCAAAGCCAAAAAACTCTGGAAGTATCGCTGTCCCCCAGGCACGGTTAGACCACAGATCCAAAGTATCCCACCGGGTCCAAAAGTCCATCCTCCAAAACAACAAACCTGCACATTGCATCAAATTGGCAGAGGGAGGGGCATCCTCAGAACCATCACAAAGAGAGGCAGAGGTAGACTCCTCACAATGAGGAAGGGAAGCAGGAATATAAATTGCAGTGGTAACAAAGTCCTCAAGAGCATCAGTGAGAGCAGAAGATTGTTCCATAAGTAGAATTAGATCCCAAAAATCAGCACAGCAAACAAGTGATCCATGTGAAAGGATCACACCTCATAGGCAAAACACCCTCTTTTCTCTGCAAACACTATAAAGAACACAAGCTCGGACAAAATAAACTCTGCTCAGGATCTTTGAAAAGATCACTACTCTCCTCCAAAAATTTGTAAACGCCTATCACAGGAAGAAAGTCTCCGCAAATACAAACAGCTCCTGAAATTGATCGTCAAGTGAAGTAGCTGGAGATGGGCCCCCTTTGAGTGTAGAAAACTCCTGTGGGAAGCAAAACACAACCAAAAACTGCTATCTAGCAAAAAAACAGCACTCCACCACCAACAGAAGGCAAGGAATATGAAGAAACCGGGTAACTTTGTAGGCCAGGAACAAAACACAGGTATAGATGCTCCAAAATCAGCAAAACGTTGATTGAAATCAGAAATTCAGTGCCCTCCTCAAGTACCAAACTGCCTCCAAAGCCACAATCCACACAAAACCCCCTCTGCAACAAGTGATTTGTGTCCACTGTAGAAGAAAATGCAGCCAAACAAGGGCTACAAACCTGAAAATTCAGGCCAAGAAGTGTCCACACCTCCTATGAGGAAAAATGCTGAAGGTACCTTCAGGTCCAACGGGAGGAGCCCAGGTGAAGGTAGAGCTACCAACAGAAACAACTAAGAAAAACACAGCAACCATGGCTGCAAATCTGAAAATGCAGAAGTGTTTGGGGTAAGAGATAGGGCAAATTCTGGAAAAGCAGAAGAGATATGGTACCATCAAGTCCTCATATCAGCAAACAAAAATAGCAAACCTATTGTTGTCCTGCATAGAATAGGCAGCTCACACTACAAGGGGGTAGATGTTGAAAAACGCTGCAATCTAGTGTAGAAAACACCTGTAGAAAAAACACAGCACTCTAGGTGCTGGATCCCTAAAAATAGAGTAGAAAATAGGTGAGGGGGAAGTCTCAGGAGGTCAAACCGGCTATGGATGACCATGGGCTATAATGGAGAAGCGCCTGAAAGAGGCAAGCGACCAACAACAACCTGAGAGATAAAAACGCAGATCTCTCCACCTTGCTGAAAACGCAAAAAGGCAGGAGGGAGCATCCAACACTATTCTTCATCGGCGCTCTGATACCATGATAGAATGTGCAGTGGAAGAAGGGAAAGTGGAAACATAGGAGAGAGAGTGAGAGAGAGAGATGGAAACACAGGTGAGAACCTGCTCTCAATATCATCATCCAAAGGAATACATGTCCCAAGCAAGCAAGGAGAAGGCCTCATATGTGAGGGACTGTAGCAAATAATGCTAAACAATGACAAAGGAGTGAGGGTATGCCGGCTATATATATGCCCAGAAGTAGGCAGCGAACCAGCTCACGACTAGGGAAAAAACCTCCACGACTAGGATAAAAAGTGCCCAAGACTCCATAAAATGGGGATAAAATATGGGTAAAATAAGTGAGGGGTGACCAGCCCCTCTAGCTAACATGGTCAGCCCTAGAGGCTAAAATAGGACACCAAACAGGAAGCGAGCAACAAGGAGATGATGTCTAACATTATGCATCTTCTCTTCTTTGTGATTGGAAATTAGCTCTATCTTTTGTTCACTAGCATGGAAGAAATTTGCTGACTGTGAATTCTTTTTGATTGGCAAGCATCCTGTAGCATGCGCCGAGCTAGGACTGTGTGAAACAAGGAAGCCTTTCTTTAAACTTGAGTTTGGTGAGTCTTTAGTAATCCTTTAAAACAGCATACATGAATCTAAAAGAGATGTAGTAGAGACGACACCAGATGGGGTCCCGAATTACCCACATGGAAGGCCCCTCTGCCCCCTACGAGCAGGACTATTTGCTTTATTTCTTCATTTGGAAACTATATACAAGCTAAATTGAGTCCACAAGATTGAGCAGACAAACTGTCTGACTGCAAACGCAAGGACAAAGCGACCAAACCCTGGGCAGAACTCAGGCAAGAGCCTAGGCACACATGCTTGACTTCTGATGATAGTCTTTGGTTTATATCTGATGAATTATGGACTGAACTGAACTGAACCTGTCTTTTTAGATGCTTCAGGTGCCCAGTCAGCTGCCCTTAAAGCCTGTTTGGCAGAAAATTTCTATGATTGACATTAAATGTCAGTCGGCTATAGCAATATTTCATGACTAGCATTTTATGCTAGTCGGCTACCTTTATGAGGTCAAGTGGCTGCCAGTCAGTTGACTGGGCCCAAGACCTCACGGGGTCTGGCCTGTGAGGCCTTCCTAGTCTATTAATACTTTAAGAGACATGACTTAGATCGAATACAAGACCTAAAGACAACTATAACTCAAAGGAGAATTCTTCTAAATAATCCGAAAAGGACCATAATAATGTGTTCGTAACTTTGGAAAAACTGATTTCACTATTTTATATCAATGAGGAGCCACGAATAAAAGAACCATACTACCTTCTTTGAATTCATCATGTCGGCGACATTGGTTAGTTGCTTGTTGACCTTGATCCTGAACTCGAATCATTTGATCTCAAACTTGAAGAAGAACATCTTGCATTTCTTGAACTAATTGATCCGCTAATGCCACCTTGTGTTGAAGATCAAAGTTCGATGGCACAATTGGTGTATGACCATAAGTGGCTTGAAAAGGACTCATAAGTGGCTTGGTGTATGACCATAGGTGGCTTGAAAAGGACTCATGCCTATTGTTGTGTGATGAGAATTATTGTAAGAAAATTCCATCAATGGTAGATAATCTTCCCAAGATGCGAGGCGAGACTGAATATAATGTCTGAGCACCTTGTCGTGCATTCATAATTGGTTGAGTGAAGATATACTTCAAGGAATGATGATCTGTCTTAACAACAGAATCTGCGCCTAGAAGATAGTGTTTCCAAGCTCAATAAGTATGAACAATTGCCAAGAATTCTTTATCGTATACTGGATAACATGTATGAATTGTTGAATGCTTGAATTTCAAAAGGCAATGGCATGGCCTTGTTGCATGAGAATTGCGCTAGATGCAATATCAAAAGCATTTGTCATGACTTCGAAAGGAAGATTGGGGTCTGCAATTGCCATTACTAGGATTGTTGTGTCAAAGCAATCTTTAGCTTATCAAAGGCGTGTGAAGCATCATCTGTCCATCGAAAAGCAGGGGTTGACTTAAAAACCTCTGTCTCAAAGGTGCTGAAATTCCCAAAAACTTAAAGACCTTTGTATGATAAAAATTGGCCAGATCCAAGAATGATTTGACATCATGAATATTTTACAGTGTTAGAGCCAATCTTGAATAACTTGTATCTTCTTAGGATTACCATCAGTTGAAATGATGTGTCCAAGGTACTCCAGTGATGTCTTGAAAAATTCACTTTTCTCTACTGACAAAAAGTACATTATCTTGCAAAACCTAAAAAACTTGATATAGATGCTTTTGGTGCTCATCGATTGAAGCACTAAATACCAGAATATCGTCGAGATAAATAATCACGAACTTGTCCAAAAATGGTTTAAAGAGGTCATTCATGAGGCTCAAAAAAGTTACCGGGGCATTGGTTAACCCGAAAGGCATGACCAAATACTCATAATGTCCATACTTTGTGCGAAAGGCAGTCTTGTGCTCACCACCTTCACGAATACAGATCTGATGATATCCAAACTTGAGATCAATCTTGGAAAACAATTTGGCCTGAAGCATTTGGTCAAATAATTCATTAATTCGAGGAAGAGGATATTTATTCTTCATGGTCAGTTTGTTGAGAGTACGATAATCAATGCAAAGTCACATTGACTTATCTTTCTTTTTCACGAGCAAAACTGGTGCACCAAAAGGACTCTTACTAGGACGAATATGACCTTTGTCCAAGAGTTTTGTTAACTAGTGTTGAATTTCTTGGGATTCAGCAAAAGAGAATCGATATGGAGCATGATTTCGTGTGGTGAATTGCTAGGAAGTAAATCAATCGGATGATCCACTGGACGTCAAGGAGGAAAAATTGGAGGTAGTTCCGCAGGAAACAAATCCAAATGTGGGGCAAAGAAAGGTTTAGTCAAATATGCCACTTTGGAATTCTGGTCAGGCATCGTCTCCTTTGTTGCAGAGAAAACCATTAAGAGTGTTGAAGAAAAACCGGCCTTACGAACCCACTGCTTCGCTTGTAATGTGGACAAGGTTGGTGTGGAGGGTTGATTGTGAACACCTTGGAGATCGATGTCCATACCATCTTTGACAAACTGTAAAGTGTGGTTGCAGAAATTGATGAGAGGATTATACTGATGTAACCATTGATGACCCAAGATCATATTGTATCGGGATAAAGGCATAACCTCAAAATCCATCTTATCACGATATTGGTGAATGCGGAAGGAAAGTTGAGGAGCCATAGTATTGCAATTAAAACCCGATCCGTCTGCCAACTTAATCTCGTAAGTGTGGGGACTACGAGTAGTGTGTATCTTCACAGAGGAGAACATTAAGCATTAGTTCAAGCATAGTATTCATAGTCTAGATCTACATTGGATCTATGACAATCATTGTAGTTACTCATTCATTCAATAATATATAGTAGGAGTAGGTTAAGTAAAGAGTCTCTCTCTTTGTGAGTAGCGTTAATCTTTATTGCTTTTTGTTAATCATCATTAAGCACACTTCCGCATGGTAGTCATGTTACATTGGTATTAGAGCATCTAGGTCTCCTTCTAGGTAGAAGTTGTGCATGTTAAATTAGGGTTTGCAAGAAAAAATTAGGGTTTCCTTGTTTTGCATCCTTGCAACAAGTTTTCAATCCTATATTCAATGGGCAAAGTAAAAAATTAGGATTGGCGTTTTTGTGTTTTCAGCCCATTTTTGCATGTAGCATAGGTTCAATATAGACTAGGAGCATCAAAATTCTTATCCTAGGTCTAATCTATGTAGGAAATGGCTTCTTTTCAACATTCCTTGGACCAAAACCTCACCCCAATGGAGAGGTACATGCAAATTTACAGGTAGATGTGCAAAGAGTTTGAAGCCAAGGTCCAACGGCAACAAGAACACAGGGCGAAATGGAAGCGGTTAGATAAGGAGTGGCATCGACGACGAGAAGAAGAACATAGGGCCAAATGCAAGCGAATAGATAAGGAGCGGCGTCAATGGGAAGAAGACGATGATAGGACATTCTTTGAGTAGTGGAAGAACTTGATGGCAACCATGAGTCCAAGTACAAGCAAGGAAGTAGTACTGGCAGTTAAGCTTGATAAGTGTGCTGCAATACCATATAGACACAAACCATATAGACACACGGATCCGTAGGTCAAGGTCAACCAAGGAGGACAAGTGTCTAATTGCGTAGAGCCACTATCAGTTATTAGCGGTCATCATAGACTATGAGGTTTCAACAGTTCTCTTCAAATCTGTTAAGCACAAAGATAAAGTTCCAACAGTTCTTAGCAGTCATCATAGACTATGAAGTTCCAACAGTTCTCTCCAAATCCATTGAGGAGGAGGATGAGGTGGCAACATGTCTCTTTGAATCCATTGAGGAGGATGAGTTGAGTGCTTTAGAAGTTCCCAAGGAGGTAGATGGCTCCAAATCCACTTTGGAGGAGGATGAGGTCAACCCAATCGTTTCCATGGAGTTTACCATGCCAGCAGAGCATCCAAAGATCAAGGGGCCAATTCTAGTGCCTGCAGTTCCAGCAACAACAATGGCAGAGACATCAAGAAAGCAAGTAGACTCGGTAGTCGTGCTACCTCAGTTAGATTTCAAGATTGTGTGGGGGTCTCAACAGCAATCACATTTGAGCATTCTTGAGGACCCAAACTAGAGTAGAGCAAAGGTGCATCATGTGTACATGTGCTCCAAGTTAGGGAGAAGGAGATGTCAAGTGCACACTCTTTTGAGGTGTGATGTGGACATGCTTATTTCTTATAGCCACCGTTAGGGCAAAGATAGAGAAAGATTATGCACAGGTTGGAGCCATTTTGGCAGCCTTACAAGTTATAGGTACACATTTTATGAGATTTTTGATGACTTTTTATGGCTTCTTAAAAGGGGAAAACCGATCCGATTATGACTTGCTGTAGAAATCCCTATATAAAGGCATGTCATGGGTCATTCTTAGCATTAAAAGATGGAGATTGTAGAGCCAAGACCAAGGACATGCAGTGTAACAATTTGGATCAGCCAAGAACATCACCAAATCAGAGAGAGGAGGACAATAAGCATTAGTTCAAGCGTAGTACTCATAGTTGGGTCTATGACAATCATTGTAATTTATAGTAGGAGTAGGTCAAGTGAAGAGTCTCTCTCTTCTCCTTCTCTCTACTTCTCTATGTCATGAGCATGTGAGTAGCGTTAATCTTTATTGCTTTGTGTTAATCACACTTTCGCATAGTAGTCATGCTGTGAATCATCATGGATCGGTGGAGCCCATATACAAACAATATAAAGGGGGGTGGGGATGTGGATGGAGTGCTAAGGCAAGATGCATATCTATATGCTGAAGGGGTAGTACAAGCATGCTATGCAGATCTATGTCTAACTCCATCTTGTGCCATAAGAGGGATATAAGATATCATACATCGCCGATGCTGAGGCTGTGAGTGGCGTGAACATGTACCCTGAGTCTGAATGAAAGTGAGCTAGTCTCTCTTGTGTCTCCATCTGGTGTCTCATCCGGATAGCTGCTATCTCTCGGTGACGGATTCGGGGTGCTCTATGTCTAGTCTGTCTAAGTGTCCTCCTGGCTGTCAATTCCTCTGCTCTCTGTGCGGTCACCCCATGTGGTACATCAGCTGTGGCACTGGCATAGCTCTCTGGAAGAAATCTGTGAGCTGGGACTGTCTCCCACCCCTAGTGGGAGCGAGTGTCTAGAGGAGTATCTCTCGAGAACTATGAAGCTCTAGTAGTAGTCTGCCAAGCTATCGCTAGTCCGAGGCCTCCATCAACTGATGTAGTGAAGAGAGCTCCTCAAACAATCTTGCATATCTATCTCTGACCCCTTGGTGGGCTCTACATCTACATACAAAGTGATCCTCAGTCTCCACCTCCTCGCGGCACAAATCTGCATATCCGCTCGGCTCTGGGAACCCGTGCCGCTCTCCCAGCCTCTATCTCTAGCTGATGTGATGAGACTCGTAGCTGTCCAATAGCAACGCGAGAGCTGTGTGGCGTGTATACATCCATATACTACGGTTGCTGTATAAACCCATCCCCTGAGATGCTCATAAAGTGGTCTTTGTGTAATACAGTATCTTCGGTGGTAGTGGGCTCTCTGGTGCTGTCCATGTCTCCTGTATGTAGCGCTGCCATATGTCCTATCTCATCACTCTGTTCCTCTCATTGAGAGAGAGGTAACCCCGTGGAGCAGACTGATCATACTGAAAAGGTGGCAACCACTCAATGTCTATCCCATGATGTGAGAACCACTGTAGCATCTGTGCATACCAAGATCCAGTGTGTCCAGCCTCGGCCAGCTGTCTGGATGCCTCAAAAGCTCGGTGGGATAATCTCTCCGTGGGCATCTCCCTCATCCTGTATATAAAGGAGATTGTCTGGAACAATGGCTCCACTGCTATAGGTGGTGCAGCAAACTCAGCTCGAACAATGTCGTGCGGGACGGATGGTTTGCTACGTATCATCCTCGAGAGCATCAAGACTGTGGTCTCTCCAGCTGTACCCATGTGGGGCTGCAAGCCCTGGTGCCCAAACCGCTGCTGCATACATCAAGGCTGGTGTCACTAATGTATCAAAGAGTCACCCCTTCGTGCGAGGTTCCTGAAAATGTGCCTGATGACACTGACGCTCAAGGCCAGCAAGAGCTGCATACCCCGGGTCACTCTGTCTCGGACTGCTTGAGCCATGGAGAAGCGTCCAGCTAAGCTAGTAAATGTGATGCCAAGGTAAACATAAGTTTTCCCCAAGGTTCACTCTGTGAGACCCTGCTGTGCGCAGAAGTCATCAAGAGCCACAAGGTGTCTTTGAAGCCCAACCTGCATGTCGGATACCAAGACGATGTCATCAACATAAAGCATAACATGGATAGTAATACCTGATAGCTCAACCTGAGAGCCTCCTCCCTGTGTGATGTAGTCGATCACCTCATCAATATAGAGCCCAAAGAGCGTGGGGGAGAGCGGGCACCCCTGCTTCACACCAATGGTGCTAGCAACTATGTCAGACAAGCCTCGTGGGCATCGGACTCTCCCAAAGACCTGCTCATATATCCTGTATATGCCCCACATCATGTCTCAGGGTATGCCTAGTGTTTGTAGTCACCGAAAGAGGCGCTCTCTGGGCACAGTATCAAATGCCTTGCAGAAATCCACAACAAGCAACAATAGAGCCGTTGTCTCCATGCCTTGACCTGATCAATCCGGCACCTCAATGTAAAATGTGGTCGATGGTCGAGAAGGCTCGTCGGAAGCCTGCCTGGTGGCCTGCTGCTCTCAATCCCCCATCCTCTGCATGAGTGCTCAGCTCTGCCTCCAAAACTTCCCCGTATAGTTTGGCCAATATATGGCCAAACTATGATGGTCCTGTAGTTCCCAGGGTCTAGTACATCTCCTGCTTTATGGATCGGCACAATATTGTGCATCGTCCACTCAGCCGAAAACCCCTCTACAGAGCTCTGTTGAAGAGATGAGCAAGAAATGGTGCCAATGTATCAATAGCATAGATGAGATGCTCTCCCTTTAATCCTATATGATCTGTCGCCCATCCATGTTGGAGTCGACATATGGCCCTCCTAACCATAGGTGGGGTGAAGAAGGTGGAGACTGTGGGGCATGGCTCTGTGGGCTGTGGTATAGGGGGCTATGCAAGCACATCACAGAGTCTCTCTGCATATGTCTGCTAGGTTCGAGGATCAGTAAAATAGGTGTGGGAGGAGGAGATGTCAAGTGCACACTCTTTTGAGGTGTGATGTGGGCATGCTTATTTCTTATAGCCACCGAAAGGGCAAAGTTAGAGAAAGATTATGCATAGGTTGGAGCCATTTTGGCAGCCTTACAAGTTATAGGTGCCCACGGGTGCTTAGAGGTGCCTAGGACATGCACCATTGGTTGGGACATATTATGGGCACAATATGAACACATTTTATGAGATTTTTGATGACTTTTCATGGCTTCTTAAAAGGGGAAAACCGATCCGATTATGACTTGCTACAGAAATCCCTATATAAAGGCAAGTCATGGGTCATTCTTAGCATGAAAAGACGGAGATTGTAGAGCCAAGACCAAGGACATGCAGTGTAACAATTTGGATCAGCCAAGTACATCACCAAATCAGAGAGAGGAGGACAATAAGCATTAGTTCAAGCGTAGTACTCATAGTTGGGTCTATGACAATCATTTGTAATTACTCATTCATTCAGTAATATAGTAGGAGCAGGTCAGGTGAAGAGTCTCTCTCTTCTCCTTCTCTCTACTTCTCTATGTCATGAGCATGTGAGTAGCGTTAATCTTTATTGCTTTGCGTTAATCACACTTCCGTATAGTAGTCATGTTACACGTCACCTGTATTGCCAAGTTGACCAACCCCTTGCTCTTCTCCTTGTGTGAAAAAGACTCTGTCTCACACCATTTTGAAGACGTTTTTTTGGAAATCAGCCCAGCTTTAAGCAACATAGAGGACGATCAAAGGGAACTTCTCCCGAACACGAACAGGCTTTTAAAAAATCAAGAAGTAGCCTGTTTATTTTCAGGTTGTTTATTATAGCATGCTATTTGCATTTTTCAAGTGCAATAATGGCCTTTCCAAGAGAGAGGGAAGCATGCTCTATGTTTGCATTAGTTCAACGAATTTTGTGAAGAAGCAGGCAGAGAGGTAGGAGCTAGAAATGCTGCAAATAGGAGCAAGAAGTGAGGTAGATCCACTGTGGAGGTTGAGGAAGAAGAGACACATTATAGGAGAGAAAGATAAAGAAATGAAAGAGCACACTCTTCCATGACCAAGAAGTAGAGTGTAACATGCGGAAGCTTATAGACAGGATTATACTTCAGGTAATGAATATTCAGCACCTTGGTTCGTGAAGATTGCACAATGTAGCAGAAGTAAGAGAGAGAGAGAGAGAGAGAGAGAGAGAGAGAGAGAGAGAGAGGAGAATCACAATAAAGATGTATACCTGATTGTGTCCCAAATACCCTCTGCAGGGCTCCCACGAAGGATTGTGTATTTGCTTTATTGAATGATGAGAAAAAGAGATAAATCTGTCAAACTTCCCTTGGCTGTAAACCTTCAGCCTTTAACATTCAAGTTCACCTTTGAATTATGCTCCCTTTGGCTGTCCTCGCCCTTGGAACACTGCAGCACTTTGTGAATCATGAGATGAATAAAGCCTTGGCTAAGCCATTCTTGTATAGTATTCTATGTTGCTGGTTGGTGGGTTCTAGAAGGGTTTGGCCTGTTGGAATTTAATCCCACGACCTATTTTATGTTCATTAAATAGGTGCCTTTTTATATACTGCTTGCTTTGGCAGCCCTTGTGCGCTGGCCTGTCTTGCTATCTAGGCTGCTTGGGTCCTGGCCGCCTGCTGGATTGCGCTCCATGGGCTGGCCGACTAGTTGGTGAGGCCTTTGGGGCTGGTTGATTGGCTTTCCAGGCCTTCTAGGCCTGACCGACAGCCAGTCTATGTCCAGTAGGGGCTGGCCGACTCGCCCCTTGCCTCCTAGAGGCTGGCCATCAAGGCCTATGCCCTATAAGAGCTGGTCACAATGCTTAGGGGCTTTATGGGCCAAAGGTGTGGCCCATGGGCTGCCCTAGGTAGCCCTAAATCACCCTACACTCCATGGAAACCTACATGCAACTACATGTTCTTCTTAGGTGCCTGGCATTTGGCTACAAGATGAATACCCGAAACACCTATCATCATTCCAGAAGGTGACTCACAAAATGAACTGGCACTGTTCCATGTGTGGGATTGGCACACTTGACCAAGACCATGTACGAGGCTTGTAAACTTGACCTTGGGCACTTAGAGTGGAACCCTGGTTGACTCATCCCAGACTCGGGATCACAAAGGACCAGTTTTCTCTCCAGGTTGTGTACTTGCTTGTACAAATATATCCATGTGCCACCAAGTGCGAGATGCACGTGACATCCCCTATTGCTTAACTTGACAGAAGCCGAAAAGCCTCCAAATAGTCTATCAATAATGTTGGATAATCTTTGAAGGAGGTCTTGTCAAGCCACACCGCTTCATGTGTCCTTTGGTCTTGAAACTTTGTGAGGAACTGTCTTTCTTTTCGGCCGGAGCCGTGCTTGAAATGATATAAGAGGTTTTGTTTTGGAACCATAACTTCAGCTTTGTCCACTATGGCTGGTTCGTGTTCATTGTGGACATTGGAGAGAGGATTGGATAGAGGAGGTCCAATACAAGGCTTAACCAAGTGACATGGAACACATCATGTGTGGTCCAATTGGGAAGCTTCAGCTTCATGGAGGCCTCATTGGTCTTCTTTAGAATGGGAAAAGGTCCAAAGCTCCAAAACAACAACTTTGGGCATCACTTACCCACTTGTTTCAACCTTTGCTTCATTATTTTGAGATATACCCAATCTCCTTCTCAAAAGATCAAATCTCTTATGTCCTTGTTGTCCAGTGGAGTGTGGGCCTCCTGTGCTTTAGCCTATCTGTCCTTCATAGACTCCAAGATCTCCTGGTAAGACTTCGTCTTTCTGTTAGCTTCAGGCACTGAGGACAACGTCATGGTTAACCAAGGCTAGAACGGTCTTTCAAATGCTACCTCGTATGGAGTCTTGCTAATAGCTGAAGAAAAAAAATCATTCAACACAGCTTGAACTAAAGGCAAAAAGTGTTCCCACTTATCTTACTGGTCGTCAACATAACACTTTAACACGTCTAATGCCAATTGATTGTAAATCTCCGTCTAGCCATCCGTTAGTGGATGGAATGCACTGGAAAAATTCAACTTAGTCCCAAAGTTATTAAATAATGCACTCCAAAAATGACTAGTAAACTTGGCATCTCAATCTGATACAATGGTCCTAGGTATGCCACGTATAGGTTACTAATGCACCTAGCAACATCTTCAAGGGTCACGTTAGCTCTACAAGAAACATGCATAGCAAATTTGCTAAAATGATCAACGATTGTTAAACACTGCATATTACGCTTACCTGGACCGGACTAGAAGACAGGTTCATCACAAAATCCATTGAGATATCGTGAAAGTGTTCTTCGAGAATGGGTAAAGGCTGTAACAACCCTATCTTCTTCACACGAGAAGCTTTTACTTTTTGACAAATCAAACATTGTTATGCATAAGTGAAGACGTCTCGCCTCATTCTTGGCCAATAAAACTGATGCTCAATCTTCTCTAGAGTCGAGTTTGTCCCTATGACCACCAGTAACGACATCATGGACATAGTGGAGAAGAGTTGCCTAGAAATGTTTCAACATGCAAAGTCGGCCTTTGTAGAAAAGCCAACCATCACATATCAAGAAATGGCATGGTCCTGTGGCATCCATGTTCCCACTAAGTACCGAATTCCACGGAATCCGCATACTCATGCTTCATTTCATCTAGTCTTGTACCAATAACTTCCATCCGTGTGGATTGGATGTGAAACATAGTTCCTTTGTTGCTGAAGGCATCCATGACTGGGTTGGCCTCGCTTGGAAGATACTCGATCATACCACCAAACTTCTAGAAAATCTAGCTCCACTGGTATTGACGGTCACTATAATTTGTGCTTGGCATTGTCTAAAGCTAATGTCTAAAGCCAACGCAAAGCGTGGTGATCTATGCAAATCTCAAAGTCGTGCCCATAAGGAAAATGTTTCCAATGCTTTAGGACCTGTATCATCGCAAGGAGTTCTTGGTCAAAAATTGCGTAGTTCTTTTCTGCAAGGATCAACTTACGCGACATGTGAGCTACTACTGGATGCCCATTTTGTTGCAAGACCACTCCGATAGTGATGTTACTCGCATCGGTGATCACCTAAAATGGGTCCCAGGAGGCTAACACTAAACAAGGAGTCTCAAATAATGCAACCTTGAGGTTCATGAATGCTTGTAAACCCGGAGGGGTCATCTTAATCTTTTACCTCTAAGTTTGACGCCTTTAAGCAGATCACTAAGAGCTTTTTGAGATGTGTGAAAACTTGTCGATGTGGGTGGAATATGCCTGGCTAATGCCCACAAACGACCTAATGTCATATGCTATTTCCGAAATTTCCCAATTAAGGATCTCCTCCACTTTTGCAAGGTCTAATCGGATGCCTTCGACACTGATTATATATCCGAGAGGTAGTAAACCACTTTTCAATAAAATTTCGATTTCTTCTCATTGACACAAAGCTTGTTGTTTTCCAGCAATGTCATCACTTTTTCAACGTCAATGTTGTGTTGCTCTTCTGTAGCTGACAAAATCAGTATGTCATCCAAAAAGATAGACACTTTTCTATCAAGTCTTTGAAAACACGCATCATCATGCTGTTAGACATAGGCGAGGTGTTTTCAAGTCTTTGAAAACGCTCATCATCATGCTGTTAGACATAGCAAGGGCGTTTGTTAATCCGAAAGGCGTGATCATGAACTCGTAGTTGGCCCACTCAATTCCGAATGTGGTTTTGGGAATGTCCCCATCCACAATTCTCACCTGATGGTAGCCACTTTTGAGGTCAATTTTTGAAAACACCTTTGCTCCAACTAGCCTTTCTAAGATGTAATCAATCCGAGGCATAGGGAACTTGCTCTTCATCAGCTTATTGAGCGTGCGATAATCTACGCAAAGCATGGAGGATCTATCCTTCTTTTTCACAATGGAGGCATATTAGAACGTATGAAACCAGACTCTAGCAATTCTTAGAGTTGATGGTCCAACTTTGTCTCCATGGCCTTGCTCAGGTAGTATGAAAACTTATTGGAGTGTTCGGAACATGGGAGAAGCTCAATTTTATGGTCCTGCAGTCTAGATGGGGTAAGTCTGGGAGGTAAGCTATCCCAAAGAAAGATCTTCTAGAACTCATCACGTAGGGCATGAAAGAACATGGAGCATGAAGCACGAAGCGAAGAGAGGCGCAACACATGGAAGACGGCCATCAACCGGCCAGGTCTCCCTCCCATCCAAACATCCCATGAGACCACCAATAAAGGTCGGAGATAAGGGGAGACCAAGGGCATTTTTCCCTATATAGAGGGGTTAATTTAACCCCAACCTACTATGTGGGATAACAGACTGCCATGTGGCAGTGTGAGAAGCGGAGGAGCAAGAATCCATTCCAACACCCCCCTTGGATGCGAAGCCCGAAGCCAATCAACAGGAGCTAATGAGGTTCTAATACCATGAAAGAACAGGGAGCACGCAGAAATAAGCAAAATAGAAGCGCAACACACGAAAGATGGCCATTAACCGGTTGGGTCCCCCCTCCACCTAAACATCCCATGAGACCATCAATAAAGGTGGGGGATAAGGGGAGACCAAGGGCATTTTTCCTTATATAGAGTGGTTAATTTAACCCCAACCCACTATGTGGGATTATAGAATGCCATGTGGTAGTGTGAGAAGCGGAGGAGCAAGAATCCATTCCAACAGGGCCTTTTACTTCTCCGAAGCATTTGTCATTGTTTGGGTGGTCTGAACATAGATCACCGCACATTGTATATGCTCAAACCATTCACCATGACAAGTCATATGGTTTGATGCTCCAGAATCCATATACCAAGTGTCATCATTCTCAGCATTTGTCATCATAGATCCAACAACATGTTTCATGGCAAACAAGTGATTTGCAGTGCCATCATTACTGCTTGATGCATAATTTCCACCACCATGTTGTGCATAATTTCCACCATAATGTCCACCACGTTGGGCTCTACCCCCTCTCAAATCATTCTGTTTGCCGAAAACAATCTCTTGCCATATGACCAAACTTCCCACAATAATGGCATTCCACATCTTGCATAGATGTTTGTTGACCTTGCCAACGTCCTCTACCACGAGGATTACCTCTGCCTCTCTGAGGTGTATAACCACGATCACCTCGAGCACCATATGAAGGCTAAAAATGCTGTTTTGGTGACCTGTCCTGCCATCCACGACCATTTCCACCACGGCCACGTGATGCGAATCTCCCGCTGCCTCTAAAGCCTCTCTGAGAATAGAAAGCCTGATTTCTGCCATTATCATCATGGCTAGTAGATGAATCCTGAAATGAATCATTGAGTTTGATTTCCTCAACAAGTAAGAGTGAAACCAACTCATCAAAGTCTGGTAAACCTATACTCCTCACTGAGATGGATGTATTTATACTCCTTGCCAAGACCACGCAAGGTAATATCCACCAAATCATCATCAGGCATGGGGGCATTTATTGTTGCCAATGCATCTGCAAACTTCTTTATTTCTTGCACATAATCATGTATGCTCCTTCTATTCCTCTTCACATTATGTATCTGTTGTCGCAACTGAGACTTGTGAGCACTCGTGTCCGTATCAAACATCTTTACCAAAGTATCCCATGCATCTTTGGGATTCTCAGCATCCTGTATGTGTATGAGCATAGCATCCGAAATACATATAGACAGATAATGCAACACTTTGAATGCTCTTTCTGACCATTGCTTATGAACAATAACCTGCTGTGCTATGTAGGTTGTCGGGGTAGCTCTGGCTCTGGCTCAGCACCTGTAATGAGATTTCAAAAACCTTTTCCTTTCAAGAAACTTTTGATCCTGTACTTCCATGCCTGGAAGTTCTTCCTATCTAGCTTTTCACCAACAATCTGTACTGGATTATCCGACATGTTTGCTCAATGCATACACCTTTCGTATACTTCAATTCTGTAAATGAGCCTTCCTCAGCTCAATCACTCTCCAATGGGTGTTGCAGATACTCCAAAGTAGCCAACAATCTTCAAATTTGATGTAGAAAATCAACCTGTATGCATCCAAAATGATCTGACTCAAACAGTCCAAGATACCCTGATTTGATGCGCCTTCCAAGGCTCCAAATCACAATGTAGTGGTTCAATCAAGTATGGGTACCTTGCATTGACACCTAAACAACCTCAATGTAGAGTATCAACACCATCTGACATGTGTACATATCAATTTTTGAAAACCCCTTTCTCTGTTTTTTTGGGAAAAACTAGAAAAACCAAAAAAAACCAGTAGTAATTTTGCTCTAATTTCTTCAATCCTTGTCCAATTTGAGCAACCAGGCATTCATTAGCTTAGCAATAGTGTCCACTAACTCCATGTAAGAGGAATTTGTCCAATTGTTTAAGACCAAAGAGTAATTGTCCGATTAAAATCACTCTGTTTCTCTACAACCAGTAGACAGGCTTTTTAATCAGCTCATTCCCAGCTCAATTAGGCATAATTGATCAAACCAAACATGTAGCCTTCTTCTCAAGTATGTGTATTAGCCAATTGCTAAGTCAATTGTGGAAGTAATCAGGCACCCAAGTGAAATTTGATCCTCCACTCAGTAAAAGTATCAAAATCTGCTCTGTTTCTGCTGTCCAGCCAGCGCTGCCTGCTGTAGAGGGCTTTGGGAGTGTTTTTAATACTAATTGATGATGAAATCAAGTAGCCAACACACCTAGGCAAGTTTGTGACCAATCAATGCTTTGATTTTTGCCAAAAACATGCTCCAAATGCATCAAATTTTGAGTTGCTTTTCTCTGTTTTGTGAGAGCTCAAAAACCAGAAATTTTCATACATTCATATGCATCCAAATTGCTCCAAAATCATAGTAGGTCTTGTACATGGGTTCCCAATACATTCCTCCTTGTCAGATACATGTGTCTTTTGCCAGATTTACATGTATTTCCACCATACATCAGTGCTTCCAAGCTTTAATGGAAAGCTTTTAAAAACCAAAATTTCTCTTTGCTTTGAGTTGCTCTAATTTGCTTTGCCTGAATCACCTGCAATCCGCTCAAGGATGTTTAGAAGACCTTACCCGGTAGGCCAAGCTCTCAGATCTGATAGTAATCGGTGTGCTCCAAGCTTCACAGCTTCAATGGCAAGATTCACAGCTTCTTCTCCCTCTTCTCTCACTCACTCATAAACCCTAATAGACAGCACAAGGCTTTGATACCATGTTGAAAAAGCGGTAGAGGGAGAGGAGACACACACACAGGAGGAAACCCTAATGTATATTGCAAACCCTAACCATAGAGGGAAGCCATCTCCCTTCTCACACAATGCATAAAGCCATAATCCATACACACAACACACTATGAGTTGTGTCCACACTCTACTAACCCTAGCTAATGACCACACTCTATGACCAGCTGGACACGTGGTCATTTATGTCTCACACATGTTCCTACCTAACATGCCAGCACATAGCATAGCTGGCTCACACTGACATCGAGCTTGAATCTCAACAACAAAAACTATCACCCAAGCGGGTCATCAATGTCCATTGTAGCACTAGTTGAGCTTCATATCTCAACAGCATCCACTTCTCATGATGTAGTGTTTTGAAATCCATGACGCAATTGTCTCTTTTGCTTAAGCTTTTATCTTGATCCATGTTGTTGTTTTGAAAGCTATGGATTCAACATCATGTAGTAATTGTGTTACCATTTGCAAAACTAAGGTTTCATCTTGATTTACGCTGAGGGTTTTACCTTGACGCTTTGTTCTTTGTCCCTGCATTGATGGCAATGTTCTGTGTCTTTGTGTTTATGTTTAGGCTTTACCCATAGGCCTTCAAAACTAGCATTGATGCAGTGTTCTATGTGATGCAAGTGGTGACAAAAATTTATTGGCTCATGATATAGAGAGAAAAGCAAGTGGTTCTCTTGCGTGTGTGGGGTTGTGTGTGGCTTTGTGTGGCCTCCTATGCACAACCGTTGGAAGAGAGAGAGAGAGAGAGAGAGAGAGAGAGAGAGAGAGAAAGAGAGTCGACAGTGAACCATTAGAGAGAGAGTGTGTGTGTTATGTGTGTGGGGTTGTTCTGCAACTGGGCAACTGGGCACTAGGAACCAAGAGCCAAGCAATGCTCAATAGTGCAAAGCATCATGCAGGGCGGCCTAGCATGCAACATGGCCCAATATGAATGGCCATTGGCTCTCCATTGGCTATGTAGCATAGACTCATGGAAAGCAAGTGTGAGATCTACAAATTGGCCACCATAGTGTTCATACATGGATTGCCTTCATACCTAGCCCATAGTGTTCATACATGGATGGCCTTTATACCTAGCCCATAGTGTTCATATATGGACGGCCATATATAGTGAAAAAATAGGTTCTGGGTATCCAAGGCTACCTAGGCTTTTGCAAACACCAAGTCTAAAGCATTTACTCTCACTAACTCCCGTGGTGCGCCTTTCATAGACAATCGGTGATCGTACACACCAACTATACAAAATAGGGCTTATAAAAGTGAAAGGTGGAAATCTTGATGCTGCTCATGCTATAGGAAGTGAAAATTGGTGTGGTGGTAGCTGGCATCAACGTCTGAGAGGTTTTCCCATAGAGGGTTAACAAAATGATACAAAAACTTTGGGAGAACATTTCAGAAATCTGGGCTATATAATACAACTACTATATAATAACTCTCTAGCTTGGGAGTTGCAGTGAAAGAGGATGATAAGAAATATGTGCTTCTATCAAGTATAGAAGAGGTTTCAAAATTCTTTGAAATCTTAACTATACTAAGGGTGTCTTAGGAATTGACTTATGATGAGATGATTACAATCCTCTTAAACAAACACTATCATTAAAAAGAAATCTCAAATTTTTTTTGAGTCAAATAGGATCATGTTCATGTCAACAAAGGGAGAAGGATCAGGGGTGAGCCTAGTTAATGGAATGCAACCAAGAGGTGACTTGGAAAAATTTTGGGTTTACTTATCATTGTCATAAAATCCGTGGTTGGGCAACAATGGGAGCGCATGTATATGACCCATGTATTTAAGAATTACTAACAATGGTAGTCTATGTGACTTCAAAGTTGGAGATGCTAATGCTTAGATTACATTTAAGAACATGTTGAATAGTGTCATGGAAAAGCATGGATTTGGGAGACCAAAATTTAGAGGGTTCATGGTAGATGATGTTGAGATGTCAAGCTCAACATGAGCTGACACTCATGAGACGCCTGCATGACCATTCGACATTTACATCACTGGTGGGTTTGGTAGCTGGTATGGACATATCTTTGCCAGAGATTCTACAGATGGCCTACATTGACTAGTCCACACCTACCCACTCCACTTAGCGTGTTCACATTATGGACCGCTTGTATATACTCTATTATGTATGTTAGTCACTTTATCTTCTTTGTAGACCTCTTTTGTTATGTGAAGAAGAAGAAGAACTTTCAGCCTCTCACCTTGTGTGTTCTCTTCTAGGGTTTGTGTGAGTGTGTGTGTGCTTGCAAGAGCTCAAGCTCTCTTCACCCCTGCATCTTTTCAGATGAGGCATCTTCAAATTGGAATGTAGTAGGATTGTGTACAACATAGTACCAAAGAAGGAGAGATCATGTGAGTTCCATTGGGAGAAAATCATGCTCCAACAGCCTCCTGTTTGTATTAAGCTACCCTTTCAAGAGGAACACAAGAGAAAGTGTAGACTGTGGAAAAATATGCCCTTTAAAGAAACAATTGAAATACATATAAGGTTCTTCAAAAATGGTGGGAGGGTGGGCATGCTTACAATGAGGATATTCCAAAAAATGTGTCCTCTAATGAAACAATTGAAATACATAAAAGGTTCTTTAAAAATTGTGGGAGGGTGGGCATGCTTACAATGATGATATTCCAAAACTACAAACCTAGTTGAGATGGTGGCATGCATAAGCCTTTAAGTCATGGCATGAGAGAGCCAGTAAACTAATGTACTAGTAGTGTGTCAGATGCTATGGTTGCTAATATATAGGATGCTAAGGATGTATATACCTTGGTTATACTATATAGCACAAGTACCAAAGTACAAAAGATGTATTTAAAGTAAGAGCTGCATAATGTGTAGAGGAATAAGATGTAGTTAAAGTAAGAGCTGCATAATGTGTAGAGGAATAAGATGACTATGAATGATTACTCATTCAAAATGAATGAGGAATAAGATGACTATGAATGATTACTCATTCAAAATGAATGGGCTTATAGATGTCCTTGTTGAAAATACAAGTGAATAGGGTGTGTGCGGGAACAAGCCCTTGGTTAGAGGCTGTAAAAGAAGATGAGTAAATGTGAAAGAACCTGTGAAAAGGTGAGAAGAATCTACTGGGAGAGAATAAAGGGTAGCATGAGAAGATTTAGGAAGTGTGGAGATATTCTGGGAAGTGTGGAGTTATTCTAGGGGGTGGTTGCAAGATGAGGGTACTCACTTTCGTTCACTCTCTCTAAAATTGGGACATCCATGCATCTCGGGCGGAGTACCTCGATCGTGATAGTGCCGCGAATTAAAAGACGACACGTGCCTCCCGAGCCTAAATCGACATATCTCGATCGAGATGCCAACTATTGCCACGCTAGCAGGTCCGGGTTTCCAGGCGTCATCCATGTCACCGCCACCACATTATCTCGATCGAGATATCTATGCCACTCGGATCCACATCAGGGCCACGCTGTATCCCCCTAGGCATATTTGACTAGCACATCTCCATCGTCCACATATCTCGAACGAGAAATTTACATCAAATCGCGACCATTCATTTTTCGAGGTATTCTGGGAAAAGTGAAGAGGTGGAGAGAATCAGGGAAAAGAGGTGGAGTGAATCATGGAGAAATCAATGGGATTTGATACTTGATGTAAACTCTATAAATTGAGGCATAGCCCTAATGAGAATTTGCTGGTTTTTGAGTATCCATGCCTACATTAATCTATTTGTTAATTACCCACTAATTTGCTAATCACTTTGTTAATGATGTTGATTCTAGTGTTTGATCCACCATAGCTCATCACAATGCTCAAATTTCAACATGGTATCAGAGCCATGCCTAGAATCCATCAGATTTATGAGCCCATTATCTAATTAATTAGAATTAGTAGATAATTAGAAAATAATCAAAATTTTAGTTATTTTTCACTTCATCTCTGTACCCCCAGCCAGTGGAGGATCTCATTCACCTTGCACACATAAAATTAGGGCAAACCCTTCTAGCATATGGTAGCCAACCCACTTGCCTTCAAGCCCATCAAAATGGCATAGCAAACCGCCAAGGCGTTGTGCAGATTGCTTCTCTTTGATCTTTGTAGGCATTGCATGTCTCCCCCCTTCCTAATTTGTGTGCACACAAATAGGAAAGAGTAGTTGAAACTCTTACCCTCGTACTACTTCCTGTGCTTCTCTTGCTTGTAGCTCGGCTCTTAGAATGAACCAAGCTGCTCTGATACCATGAAAAGATACAGGAGCTTGAGCTCTTGCAAGCACACACACACTCACAAAACCCTAATAGAGAACACACAAGGTGAGAGGCTAAAAATCTTCTTCTTCTTCACACAACACCATATACAAAGATAAGAGTACACACAATATGAAAGGTACTTAACCAAATACATAGTAGGGTACTTACACAACACTCAACACACCATATACAAAGATAAGAGTACACACAATATAAGGTACTTAACCAAATACATACTAGGGTTCTCTATAGTGTGAACCCAACTAAATGAGCTAGCGCTATAACTATGCCAGTCTCTAGAATGGCTGTCACACAGCCTGTCATCCCACTAGCCGTATATAACCCATGATCTCACCAACCATGCCAGTGGTGTAAGTGTGGGGCTTATCCCCCAGGTGGGTCATCAGTGTCCACCGCCTCACTAGATGAGCTCGATATCTTAACATCTTTTGTTATATTATTAGGGATAATCATTCCACAAAACATCTAATATTAAAAATCACACACAAAGTGCAAGCAAGAATCCCACCTTCTACAAGAGCCCACTTCACCAAAGAACCAAGTTTCACTTCCTCTTTATTTGGATAAGGAACAAGGAACGTGAGGATGGGTAAGGAGCAAATATCTAGGACTACCTCAAAACTAAGGTAAAGAGCCAATGTCTAGGACTACCTCAAACCAAAGATAAAGAGCCTATGTCTAGGACTACCTTAAACCTAAGGGATCAACAAGATTAATCACATAACATGTTCTTAGCTACTACAATAGCAGCAAGCCCGTAGCCACAAAGCAGGACGAGTGTAAGGCAAGTGCCATTAGAAAGCCACATATCCCTAACTTTATGGGATAAGAAATTCTAAACCCTGGGATATAGGGTTTTACACAACCTTTCAAATCCTTACGTTCCACTTCAAGTGAATATGCAGAAAATATGCTTAGAATGGTGTTTGAAATGGAAAGGGGGGTTAAAACAATAAACATAGCACCTAGAGGATGAAAAATGGCTAAAACCAAGCCAATACACATCTCAAGGATGATGACCAAAATTGATAAAACTAGAGATCCCATTCATTACCTACCTATAAAATTTTGATCAAGTGTGTGAAGCCATGGGTAGGATTGACAATCCCACCAAAATCTACTCGTTTGGACTTTACCTTGAAGGTAAAGTAGGCCAGTGGTTTAGGTCTCTAAACCCATGTGAAAATGCTAGCTGTGAGGTCTTAGGACACACCTTTATTGTTCTCATCCAATGGAGCTAAATAAGCCCCATTTCATAAATGTATAACCTCGAGAAAGAGGAAGGTGAGACAATGCATGACTACATTACTAAAACCAAGTATCTACATATGAGATGTGAGCCCCACCAAAAGATTGGATGATTTATTGCTCAATGATTGATTTATGAGATTAAGAGGCTTCATGAACATCTCTATAGGTCTCGACAGTACATCTTTGAGGCACTGCACCTTTGATTGGTCTTAAGAGCAAGAGGCTTCATGACCACCTCTAGATATGGTCTAGACCTATAGTAAACACTACAAGTCTACATCTCTATAGGTCTAGACACTCTATCTCTGATGAGTGATGTCATGAGGCAATACACCTAGTAGACAATAATCTACAACAAGAAGATAAGGATATAAAAGCCGTCCACCTAAAGGGACGCATCATCCAATGCCTCTGTGAGTAAAAGAGTTCGACTAGCACTAGAAAAAGTCTTAGATAAGACATGAGCATAGACAAGTTGGTAAAAAATTTTCTCAACCAAATAGGCCAATAGTGGGCAAGGCCAACCCCAAGGGGAAACTCAAGGCTAGCCCTAGCCAATTCCTCAAGCCAAACACCTATAATTATTGCCACAAAGAGACATGGTTTAGGGTGCAATTTATCATCAAAACCATATAAGCACGAAGTGTCCACCGCTCTACTGAGGCCAAGATAGCAATAGTTTTGTGCACATTATAAGCACCACAAAACCACGACACATCCTATTATTGGTACCAAGGAGACCCAACAAGGTGGACTTTAGCATCATAGCCCATGTTCTCGGTGCCAAAGTAACCCACTAACCCATTTTTGGCACAACAATACTCTACGACTCTATCAGCCAACTTTAAGAGTCCAAAATAGGAGAGCTTCGAGTAAATTACCCTCAGGGAGTATTGTGGGTCTGATCTTTGTGTGGTCTTATCAATGGCATATAGATTATATCTTTATACCTTAGTCATAGTATATTCTATTCTTTATAATTTTAGATACCAATACTTATACCAAATAACTAATGACGCTTCGTATCACAACTATAATCCTTTTAAGCATAAAGCATAAAATCTAATAGAGATAGATGATCTTAAAGGACAATGAAAGATTGTGTTCATCATCATGATTCTTTGTCTTTATCTCTCTACTTATAGTGTATGTTGTCTTTTAATGATGTTTGGTAATAATTGATTAGTATGTGTTAATCACTCTGTGTTGGTCATCCACTAAATTGGCTTGCTCTAAGTTACTAAGCTCCGCATCAGTTTTTGTAGCCACTATCTAGGGTGCTTAATCTTGTTTACATCTATCTCCCTATTATTCACTGTAAGTTTTATGTGAATCAATGGCCTCAATGTAGCAAAGTCAAAGAATGTCCATCTCCATAGGGAGAACACACTTCTTAGACTTCTTGCATGTTTTGCTTTGGGACCCTTGTAGCACAACATAGGGGAGCTAACATAGGGGAGCTCTAGAAAATTTTGTGGACTTTTGGGGGAATGTGTAGCATATCTACTTTATAATTAGACTCTACTCCAACCCCAAAGCTAGGCTAAAAAGATATATTCAACTCTCATATTTAGAAATTGTTATTTTTCTTGCTATTTCTTACAATTAAATTGAGTTAAGCAATTGAACAATTAAATTGAGTTGACCAATTGAATAATTAAATTAATAATTCTCATAATAATTTAGGACACTATACCCTAGGAAGTTCTATCTACATCTTAGGGTAAGGTTTCATTAATAATTCTCATATTAATTTACTACACTATACCCTAGGAAGGTCTATATACACCTTAGGATAAGGTTTCATTAATAATTCTCATATTAATTTACTACACTACCCTAGGAAGGTCTATATACACCTTAGGATAAGGTTTCATTGAGGCTATATGAATCGTAAGGCTTTAATACCATAAATAGACTCTTTTTTCCATAGGAATATAAATTATATTAAAGTTGATTATATTTTAACTTTTTTGAGAATGATAAGGTTTTGCACTTATCCCAAAACTAGAGAATTAATTGACCCTTATATAGCACATTAGCCTTAGACTTAATTATTGAAATAATTATTTTAGATGTGATACATAATTATGTGTTTTACACCTATATTAATCTAAGCAAGGGTTAGGCTAAGAGAATTGATCCAACCTTAGGATTGGGATTAATATTCTAGGCTTAAATCAAAGATTGCAAAGAGAGAAAATGCCCATGCACATGCAATATTTTAGAGTTCAAAATGGATAAACTGATTATGAGGGAGATTAGATTTTAAAGTTACTTGAATAATTGATTCTAGGGGTAAATTATGCTATTAATATTGGTAGAGATTAAAGAGACAAAGCCACCAATTACCACATTATCTATGGGCATGTGTGCATAAAATATCACCCCAAAGATGTGCAAATCCATACCCTAATTTTTGAATAGAAATGAGGAGTAAAAGACCCATGTGAAACTAGTTTGTCATGAGTATACATAGGTTAAATTCATAGCTTATGTCTCTAGAAATTAGGGAAGAAAATAGTGAAACCCTAGAAAGAAAACAAAAGAAAATTTTTTGGTGAGCTTAGAAAAGTTTATGACAAGGAGTCTAGTGAGGATCTTAGAGATCTTAAATCATAAGGATATAAACTTAGACCAAAAATGGCCAAGGAAGGACCTCAATTTGACCTTAGATAAAAGGCCATAGAAGAAAAAGATTTAAAGTGCACAAGCTCAAGTATAAGAGTATGTGAACAAGGTTTGAAACCTTAGGTTGAAAGAATACTAGCTCAAGTAATATTTGGGAAGAGAGAGCATGGGAACAAACTCTAAATTTTTTTATAAGTTAATATTTTATACATTATTGCGAAAATCTTGCTTTAAATGTTTTAAGAAAAACTATTTGCTTTTTGTAAACATTGTATATAAAAGGGAAAGCCATTCTCCAAGTGAGTGTTTTTGAGCAAAGGGAAAAGCCTAGTGAAACCCACCAAACAATCTACAAAAAAAAAAGGAAATAGGTACACTTTTTAAATATACACACACAAGCATAAAACTATAATTAACATACAAATTAGATCATGTAATTGGATAATGGTTCAGCACACAGTTGGTGCACATGAGACCGTTACAAGAGCTACAACGACTGCACTTCAAGCAAAAGATGAGCAAGCACTTGGTTTTATCATTATTGCTTTAGAAGATGATTTTATTCATTATATTGATAATGTTGAGTCAGCTATGGAAGCTTGGGAATTATTAGAACGTACTTTTGGTGCAAAGGCAAAGCATTCCAAGATCAGTTTGAAGATGCAACTCTTTGATCTCACCATGGAGAGTAATGAAAATTTCACAGCTGTGATTAACAGGTTGAAGAGCGTAATGACACAATTGGTTTATGTTAAGTCTCATGTTCCTCCTGAAGAAGATGCTATTGCTATATTGATTAAAAGCTTACCTTCAAGCTTTAGGTAAATTGTGATGGTACTTAAAGAGAAGGAGCCAGTCCCTTCTTTGGAAAGTATCATAAATGTTCATGTTCTTATAAGAAGCTAGTCTTAAGGGGGGATTGTTGGATAAATGTAATCCCAACTCCTTAGTCCAATTTAATGTGTGGTGGATAGGCTAGTGGTCAGTGGTTGGTGTGTAAAGCCTACAAATGGTTGGTGCATGTTGTTCATGCATCTCATGAAACTAAAAATAGGGTAGAGGAGTCTCTAAATAAGGTATAAGTCGTGATCAAGTGATTATGTAAGTTTGGTTCATGTCTAATCATAATTGGATTCTTGTTGTGTTAATCTCATAGCAATTTTCTGCATATACCAGTTTTTGTCCCTCATATTCATGATGTCTTGTACAAGCTTTGATCCACCTTGAGTTTGTTTTGATCAATCTTCTTAGTTGAATTATCATATCCAACATTAAGAATGCACTAACTAAATGAGAATAATGTGGGCGAGATTAAGTTGTAAAATGAGAACATATCTTATTGAAAATGAGAGGCCTAATATATAGGCAAGTACATTGAGAGAGAGCCAAGCTCTACTTACATCACCTATGAGGTGTAAAGGTGGAGAGTAGCTAGGCTAAAATAGTGGAGATAATTGAGCACCTAAAAGAGGTAGATTCCAAATGTTGAGAGACGCAAGGGGATGCTCCTAAATTAAGGGAAAATGGTAGGCTAGATGCTTGGTAAATCTTCTTCACCAAAGAGCACTTACAGCAAGGATAAATGGTAGAAATAACCACAAGAAAATAGCTCATGTTTGGGACATTATTTCTAACACCTTCCCATGAACCAAACATGGGTAAAGATAAAATAAGATAGCTAAGATGTCCCAGGATTGAATTCCCCTCCCATAATCAAAAATTGGATACAAAGCCTAAGATATTGTGGGTATGATGACCAAGGTGAGGCTCCATAAAATAAAAGTGGGTGATTCATAAACACAAGATGCCCATATAGAAAGATGGTACATCAAAAGCTCCTTGGTATACAATGCCACAAGAAAAGTATCTAAGCCTTAAAACAAATAAGGGAAATAAAGTGAGAGCTAAATAGACTAGTTCCATGTAACATCAAAAAGCATAATCTCCAAAAGGAAAGTAGGCCTCATGATGTTCCACTAGATGGTGCTGCACTTCTTCTTCTCCATATGAGTAGCCAGCCTTTGAAAAACAAGCTTTGTCTTTATCTTTGGTCTTCAGAATCCTCGAGAGCACAAGCATTTTTGAAATAGTGTCCTCTTGAATAAAAAGTCCATAAAGTAAACATGACCCATGCAGCATACAAACCATATAAGAACACAAAGGCCAAGTATCACAAGTTAGAATCAACTGGACTATTCAAAATCAGTAGGTCGGAATTAGCAGGGCTGAATCAACAGGATGGAATGAGCTCGACGAAATTAGCTAGTTGGAATCAACAGTTTGGAATTAGCAAGACTGAATCAACAGGCCGAAATTAGTTGGATGGAATCAACAAGATAGAATCAGTAGGACGGAATTAGCTGGATGGAATGAACTGGTCGGAATTAGGTAGGACTTAATCATCATGATGGAATTACCTGGATGGGATGGAATCCACTGTACATGTCAGAATCAGCAAGACATGTTGGATTTAGCTGGAGTAGTTAGAATCAACAAGACATGTTGGAATTAGTAAAACAAGTTAGAATCAACAGGGAAGTCCGATTTAGGGGCAGGCAATCAAAACAGCTAGGCAGTCAGAATCAGCTAAAGACTTGAAGAAAATTCTTGATGAAAACTCCTTGCTGCCCAATATTTTAACCTCTTGAGCATACCGTGAGGAGATGAAAAACGTGATGATGTTGGTTGTTGGTTGTAACTATGCAAAAGACACAAGCTAACGTCGAGGACACTGAACTTCAACGTGTGTTAGACATTAACGGGGCTAGAGGAGGCATTGCCTCAGAGGATGTTGCTAATCGTTGATGGATGTTAACCCAATTCCAGGGTTACAAGATCTACCGCCATTATCTTACATCAAGGAGTCATGATAGATACACCAAAGGGTCATACATTCAAGATATGAACCAATAGTGTCCGAAGCTACAACTTCGATGGGCGCCCGTAATGGTGTGACAGAGTATTTATGGCGATTCTTGCTTCAAGAGCGTGTGGTAACAAGTTAGGATGAAGTCCTAAGTGATGTACTTCATGGATATATTATGAGAGTAGTCATTGTAATATAATTAGGCGTCTTTATGAGCCTAAAGTGCCCGACCGGCCACAGTTTAAGTGAGTGTGAGCACTTATGGCCATGTATATAAGTGAATATCTCTCATAATACAACATACTCTCCCATTGTGCAATTGAGTCTTGCTCTTGCTAATCCTCTTGCTAATCTCTCTCCCTAATGCATGCTAGTGAGTGTGTGTGAGTGAGGTGAGAGGAGGGATGAGTACTCGTAGTGGAGCGCGATGGTGTATGACACTCGTGGGAGGTGCGGTGGAATTACTTCTCAAGGAGTTGTAGAGCTTGGAGACCTCAAGGCTTACGAGCTCGGCCATTGGAAAGATCCTCACAACAGTTGCACTTCACCATGTAATCTCTTTTTTGGATGTGTTTCAAGGAGGGTTACGGTGAGCCATAACAATGGCATGGGATACTGAAGAAAAGCCTACCTTAAGAAGAACACTAAACAACACATCGAAACAACAATGGCACAGGTTGCAGTAATTATAGTAGTTGAAGACAGCAATTCTAATATTGCTTATTGGTCATCAGGTGACGGCAGAGAGCAGCGTAGCAGAAGCTATGTCTTGCTGCTTTAATACCATGTTGGATTCAAGGTGGATGGAAGCACACATTAAACTTTATTTTTAAGCATAATTAAACTAAGATAAAGTGATTAAGAATACACTAATCAACAAATGAGCATAATGTGGGCAAGATTAAGTTGTAAAATGAGAGAATATCTTATTGAAAATGAGAGGCATAATATATAGGCAAGTACATTGAGAGAAAGCCAAGCTCTGCTTAAATCACCTATGACGTGTAAAGGTAGAGAGTAGCTAGTCTAAAATAGTGGAGATAATTGAGCGCCTAAAAGAGGTATATTCCAAATGTTGAGAGATGCTAGGGAGGATGCTCCTAAATCAAGGGAAAATGGTAGTCTAGATGCTTGATAAATGTGCTTCACCAAAGAGCACTTACAACAAGGAAAAATGGTAGAAATAACCATAGGAAAATAGCTCATGTTTAGGACATTATTTCTAACACACCTGACCCAGACATATTGGCTAGTCATAATCTTCCTCTTTTGGAGAAATGCTATCCACCCATGATATTGTTGTGTGTTTTTACTACTAAGGATGCTTATGCTTTATGGATTTATTCTTCACCTTCTACCACCATGTTTGCATGTGCCTTCTCTTACTCTTCTTTGTGGCCATCTTCTTGAAGCATTCGTCCTTTGTGTGTTTGAGCTTCATGCAGAAATTGCATCTAATAGTTCTTTTTCCTTTCCCCTTTGTGAACATGACCCTATTTGACTAAAAAAAAAGAGATTTCTTTTTAATGATAGTGTTTGTTTAAGAGGATTGTAATCATCTCCTCATCATAAGTCAATTCCTAAGACACCCTTAGTATAGTTAAGATTTCAGAGAATTTTGAAACCTCTTCTATACTTGATAGAAGCACATATTTCTTATCATCCTCTTTCACTGCAACTCCCAAGCTAGAGAGTTATTATATAGTAGTTGTATTATATAGCCCAGATTTCTGAAATGTTCTCCCAAAGTTTCTGTATCATTTTGTTAACCCTCTATGGGAAAACCTCTCAGACGTTGATGCCAGCTACCACCACACCAATTTTCACTTCCTATAGCATGAGCAGCATCAAGATTTCCACCTTTCACTTTTATAAGCCCTATTTTGTATAGTTGGTGTGTACGATCACCGATTGTCTATGAAAGGCGCACCACGGGATTAGTTAGTGAGAGTAAATGCTTTAGACTTGGTGTTTGCAAAAGCCTAGGTAGCCTTGGATACCCAGAACCTATTTTTTCACTATATATGGCCGTCCATATATGAACACTATGGGCTAGGTATAAAGGCCGTCCATGTATGAACACTATGGGATAGGTATAAAGGTAGTCCATGTAGGAACACTATGGGCTAGGTATGAAGGCAGTCCATGTATGAACACTATGGGCTAGGTATCAAGGCCAATTTGTAGATCTCACATTTGCTTTCCACGAGTCTATGCTACATAGCCAATGGCCATTCATATTGGGCCATGTTGCATGCCAGGCCCTGCATGATGCTTTGCACTATTGAGCATTGCTTGGCTCTTGGTTCCTAGTGCCTAGTGCCCACTTGCAGAACAACCCCACACACATAACACACACACACACACTCTCTCTAATGGTTCAGTGTCGACACTCTCTTTCTATTCTCTCTCTCTCTCTCTCTCTCTCTCTCTCTCTCTCTCTCTCTCTCTCTCTCTCTCTCTCTTCCAGCAGTTGTGGCATAGGAGGCCACACAAAGCCACACACAACCCCACACACGCAAGACATCCACTTGCTTTTCTCTCTATATCATGAGCGAGTAAATTTCTATCACAACTTGCGTCACATAGAACACTGCATCAATGCTAGTTTTGAAGGCCTATGGGTAAAGCCTAAACATCAACACAAAGACACAGAACATTGCCATCAATGAAGGGACAAAGAACAAAGCATCAAGGTAAAACCCTCAGCCTAAATCAAGATGAAACCTTAGTTTTGCAAATGGGAACACAATTACTACATGATGTTGAATCCATAGCTTTCAAAACAACAACATGGATCAAGATGAAAGCTTAAGCAAAAGAGATAATTGCATCATGAATTTCAAAACACTGCATCATGAAGTGGATGCTATTGAGATATCAAGCTTAACTAGTGCTACGAGACAGACATTGATGACCCGCCTGGGTGATAGTTTTTGCATCTACACCACTGGCATGGTTGGTGAGATTATGGGTGATATGCGGCCAGTGGGATGACAGGCTGTGTGACAGCCATTTTGGATTAGTAGAGACAAGCATAGTTATAGTGCCAGCTCATTTAGTCACATTCACATTATGGACCGACCCTTGTATGTTGTAGTAGTGAGTACTAACCCATATAGTGTGTACTCTTATCTTTATGTTATGTTGGTTGAGTAGAGAAGAAGAAGATAGAAGAAAATTCAGCTATCCATCTCTCTCTTGTGTCTTGCTCTCTCTTGTGTGTGTGTGTTTGTTTGCTAGGGTTTGAAGCTCTCCCTCTCCCCCACATTCTCTTTATGGTATTAGAGCCTAGTTCGTGTGAGAGCTAAGGAGGCAAGCAAGAGGCAAGAACAAGCAAGGAAGGAAGCGGTACTACATGGGTAAGGGCACCATCATCTCTTTCCCCTTCTTGGTTTAGGTACAGCACCCCCTTAGTAGCTCTGGGAGAGCTACACATCTCCGATTAAGAAGCTGTCTTTGCGGGAGCGGAGCTATAGGGCAGGTATACTATCCTATTGAACCACATTTTTTCTGCCATATTCGCGATGCGAGCGTGTTACGGGCCCCATTTTGTCACTGCAGAGTATTTTTGACAGTTTTCTGTAAGTTCTGGTAGAGAACTGTTTCTGCCTCGAAGGAGGAAGACTAGAGGTGAATCCCACCAAACTCTAGCTAAACATGACCATAGAAACTAGTCTAGAACAAAAGCTAGCACTGGTGGATACATGAGCCAACCATAACCTACTTTGTGCACGTTATAGCCATCATTGACCCCCACAAAAGCGTATGTTGGAAAGGAGTTAACTAATTACAAACCACATGCATAGGAGCTTTCATCGCCATGTTTCAATTTTGGGAATAAGAACTTGGAAGGGAAGTTTTAAAGGGAAGTTTTATGTCATGTCTAGAAGTACCATGCGTGAAGTACTTCTTGGATGAGGATGGATGGGACATAATCAATGTTGAATTGATTGGGACTCAAGAACCACTACATTACAACATTGGGACGACAGGTAACTATTCTAATGAGATAGAAAAAGAGCCCATGTATTACAAAACCTCCACACCAAATGCCCATTCTCCCAGCAAAGAAGTTCTCGAGCTAATTGAGTCAACCACCAAGGGAGCCCTTACTTCATCCATACCACTAAAGAAGAGGTTGGTTTTTTACTTACCTACAGAGCAGCAGGGGTAACTAACCTAATTCCTTCAGAAGCCTCACTTCCAAGCCATATCAAATGTCGTCATTGCATACCTTGCCAGCACTCTTGGCTTATCCAAGGACTAACCCAATTAACAGCCATGCTACTAACATTCCTAACCCAATCAACAGCCATGCTACTAACATTCCTAACCATAGAGAATCAAACCATCAGGTGCCCAAACCCAGTAATCCCCAACAACACCAAAGTTTCCATAATGAAGGTGACAAATGGTGAGTGCAAAAAAAAAAAACTTCGGGAGAACAAGGATATATATGAGACTCAAAAGCAAATCAAGATGATACTATGAGACTCAAAAGCAAAATCTGGATACCCAAGCAAAGGGAGCAACATAAACCAATGATAGCCACACCAGAAGGTGGACCGCAATACAAGGTAGCAAAAACCATCCTAAACCAAAGACATGATTTATTAGGAAGGAGTTGTTAAGAAGCCCAAGGATACTTTGCAAGTCAAACACACCTCTGGCTACCTAAAGCAGTACAGTCAACACCATCCCATCCCAAAGAATGCAACCCCGATAGAGAAGTGCTACCCAAATATGGTGGATGCCTAACACTCTTATAGTGGCCCAAGGGTATTACAAGGGTAACACAAGTACATGGGTACCTAAAATCATGCCATCCTTATCACCAACTTCTTCATCCCCCTAGGGAAGTACCAAGGTAAAGTGGAAATAGCAAACGGCTACCAACACTACTGGAACCTCATGCTCAACCTTAGCAAAGGGTAAGGAAAAGATTGAAGAATTCAAGAAAGTACCAAGGCAAAGTGGAAATTGCAAACAAAGGCTACCAACGCTACTAGAACCTCATGCTCAACCTTAGCAAGAAAAGATTAAAGAATTCATGGAACCGCAAAACCATGGCCAAACACATTATGAATAGGATATTCCTTTCACATCGACCTCAAAAGCTTATGCAGCAGCAAGCCAAGAGCCACCAATTCCCGTCACTCATCACGAGTCTAGCTAGATGGGTGTGCCACTCCTAACTAGATGGTCCAAACACAAGTACCTCACCCTTGTCAAAGAAGAGGGGAACCCATCCCAAAACCAATTAAAAATGACAAAGAAAGCAATACTACATAGAGTCGAAGAAAGCAGTGAGATGGAGCAAGGAGGAAAGAAAAAATAGAAGAAAGCAAGAGTGATAGAGAACTATGAAGAAGAGTCCTCTTAAAATCCGCTAACTACATAGAGTCGAAGAAAGCAATAAGATGGAGCAAGGAGGAAAGAAAAAATAGAACAAAGCAAGAGTGATAGAGAACTATGAAGAAGAGTCCTCTTAAAATCCACTATACTAATCACATAAGTCATCAACTTTCTAGGTACATCTTAGGATGGGGGTGGGGGGGTGAAAACCTTGTCCATGGTATGTCCCATTGCCTGAATCGCTAATGATCAAAACAACACTAATTAAATGCACTTCCATAGGCGTGGCCCAACATTGCACTTGCATATGCACTAAGGACCTTTTTGTACGCAAATCTCAAAATGTTTCGATCTCAAGATGCACATGCACTTTCCTATCTCAAAAAGTTGCCTGCTCAAGATGTATATGCAACATGTACACACACGTACCTGTCTTTGCACGCACGTTCTTATATGTGCACGTGCGTTCCTATCTGTGCATGCACAATCCATACTCCACATGCACATTCCATGTTTTGCATGTACACATGTAGATGCGCATGCACGTTCCATTCTTTGCATGCTCCACACCTACATTCAATATGTACATGCACACTCTTGAGTTACGAATGCACATACACTACTCTGCATTCCTAAGAATGATCTATGTACATATGTTCCAACCTTTGTATATGTTCCCAACCAAAAGCTATAGAAGTTGGAGCCTCCTCTCATTTTTCACTACTCACTCTCTTGCTAGCCAATCTCTTGCCATTTTTATCCAAAAATCACCCACACCTTCGTAGCCCCCTCTAGTGCTCTGGTAACTTGTTAGAAGTTGTATTTATCTCACTTTCAATTCATGAACTAATCTATAAAGAGTCAATAAAAAGCTACTAAACAAATACTACAATATATCGAAGAAACTTTAATCATGGCATAGATTACACACAATGCAAAGATTTGAAGTTAGTTGGTAGCTACATTGATAGTGATTAGGCATGTGACAAAACTGATACAAGATCTAGGTCAAGATATTTCCTTTCACTTGGATCGAGAATGATCTCTTGGAGTAGCAAGAAACAAAGCACAATGGATTTGTCATCTACTAAAGCCAAAATATAAAGCTGCCACCAATGTAGCCTATGAAGCTATTTGGCTTGAAAGAAGTTTAAGAGATCAAGATCCAACATTTCATCCTCGAACAAAACACAAAGATACAACACAATTCTATTTGTGAAAAGCATGAGAACAAGTTCAAAAAGAACTTATGTATTATCTAATCCACAAGAAGATAGCACATATTCAAACAAACGCTCTTTATAAAATCAATCAAATGAAATTTACATACTTGCTTGGAATGTTAAAAAATCCACTTATCATCAAGGGGGAGTATCGAAAAGTTCTATGCATTAGGGATTTCAGTCTCTGTAATAAAAAATTCAATAAATTATAGATTGAGAAACTTAAAGTAACATCACCTATTGATGTAGTCTCTTTCATATTAGCAATGAATATAAATCGTGTCTCACAATACATGTGGCAACCATCAGGACGCTTCATGGACTATTATCTGCCCCATGGGCTGGATTGAGATCCAAAACCTATGCCTACTTCTGTGTTATAAATAAAGTCTCTACAAAGAAGTATATATTTTTTTCCCATGAACAACGAAGTATATTTTTACAATAAGAGACCTATAATCAACCAATCAACATAAAAAAGATATTTCAATATATTATTGCTTGAGTGTTTGGGCATCAATTGCATATAATGCATCAAGCGAGAAATCAACATAAAAAAGATATTATTGCTTGAGTGTTTGGGCATCAATTGCATATAATGCATCAAGCAAGAAATCAACATAAAAAAGATATTATTACTTGAGTGTTTGGGCATTGATTGTGTGTGTGTGAGCACACTTGGGGGGGAGGGGGAGGGGTAGGGGTAGGTAATATAGGTGTGTTAGTATAGAAGGGTTAGCAGTAATACAGGTGTGGGTATAAAGGTATTAAGTCATGAGGCCATATAATACGAGTGTGTATATGAGGTTTATGTTAAAATCAAAATAACGTAAAAAGAAGCACCCAATGTGGCCATCCCTTGCACAAGCAAAGAGAGCAATGTTGTTAGAGAGAGTAGCAAAGAGAATGCTTAGGTAGAGCCTTATCCTCTTGATTGCTTGCACCTGTGCGTTGTCAATGTACTTTGAAAAAACATGTGTCCTTCCATTCATGTATAAACATCTTAAAGCGCTTGAATGAAGATGGACACTGCAACCCATGCCATTTTTGCAGCACTTCCTCTTCGTATGTGTGTCTTTCTCAAGTTTATATGAATAGCTTATAGAGCTCAAACGAGCATGAACATCAAGCCTATGAGGAATTGATGGACATCAACAGAGATCTTAGAGTGTATCGCAAGGTAAATAATTCCAAATTCATTTACCACATTTAAATCTGAGTTACATGTCATTCATCAAGTCATAAGATTTTCGTGCTTGTTTGTGTGAGTGAAGTTTAAAAAAAAAACCATACATAAAGTATGGTGGGAAGTTAGCACCGTCCTCCTCGAAATTTTATAAACTTTGGAGAACATGCCCTTTTCCCGTTTTCCAAATAACACTTTCGATATTGAAAGTGGACCAAAACACCTTCAGTGTTGAAGGCGATCATTAGTTCTATGTATTGATCCATGATACAAAACTCATTTTCAATTATGGTAATAAATTTGTATTTTTCTAATTTGTGATATAGTTTTGAATCCCCATCAAACATAAGAACAAGCTTCAAGGTCATCCATTGTGGATGTCAATGTAACCATTATGCTTTTAAATTCATGTTCATTCAAGCATTTCAAATTTCCTTTACACTACGCGAAGTATGCTACCCAAGCACACATACAAAACACGATAAAAGAATAAAAAAATAATCTTGTTTTGTAAGCTTTAGAGCATGGAGTGCACCTGGTTTTTATCATGATGATGATGATGATGACGATGATGATGTGTGTGTGTGTGAGAGAGAGAGAGAGAGAGAGAGAGAGAGTGAGAACAAGTATAAACATCAACCCTATGATTATATTTAAGGTGAGGAATTGATGGACATCGACAAAGATCTCAGAGTACATCGCAAGGTAGATAATTCCAAAGTCATCCACATTTGAATATGATTTACACGTCATTTATCAAGTCATAGGATTTTCATGCTCGTTTGTGTGAGTGAAGTTTAAAATAAAACCATATATAAAGAATGGCAGGAAGTTGGCTAGTCCTCCCAAAAATTTTATAAACATAGGAGAATGTGCCCTTACCCCATTTCCCAAATAGCACTTTTGATATCAAAAGTGGACCAAAACACCTTCAGTGTTGAAGGCAACCATTAGTCATATGTATTGATTCATGATACAAAACTCAGCAGAAATACCTGCTTCATCATCAGAAAGTGGCTTGACCGTACTCCATAGATTTTTCATGAGGTAGCCCTTCACCTTGATTTGCCAGGTATAAAACCTAGTTTCGTTGAATTTATCGAGGAATTTGGAGCTCATGATGATGAAATATGATGCTTGATGTTGATAACGTGCTCATATAGATGATTTAAGCCCAAATAATAAAAATATCATCAATATAAATCAAAATAATATTCACCATGTTGTTGGAGGCAAGACAAGCAGAAAATAGGCGACTGGAAAAACGTGTCGTACAGCAGCTACAGTGGACCATATGCTTCAAAATTTTGTATGCTAAATCTTCACTTGATGGACTTGAATCACCTGAGAGGAATTTGGCTAATTTGTAGAGACGACGGTGAATTGATGCGATGAGCAAAAAAATGCCTGTTTGGATGGCGATGAGAAATTTGCGAAGCTGCGCTGAAATTCGCCTGTGAGCTGCATGGTACAGCTTGCGTGGGAGCAAGGCAAGAAGGCTATATCAAAATTTTAAGGTATCATCACCTCAGGTGTGCAGGCATGAAGGCAATCCACAGCATGTGGTTCAAACAGAGAAAAACTGGCTATGGTGATTAAGAGAAAGATTCACATTTTTGCTAATCAACTAAACCTAATTGGGTCATACTCTGATACCAAATGTTGGATATGATAATTCAACTAAAAAGATTGATCAAAACATACTCAAGGTGGATCAAAGCTTGTACAAGACATCATGAATATGAGGCAAAAATTGGTATATCTAGAAAATTGCTATGAGATTAACACAACAAGACTCTAATTATGATTAGGCATGAACCAAACTTACATAATCACTTGATCACGACTTGTACCTTATTTAGAGACTCCTCTACTCTATTTTCAGTTGCATGAGTTGCATGAACAACATGCACCAACCATTTGTAGGCTTTACACACTAACCACTGACCACTAGCCTATCCACCACACATTAAATTGGACTAAGGAGTTGGGATTACATTTATCCAACACTTAATCACTTTAGCTTAGTTTGATTATGCTTAAGAATGAGGTTTAATGTGTGCTCCAATCCACCTTGAATCCAACAAGGTGTGTGTGTGTGTGATTTGTATAGGTCAAAGGATAAGGCTACTAGCCTACAAATGTATGTACTCACATGAAAGGGTTTCATCTCATTAATTGATCAACCATCATTGAGTCATGTAATACTTTCTCTCAATTGAGATTTATCGTATCATCTCTCTCTCTCTCTCTCTCTCTCTCTCTCTCTCTCTCTCTCTCTCTCTCTCTCATGTATCTATCTCACTCACCTTGTGCACAACTCATGACCACCATGCAATTTTTACAATGCCTAGCCTATGATATTTTTTGTGCAAAACCTCAATCAAGGAGTTTCCAAACCTGTGTGTGTGTGTGTGTTTGTGTCTTTGGCATATGTGCCTCACTCACCTTGTGCATAGCTCATGGAATTAATACAATGCCTAGCCTTTGATGTTTTTATCACAAAACCTCAATAGAGACCTTGCTAAACCTCCATAATCTAACATTTAGTTGTCTGGTAAAAATATATAAGATCTTGAGTAAGAAATGACTCATAAGATGGAAAGCATGTCATTATAACCCATTTGGTGAGAACATTTGGGGCACCTTATCTTGCTATCAACCTGCTCAAAATGACATTACTAAGTACTTGATCTCTTGTGTAAAGATTATTAATGCCTCTTACACATGACTAGCAGCAATGCATGACACTGCTAAGTAAGCAATGCATGAAACTACTAAGTACTTGATCTCTTGTGTAAAGATTATTAATGCCTCTTAGCAATGCTCCATCTTCCTAAATTATTATGCTTCTCACTAGATAGAGTTTTCTTGGGCATGAATTTATAACATCCATGAGGCTACTTAAATGTTAATGTCAAACGAGGCCTTGGCATTTAGCAACACTTAAGGAATAACACATTGTTGTTAGATCTGGGCAAATTCACCATATTCAATGAACTAATCCACCTGAACACTATCTTTGAAAATTTATGTTTGCATCCTGAAAACTCTTAATACAAGGGTGAACTATCAATTGGGACAAAATAACATCTCTAATGGCATGATCCATGGTAGCAAGTGACTTATTTGAAATACCTAGCAAAATCATTGTCGAATTTTTTGTCCCTTTTTTTGCTCACCTTAACATTATGGCATGGCACCTATAGATCCATAGATCTAGCTCTTTTATGATGCTCCGCAAACCTTAATTATTGTGTAATTGTTGTAGACATAAGCACTATAGCCTCCTAATGCCATTATATTGCATTGGGAAAGGGCCCTTATTGTTTTCTAGCAATACTATCTATTCTCATTTATAGCCTCCATCTAAACAAACCTTGAGGAACAAATTTTAAACTTAAGAACATTGATTTTTAAGGTAAAGCATGCTATTAAAAGGTATCAACCACCAAGGTTTATGGCTATAATAAGTTTCTAAATTACTTCTCAAATGATACTTAGTCACCTAGAATCCCTATCTTATGGTAATTTTGACCATACATTATTGCCAAATATGTATTTTGGGCATACAAAAGTACACCTTTTACAAAATTCTAGGATGTGGCGCACCTGGTAGTTGACTCCGCAGCAGCAGTATGGTACTACGTACACAAAACGGGCTACTGTGGTAGTGTGGGCGAAGTCCTTTTGTTATAGTGGATGCACTATATTGATGTGATCTTCATAAAAATTCCTTGTACGTAAAATGTGAAGGAGTATCCACCTTTGAACCTTAAATATAGGTAAAGTATTTATATCATGAGAACATGGAATGGGTGTGTGTGTGTGTGTGTGTGTGTGTGTGTGTGTGTGTGTAGAGAGAGAGTGAGAGATGCTTCGTCTGTACACATGTGTGTAAAAATACTTGAATAGTGAATCTTATATAAGGTGAAATTTATAGCATACCTATACATGTGTAAACAGAATAGTGAATGTCATGGTGAATCTCATATAAGGCAAAAATCTAGGATGAGACTAACAACGCATAATTTAAAACTATAGTCCTTGCTTTAAGAAGCTATTCTTTTCACGTCCAAAAATATTAGTAGTCGTTGCTTGAAGAATTCTTTGTATTCATGTCAAAAATAATAACTTGAAGTACCAACCTATGCTTTTGGAACCCTTTCTTTTGCTTATTTTATAAGGGGTCAAAAATAATAACTTGAAGTACCAACCTATGCTTTTGGAACCCTTTCTTTTGCTTATTTTATAAGGGTTATGAATGTGTGAAGGACAAGTTGTTCAAGGATGCAATCCGTGGTTCTTAAGGAAACGTTTTTCTCCTCTTCAAAAAATATTAAGGTTACAAGCACAAAAAGATTTAATGCTTTTGGAACGTACCCTTCTTTTCCTCTTTATTGAAGAGGAAACGTTTTTCTCCTCTTCAAAAAATATTAATGGTTACAAGCACACAAAGATTTAATGCTTTTGGAACGTACCATGCTTTTGGAACGTACCCTTCTTTTCCTCTTTATTGAAGAGGACACGTTTTTCTCCTCTTCAAAAAATATTAATGGCTACAAGTATACAAAGATATATTTTTGGAACCCTTCTTTTCCTCTTTATTGAAGAGAAGTGGGGGCCACAATAGCAGAAATTAAACTTGCTTTTTTAACCAATGAAACAAAGGACAACCATCAAGTTGAAACGGGTTTTTATTGAAAAAATGCATACGTCACTCATCATGGTCTTATAACTGAAACTTAAAAATTGTTGAATCAATAAACTTGTCCTGCTGTGCTGTGTGGCTATTAGAGAGCACACCCATAACTTGTCCTTTTATCTCGTGCTATATGTGCTGTGTGGCACAGCACAGTACACCCAGCAGCAGGCAGCCAGTAGTACTACCGACATCGACATGGCTCGCGAAGTTCCTCCCACCATCGACATCCAGGGCTTGTTAGCCGACGGGCGCAGCGCTGTGCTGCAGGAGCTTTCCCGTGCGTGCGAGGAGTGGGGCTGCTTCCAGGTATAACACACGCACACTACCTCCTTATTTATGTCAAGCAGCATATATTTTGTTGAGAGCAGTCAGTATCGTCGCTTGATTGATTTATTAATCAGTCAGTATCGTCGTATGATAATATAATGTGAGCAGGTGGTGCATCACGGGGTGCCCGATCGCGTGATCGAGGGCATGTGGGTGGCCGCTCGGAAGTTCTACGAGCAGCCGGCCGAGGCCAAGCGGGCTTTCACAACGGCGAGGCGGGACGATGGCATGAACTTCATGAGCAACGAGCTCACAGAGGCCACCAACTGGCTGGAAATCCTGATGGTGCGCCGCCGCCCGGGCATCTGCGACGGCTTCCAAGACGCCCGTGAAATCTTTGGGTAGTGCCTTGAACTGTTATTAGGGGTCATTAATTGAGGATTACTTTTGTTTAATAAGGTCGACATTGTGCTAGTTAACACTCTGGGTTGATTGGATCATTGCACAAAACATAGAGCTCACTTGCTATAAAAGCAAAGCTCACCATTCTTTTCGGATCTTTGAATAAGGAAATGTATGACCAATGTGGGTCTTGTTTGGATGGTTATGTGTGTAGGGAAAGCCTTCTGGACTTTGGGCATGATGTACAAAAGCTTGGCAATGATTTGTACGATGCTATGTTCGAGAGCCTTATTGGGAAGGGAAGCATGGATAACCACAAAAGCAAAAAAGGGCTTCCCACAATTGAGAGAGTAGTCCTCACCCTCAACTTTTACCCTCCGTGCTTGGACCCCAATGCTGGTACTACCGGCTTCAAAGAGCACACAGACGTGGGCACTCTTACCTGCCTCTTACAAGATGAGGTTGGCGGCTTACAAGTGCAGTCCCCATCTGGTGAATGGGTTGAACTCAAGTATCGACCCAACGTTTTTGTGGTTCTCTTAGCGGATCAAATGGAGGTTTGTGACATCTTCAACCTATGTTATAACCACCTCTCTTAGGATATATATACGATATATTATGGTAGCTAAATTATATTGGGAGCAAGGAGTGCTAGGCGCATGAGATCAATACTCCCCCTCCTCTTCGCCAAACAACAGGCGCATGGGATCAATACTCCCTTCCCCTCCCCTTTGCCAACAACCACACCTCCCCCAACCTCCTCCCCACCCAACAATTGGATTAAAAAGAAACAAACCTTACGTAAGGTGTGAGATATTTATATAATATAATATATTACACTAATCCCTCCGTTCTTCCAAAGGAGTGGGATATAAAGAAATGAACTTCCTTTCAACCTTCTTTATATCCCACCCAAGGAGTGGATATAAAGAAATGTACCTTCCCTAAATACAAAAAAGAAAATGATAATTAAAAGGTCTTACAAGTGTCACCTTGCTGCTGCAGATCTTGACAAATGGACGGTATAGATCCTCTCCCCATCGTGTCATAGCTAATCCAAACAAGTTACGGATCTCTCTTCCCTTTACATTTGGACCTCCAGAGGAAGATTTTATTGCTCCTATTCTTGAGCTCATTAACCATGATTACCCATGCGTGTACCAAGGAGCCACTTTCAAAGAGTACATGATGCGCTACTTCGATACAAGTCTACCGAACCATAAGAAAGGCCTTGAATTTGCCAAGGCTCTTATGGAGAGATCAATGAATGAAATGGAACAATAATTATCTTGATTTATTAGTTATGTTCATTTTTCTTTGGACTTATATGGAGTATTTATTTGTTTCCTAGAATGAAACAATATCTCATTAATGAAAATAATTATTGTTGCCATATATATAGGCAGTGATGTGTGTGAACACACTTAGGACCGCCGGGGCACTTTTTCCCTCTTTAGGAGGTTTTTTCCCCCGGCTTGTATATACGCCCATCATTCTAGGGCTATCTTTATCTTTGTACATTGACACAATCTAATACACTGTGTGTTGTGTGCATTCTTGCTTCTTCTCCAAGCTTTGTGTGCTTTCTTGCAACCTAATTCTAACAATTATTTAGTGTACATTGAAATATTTTCTATTTTTGTATTACGTGTAGATACAAAGAAGTTTCTTAGGAGCTAAACATAAATTATACATAAAATAATATACTTTTTAGTGTAAAGATAAATTGTGAAAAAAACTAAATAAAAATGGATAAGTTTTAGTCTTAAAAATATCTATATATATAATTTAAAAAAATAGTGCTAATAAATTATACATACATTACACATGTTGCCTTTTAAAAATGGCTACAACTTCTAAAGAGACATTCGTCCCATTCGTCCTCTCTATATAAGTTAATATGTTTATATTATCTACATTGTGTAAGAAAATATGGTAGCAAAAGAAGGAGGATCTTCAAAATACAAAGCATTGAGTTGCAAAAAGAAGTGGATAATAAGAAATATTACTATTTTCAAACTTTGATTACAAATTATGGTAGGTCAGCTCATTGTTATGCTATTTGCTACTTCCCTTAGTGCTAAACTTCATTATGGCTAAGGCTTCCTTGCATCTCGAGAGGTTTGATAGAAACTCAATATGAAGAGCTTTGTGTGAATGTATGCTCTTATGTGTGTGTGTGTGTGTATGTGTAGAGTGTGTGTGAGAGCATATCTTGATACAAAGTTCTGTTGGAAATTAATTCATCCCTAGATGGAATTTCCCATCCGTATTCATGCTTGTATTTGGCTCCATATGAAGCCCTGCATTGGCATATCTTAGCAGAGATTTTTTAACATTTTTTCTACCATTTTTTGGTATTTTTTAGGCATTTTATAGCATTTTTTACTACAACCTTGCTGTCGGCCTACTACTATAGCTGCGGTACTATAAAAGGGTTGGCTCCCTTTTCCCTTATATCATCTCATGTTTCAGCATTCAATTGAGGTCATGCTTCTCATCATTGTACAGCTGCTACTACTTTCCTCGTGCACTCAAATTTCAGCAACAATAAACATCAGTTTCTAGCATTTACAAGTCTTCTACCTAGGCCTACATCTGTGTTTTATATTTGCTTCACTTTCTTTCATGGTATCAGAGAAAAACGTTGACCTATGAGCAGAAGAAAGTTGCGTTTTTGTTTTGGAGAAGAGGCTTCGACAGTTTGTTGCATTTTCTGTAAATTTCAGCGTAGAAGGTGCTCTGTATTCTTCCGAGAGTAGAGGATTTCTCAAGAGTGCTGTGTTTTCTTCATCTAACACCTTGGACTATCGTATTTCTGAATTTTCAGCAAAGATTACTGATCTTTCTGATTGTTGTGTTGTGGACAGGGAACTACATCTTGGAGATATCTTCTTCCTCTCCTTTCAGTTTCCCACCCTCCCTCCCTTTCTTCTTGCTGTGCACAGCCTGAGAGAGGAGAACTTGATGATTTTTTTTTAGCCCCTTTCTTCAGAGAAGGTTTCTTGTCAAAGGACAGGGATTCTTGAGATTTCTCTACTGCTGCTCCTTCTCCTGTTGATTCTCCATAGCACCATCATAGCTTAGATCCCTTTCTTGC